>NC_063333.1:72957014-72980187 GCF_021869965.1 Rhincodon typus | reverse complement strand
AGAAACTCTCTCTGGTCATTAGGTTGTTTTGTCTCACAACAAAAAAGAACATGACTTTCATTGCTTGATCACTAACTATCATGAGATTTAATTTGCCCAAAGTCCCTGTGTATAGAATGTTCATGCATTTTAGATAGCTCGCTTTTAATTTGATTAATTTTCATGCGTTTTAGTTTAATTTTGGTTTAAGATGTAACATAGAATTTCCTTTCCTTTGTGCAAAATTTCACAGCACATTTGGGCAGTTCTCGTTGCACACCACTGTTCTATATGGTGTGGTCATAGGTTAGGAACATGCTATCTACGGAGCATTCATGAATATCTGCAGTGCATCTTGTCGATGGGTGCACTGTCTTGTGACTGAGTGTCAATGGTGGAGCGAGTGGATGTTTGTGGATGTGCTGCCAATCAAATGGGTTGCTTTATGTAGGGTCCATTCTGCTACAGAATGCTATTTGTCCATGTGTGTCAAGTGAAAATATACACTGGAACATTGCACTCCAAAGATATACCACTGCCAAGAAATCAGCATTACATTTTAACATCATGATCACTGCCTGCACTGCACCCTTTCAATGGACTTTTGCTATCTCTCTGCACCAATATACTGTCTGTTAAATTCTGCCTCGTTGTTGTTCACAAGGATCAAACTTCGTAGCTCTAACAGCACTCATAGCTTGACAAATATGGACACAAATATGCCCAAGTTTTCAGTTATCGTTAATAGAAGGTAGGCTTAGGCTCTGTATTTTTCACATCTTGAATTCAGTTTGTACACAGCTAGTTAAGCTAACAATATCAGAATAACAGAATTGTTACAATGTGAAAGGTGGCCTTTCAGCCGAACAAGTCCGCACTGGTTCTGAAATTAGGCATCCCACTGAGTGCATTTTCCTGCTTTTCCCCTGTAATTCTCCACATTTTTACTTTACAAATAACACAGTAATTCCACTTTGAATGCTTCAGTTGAAACTGCCTCCATCACAATCATGCAGTTTATTCTAGATCCGAATAACTAACTGCATGAAGAGATTTCTCCTCATATAACTGTTGCTTCTTTTAGCATTTATTTTAAATCTGTGCCCACTCTTCCCTTTATCCTTTCACACTTGGGAACAGTTCCTACCTAATTACTGTGTCCAGACCCCTCATGAGTTTGAACACCTGTATCAAATCTCCTTTTGGCCTTCTTTGCTCCAGTTCTAATTTCTCCGACCTATCTTCATAACTGAAAATAAGTCATGATTCTTGGATGTTTCATTTCCTTGAATTCTGATCTACCTGTGTGAACTACAGTAGCTGGCTAATAAGTAGAGTATATTCTGACTGATTGATTATTTATTGAAGCAGAATCTGAAAATGGTAAAATGAGCTATGGGTCAGATTATAACTAAAGATATTCTAAACCATTATCTTAATGGTTCCATAATTAATTTGGATTGAAAAAGTTAATTGTTCTGTTGTGCATATTCAAGACATTTAGATATAGCTTTGACCAAAAAAATTCTTTATCTTAGATTCTGAATGATAGTTTATTCTACTTAGTTTTTCTGAGAGTTTTGACCTGGCAATTGTTGATTGTATTTCAGAAACTCTGAAAGGCATTTTTTTTTTTGTTGACCTGTTTATACATCAAGCTTACAACAAAATAATAAATAATAAATGGATGGGAATGACTATAAATTTCCCAAGTGAATGCTAAAATGAAATTCATTCATTGTATTTCCTGTGCCATGCATCCATTATTCTATAATGAGATTTTAGAAAGTAAGTTTCCACACTTCTTATATGCAGAGAAAAAATTTTGTTTCTACTCCATTCCTTCCAGTAATCATACTTAAATTTATATGGTACAATTTTTAGACCACAATGTTTTGCATTTGAAGTAGCTCCACAGACATCAGTATCCCATCACCAAGTCACCCTTTATTTACACGTGGAAAGTCCTTGACACTGAGCCAGCTCCCTCAGAGCCAGCTGTCAGAGTGAATACTGTCTGACACTCCTGTTCCTGTCTATCAGCCAGGGCTTCCTGGTTTGACCAGATTAACAGCCCCAGTCCAGGATCTCACTATCTATATGAGGTCCACCTGGTTGACCACATTACAATCATTACAGTGTTGCTGTGGAGATGCAGGCAATGTCATAATTGCCAGACAAAAGCTAAATTAAGGTCAAGCCACATAGAGTATGAAAAACTCGAGCTGCAATCACTGAACCTGATCCAATAGCAATGTTCAAACTCATGAAGGGTTTTGATGAAATAAGGGTTAAAGATTAGTCAATTACTTTGTCTCAGTTTTAAAACTCTCATTCTCCTGTTCAAATCCCACCTTTTCTCTGTAACCTCCTAGAGATCTAAATCTAAATCACCAGCCTTCCTTGAGCATGCTGCTAGCAATGATGAACCCACACTTCAAAGCAGTTTGTCCAACCTGGAGACACCTATTAGATATCTGCCACTCACAGGTTCCATCATTATGAGGCTTGAGTCAAAACACTGTCAATAACATTTTCTGCTATCTCTATCTACTTTGTCTACCATGTAAGGAAAGGAACTTTCAGTTTTGGAAATCCTGGGGAACTGTAGGTCCAAATTCACCTGTTCCTCACAAACATTCACACTTGCCTTATGTGATTGCCCAAATTAGTCATATACTGTATCCTAAAAGATTATTTTCTAAAGTAAATGATCTAATCATAATCATTCGCTAAATTGATTTCAAAATCTAACGTGTTATCGCTACTCGAACAAATTCTCTGGTGCTACACTTTTCAATGAGCTGTCGTGTTATAGTTTTCTAAACTTATATTCCTGAATAAGACTCTTCCTATTTCCTCAATGTGTTTGAATTATGGTCCAATTATATCATTTCTTCTTTTCAATTACTTACATTAGGTTATGTAATTGGTTTTAATAAGAGCAATTTGACATTAATGGAAATTTCCATATCCAGTAGATTTTTCATTATATGCAATTTCTTGGCAGGTTATTCTGTGATGTTTGGGTGATTACTCTAGAGAATGTTACCTAACGTCCTCGTGCATTAAACTGAATATGTCAAATGGTGCTTACAGTGAAGATTCAGTGAGTCATGCAAAATGCATTTTCACACCTTTTCTGTCTAAGCCGAGTGATTTTAATAATTGTTTGACAAGGGGGAATCTAATTAAGGTATTTCAGAGCATAGCTGCCAATATTATAATTGTGGTTTAGTTGAAACTTTGGCTACCTTTACCTACCTACCATTATAATTGCCTTCAAAGGTATAAATGTGCCATATAAAACTCAAGTCCATCTCCAGACCCCTACAACAACCTCCCTGTCCCCCATTACACCTGTCAACAGTTTTCTCTCCTCTTAACTGAGACGTCTCATGCTGCATTACTGTGCTAACACTACACGCCAACATCTCACACGAGTGTCTTTGTCAGCCTGGGTTTTAAGCGTGCTTTGGTTCTTTAACACTGAAAATATCATAGCCCGATCCTGTCCCCATCTAGTGTCTGAACTTACTTTTTCAAAACAGGGCACTGAATAACAATACATTTAACTTATTGGCTATTATTTGACCTCCCCAGCCCATTGACTCCTGAGACAAATTGCAATATCCATGCAGTTGTTTAAGCTCAAAATTATTAACTCAACACCTAAATCAAACCTAATTTATATCACCCAACTAATATATTTTTAAGACAGTAATTTAAAAAATACCTACCAGAAATTATTCACTTTTGAGAATTATTTGGTCGTAATGTACAAATGCTTAGATATCCATGACATCAAACATTTTTGTTCCAGTTATTAAAGTAATAACTTTCAATATTGACTTTTGCTCAAAAATCATTTATTTAAAGTAAATAATTAAGTTGCTTTTTATAGAATTCAGATTGTAACAAATTTTAACAATTGACTGTAGGGATCTGAGATATAAGTGTGCAATAAGATTTAATAAGTAATCTTACATTGTTTCAAATCTGCAGGTTTGATTGCTTTGAAATGTAATGCTTTTGTTACTAAAAGTGTGATTCAATGGGGTTGAGGCGCATATCAGCCATGATTGAATGGCAGATCAGACACAATGGGCCAAATGGCCTAATTATACTCATTTATCTTATGGTGTCAGTTAGCCATGGATGGGTCAGAACCAGTTCTGAAGAAGGGTCACTGGAGTCGAAACATTAACTCTGTTTTTGTTCCACAGGTGCTGCCAGACCTGCTGAGTTTCTCCAGCAATTTCTGTTCTTGTTTGTTTCAGATCTCCAGCATTCGCAATTCTTTGTTTTCTTCTCTTGCAGTCACGCTGTCCTGTCCCTGAAAGTAAATCAAATCTGAAGCAGCTAGCCTAATGGGTATGATTGACTCCTGGAGCAAGGTGTCCTACTAACTGCCTCCCTCCCTAGTGTATCACCTTATTTGAAGCTAGACTCTGGCTAATTAACTCAAGCTGGAAACACTGTGGATGTTGTTGCTATAAATTACACAGATATCCATTAGTTACACATGGTACAGCTGCAACATATCATCTTCTCTGACATCCTCTTTCTGTTTTTACTTAACATCTTAGATTTCAAGTGAAAAATATGACTCAATAATTATCCGTGCTTATGTTTTGGTCTTGTTATACTGTAAGGGTAATAAAATGTTTGTTACCTCAATACTGGTTTAAACTGTTGTCTGTGTTTAGACGGGGATTAGAAATCTAACCAATTACTTGCCTGAATATTGACTTAATGTTGTGGCCTCCAACTCTTGAATCTCACTGTCTCCTGCTCTGTCTCTAGGACCATTGCACTTTGTAAAAGGGTCACCATACCAAATTCCCTCTGTTACCAAATTAGATGTAGATTATGATTTAGGACAATTCTCTGGCAGCATGACCAGAAATTGTTTGCCAGGATTTCTTCCGGTCTTTCTCTACCTCTTCATGTTCTTGCTCCATCTTGTCCTCAGCTGGTTGATCTATAGCTGATGTCAAGGTCTACATCCTTATGATGGTAAATCACCGTGGATCTTGATGCATGCTGCTGAATGTTGCTTTTTTCTCCAAAATAATCTGGACAGTGGAAGTGTTGTTTCAACAATTAAATGGTCATCAGTACATTTTGTGGCAGCATTGCTTTCATTGCAGACCACTGATGTCCATGTAAAGGTGATGCGTCTGGATCCAAAGCTGCAGGGCTATGTGTAGACTCCCTCACTGAGTGTCTGCAGCCCTCCACCATAACATTTCGTAGGAGCACTAGGACAAGTGAAACCAGTCAAAAACAGGCAATAAAAGAATACCTAGAGTGATTGCATGATTAATGGTTGATGGCATGGTCTAACTTATAAATTTTTTGTTTGGAATGTTTATTTTAAAATGGCTTTTACTTCTGTGCTGTGGTGAATGAATGCTGCAACTATGTCTAACAAAGGGAAGATGAGATGTTGGACTATTGATAAACGGGAAGTTGAGGTTGTGTTTACTTCTATTATGGTGTGATGAGTTTGTTTTGAGCATCCTGGCCAGCAAGGAGCTATCTACATTTCGCCTTCCCTTCCTTTTTCTCCTCTCATACCACCTGCTGCTCAGATATCCTGCCGTATAGCTGTTGGCAATCATACTGCCCACATGATGACAATGTTCTGTAGTACACATTAGATCACCACAAATCATGTCAGCTTCTGTGCCAAGAACTCCAGGATTTCTCCAGAGCTGTGTAAGCACATCACAGTCTGCAGTATCACTTTCATTGTGGCAGCTTGGCTTTTGTTATATTCATGCTGCATGAAAGATATGAACCATTTCATGAGTGGATATCTCTTATCCATCAAAAGCCACTGTTTAGTTGCTTTGGTAGCTCAAATGTAGTCAGCAAGGACTCATAAAGGGAAAATTATTCCTGACAAATTTGTTTAAATTCTTTGAAAAGGTAACAGCAGGAAAGATAAAGGGGAACCAGTGGATGTAGTATATTTGGATGTCCAAAAGGCATCTGATAAGGTACCACATGTAAGGATACTTAATGATATGAGCCCATGGTATTGTGGGTAGTATATTAGTATGATAGCAGATTGGCTAACTAATAGAGTGCTAACAATTAGGATAAGAGGGTATTTTCGGGATGGCAGCCTGTAACTAGTGGAGTGCCACAGGGACCACTGTTGGGGCCACAATTATTTACAATATAAAAGAATGACTCATACGAGGCAAGGAAACATACTACAGCCAAGTTTGCATATGACACAAGAGTAGGTGGAAGGTCAAGTGATGAGAATGACACACAGAATCTATACAGGGGTATAGACAGGTTATTTTACCCATAAAAAGACTTGGCAGATACAATTTAATGTTGGGAAAATGTAAGGTTACCTTTGGCACTTTGGCAAGAAGCATATAGGATCTGGATATTATTAAAATGGAAAAGCACTGCAGCACATAGGTATTTGGAGCTCTTTGTGCAGAAATCCCCAAAAGTTAGGATTAAAGTTTATTCGGCAAGGGGAAGGCAAATGGAATGTTGACCTTTATTTCAAAAGGAACGTACTATAAAAACGGGAGGTCTTTCTAAAACTATACAAGGCACTAGTTAGACCACAGCTAAAATACTCTGAATATTTGGTCCCCCTACATAAGGAAAGATATATTTGCATTGGAGGCAGTCGAGCAAAGGTTCAGACAGTTGATCCCAGATATGGGTGGATTTTCTTATGAGGAGTGGTTGACTAGGTTGGGCCTGTACTCCTTAAGTTGAGAAGAATGAGAGGTGACTTTATCAAAACATATAAGATCCGTAGGGAGGGTGGATGCAGAGAGATTGTTTTCTCTTTGTGGGAATATCTAGGTCCAGACAGCATAACCTTAGAGTGAGGGCTGACCCATTTAAAACAAATTTAAAGCGGAATTTCTTCTCTCAGGAAGTGTGGAATCTGTGGAATTCTTTACAGCAGAGGACTGGCGGTATAAGCTGGCTCATTAAGTGTTATGGGGAGAAGACAGGAAAATAAAGTTGAGGATTATTAGGTCAGTCATGATCTCATTGAAGAGCAGAGAAGACTTAATGAGTTAAATGACCTAGCTCTGCTCATAAGTCTAATGGGTTTTTTTGACCTCAGGGTCTACCAGCTCTACTAATTAAGGAAACATTGGTGCCATAGAGCAAGATGACCTTGGTTTATGAGATCAAGAAATAAAATCACTTTTTGGGTAGAGATGAGGAATAATAAAGAAGTCACTTGTGGGACTGGTTTTTAGAGGTCCCTAACCGTAACCACACAGTTGGACAAGTTATACAAGAAGTAACGATTAAGGTTTATGAGAAAGGTATGACAATAGTCATTGGTGATTTTAATCTACATAAAGATTATATGAATCTGATTTGCAAGGAGTCTGGAGGAACTTTGGAATTGGAATATTTGAAGTGAATGTCTCTACATTATTGTCCTAAATTCCAAAGATTATAATCCTGAGATACCATTCAGCACAGAGTTTGAAGATTTAGCAAAAGATTTAGGGCTGGATTTTCGGCTTCTAGGCATAAAGTGGGAGCTGAGAAAGTTCCTAGCTTGGCTTGCTCATAACTGGAGAAAGTGCTGTCAAATATTGGCTTTTCTTTGCTCGTGAATAGGGGAAGGCAGCTGCCTTGGACTTCAGTCTGACCAGTCAACCTGGGATAGAATGCAGTTACAGGGTTTGCTTCTAATTCCTACCCTGCCCTGACCTTCACCTGGTCCATCCTCAACTCTTCCCTTCCTCAATATCTCTGTTTCCATTTTTGGGAATAGGCTGGCCACTGATATCCATTAGAATCCATCGATTCCCACAGTTACCTCGACAGTACATCCTCACACCCTACTTCCTGTAAGGACTCCATCCCATCCCCCCAGTTTCTTCATCTCTGTCGCATCTGTTCTGATGATGCCACCTTCTGCAGGGGAACCTCAGAAATGTCCACCTTTTTCCTTATCTGAGGATTCCCCACCGCTGTGGTTGATAGAGCCCTCAGCCATGTCCAAGCCATCTCCTGTTCTCCTGACCTCACTCCTTCTCTTCCCTCCCACAACAACAGTAGGGACTCCTACATCCTCACCTACCACCCCACTTTCAAAAGATAATAAGTTGCCATTTCCACCACCTCCAATGGGATGCCACAACCATACACATATACCTCCCCACTTCATTCAATCTAGTCTACTGTATTCGCAGTTCACAATGTGGTTTCCTCTACACTGGGGAGACAAAACAGAGACTGGGTGACCACTTTGCAGTGCATCTATGTTCTGTGCACAAAAATGACCCCAAGCTTCTGGTTGCCTGCCACTTCAGCACTCCACCGTGTTCCCATACCAACATTTCTGTCTCAGGCCTGCTGCAGTACTCCAGCAAGCCTCAACACAAGCTGGAAGAACAGCACCTAATTTCCTACTTGGGAGTCTGCAGCCTCCGGGACTCCACAGTGAGATCAATAACATTAGAGCCTGGTCACATTCTACATAATTTTTACCCACCCCAACACCCAGTCCTGTCATGATATGAGTGTCTTCCAGCACAGCCAATCTATTTTGTTCTATTGTTAGCCCTTATTATCATTTGTCCAGCTTCTCTTCTGTCCTGCCTACTGTCAATCATCCTCTTGTCTGCCTGTCTCTGGGCTCTGTCTCCACCTATCTGCTCCCCCATCACCCTCCCTTTCGCCCACCCCACATGCCCAATCCCATATGCATCATATATACTAACATTTCCTAGCTGCTCTTGGTGAAGAGTCGCTGGACTTTCCTTTCTCCCCATAGATGCTGCCAGACCTGCTGAGTTTTTCCAGCAATTTCAGTTTTATATCAGTGGCAAATTATTGCCCTTCCATTACAATTTAATTCCAGAAATTGACTGGGCCTTGAGGATGCAGAGTAAAATTGGAGCAGCCAACTAGAAAGTGAAAAGTCATTGGACCTTATACTTGCAGGTATCATTGCAGTGATGGATACTTCAGAGATTTAGCTAGAATTGTACCAAGCCTTTCTGTGCTGAGGCAAAGGCAGCAGCAACGATGGCCCAGGAAGCATCTCATGGGGAACTTGCATTTTAGTCCAATTACAGAAGGCAAAAGAGAAATGTTTAAGACTGCAATGTACATAAGAATGATAGCCAACTGCATCAGCCTTTAGAGAGCACTGACCACCCACTAGACTGTTTGCAAACAATGTCAGAAAGCAAAGAGAAGTCCAACTTGTGCGCTGGTTCGGGCACATGGCATAAAGACCTTCAAGCAACCACAGATCCATTAAATATTGCAGCTGGAATATCCTTCCTATCGTCACAATGATTCCCTGGGCAGGAATAAGGACTGGTGAATCAGGATGTCAGTAACCAATTTCACAACAAGGCATGGCATTTTTATTAGCATCTTGTCTGAAACCAGTACTTATTTGTACAACTGAAAAAAAATGTATGTTATTCGACTGCACTATGTCTGAGTCCAGCTCGTGACCTGGTCTTTAGTCTTCATTTTTGTTATAGTGAAGAGGGAGGAAATTAAGTCTTTTCTGGGTCAGAAAAATACAGTTTTAATAATCATCCATTTATTTTTCTTTCAAAGCTTATTATATTTAGTATGACCTATTTTAGTTTCTTAAACTGTATATGACTGTACAGCTGGAGAAGAAATGAACCAGATATAATCATGCAAAATGATTCCTTGAAATTTAAAACAAGGAATCACTAGTTCATTAATAGTGTAGGATGGCAATGTCTATTACACCAATTTACATACACTTAGATTTAATGGATATTGACTGTTGCTAATATGGAACATTTAAACACAAACTGCATTAAATTATATCCAATTTAAGAAACACTTACTATTATCAAACTTTTATTTATACCCAATATGTTGCTTCCATGAAAACGGTCCTGTTTCAGGGCAGCTGCAATTTCTGTTTTGTTTTAGTGACGAAGTTTTCCCTCTTTATAACAATTAATGCCACAAGTTAACTGGGCGTTGAGGATGCAGGGTAAAATCGGAGCAGCCAACTAGAGAGTGAAAAGTCATTTAATGATATTACAGGAACTATAAGCTCTAAGCAGTCTATTTTTAAGTCAGAAGCTTGCGGTTCAAGCTCCATCCAAAGGCTCAAGCACATAGTGTGGTGGGAGCAATGTCGAGAGGTGGTAAATTCAGAGAGAATGAAAAGTTCAGAATCTTGATGTTGAGAAAAAACTTAAATAACAAATTCAAAATCCTCTCATCCAGTGGTGACTACCGTGCTTCCATGCACTTGCGCCTTATTAAAACACCAACTCACTTTATTTATACGTCACTTCCAATTCTCCATTCTTTCCCCAAGAAACTAAATGATGCAACTTCCCAACAGGTAAATCAGTGTGGCTACCTGGCGCTGGAGCTCGCTGTCTAGGGCCATCATCTAACTGCCTTTTTACGACAATGTCCCTGCACATTCCAAGGCCACTATACTCTTCAACCCTACATTCACGAAAGTCAGAATCAACAAACCACCAGCCTCACCACATCATGCCTACTTTCAGATTTTTAAAAAAATTTTATTCATTCACTGGATGAGGATGACGCTGCCTGGGCCAACGTTTATTGCCCATCCCTAAATGCCTAAAGGGCAGTTATGAATCAACCACATTGCTGTGGGTCTGGAGTCACATGTAGGCCAGACCAGGTAAGGATGGCAGTTTCCATCCCTAAAGGACATTAGTGAACCAGATGGGTTTTTCTCACAATTGACAACAGGTTCATGGTCATCATTAGATTCTTAATTCCAGATATTTATTGAGTTCAAAATCCACCATCCGTGGCAGGATTTGAACCCAGGTCCCTAGAACATTACCTGGGTCTCTGGATTGACAGCTCAGCGATAATACAGTGATAATAATGGCCTAGTGGTAGTTAAAGGAGAGGAAGTTAAAGGAGAGCAGTCCTTATTGTGGTGAAGTGGGAGAACAGTCAGTGAGGGGGTCTCACCACAGTCAGTCAAGAGGATGGCCCTATTCTTATCAAGGGAGTTGAACATATAAGTCAGGTATTTGGTCCTAAGTTGGTCTGGGAATCCATGTCCTTATAGTGTGGGGATTGGCTTTAGTCAGTCTTGCAGGTCAAGTGCAAACAGTCCAGCAGTTACAGGTATGGCATCAGCTTCCTGTGGAGACCTCAGGCCGGGGTTGGGTCATAGTTGGTTGGGCCTGTCCTGCCAAGTCCATCTGGTGAATGGGCCACACTCAGTCCTGGGGTTTTGGTCAGTCATGTTAATCTGGGCTTACTGGGGCCAGTCCATGGTGCCCTGGGGAAAGTGGACAACTCACATCTGGGGACGAACTTCATGGGTCTGTATCATTGAGGAAATGGTAACAGAGATGGAGAATGACTGGGGATAGTAAACTTCATAGTGAATGGAAAAGCACTTGGAGCTCTGAAAGGGGTTTCAGCTGATCGTGGTAACTCTGGCCTCTACATGGAGAGGCAGCATGTCTTACCTGGAATGGGGTTTCCAAAAGTCATTGGCTGCAGAGTTCATCAGTAGAAATGATTTCCAGTCCATCAATGTTCAAATTATATGTGACCATTGGTGCCAGACTGTCTCCCTGCAAGGAAGGAGAACCTGGCCTGAGGTCAAGATTCCTTCACCTCTCCTACCTTACTATTGGTGCTGAGCAACCATAGCTAGAGAGATGGAGTACAGGTCTGTGTGCATATCTGGCAGGCACTTCTACCACAGAGACAGTGAGACACACACATGCTGGAACCAGCTCAGTACTGATGATGTTGGTGGACTGTCCATTCTTCAATCCAGTTTCCGACTGCCTCTGAAAAACCTACCTGCTGTTCCTGAGGTTTACTGTGCATTTTTACTAAGTCAGTAATGGGTGTGCAGGAGATTGCCTCCTGCCTGGGGCTGAGCTGATGCCTGGTCTCTGCAGTCTTCTGATTGTGAGACATCTCAGCTGTTTCTTCTGTGACTAACTGCTGAGACATGTCAGTGATGTGCTCATCAGACTGTGCTCTGGAGTATAATCTAGATAGACTACCCACCGAGGTGAAAGTGTCTGTGTCAAAGCCTTGTCAGTGCACTGTAAAGATTGTATTATTTTATTCCTTTTATCTTTTGATTGTGGACTAAAATGGAAAAAGGTCTGTTTTTAAACTGAAGGAATGGGAAAGGGATGACTGCATTCTTGAAAACAAGTTACAGGAATTTATAGTGAATTTTATTTTCACTGTTGGTTTGCATGTGGGATGGGATAGGGGAGATGAGATAAAACAGCATGACACAGAATGTGCATAGGGAGGGATTTAGCAGGTAACATTTAGCAGGTATCTGTCTGCAGTAAAAATACCTGAAGCCTGAAGGAAGCCAGTTATTTTCTCCCGCCAGTTTCTGTAAATTGTTGCCTTTGACCAGTAACTAAGAGATTTTGTAATTTGTTTACCAATTGCCCAGTTCCTTCTGCGAAGAAGTGAAAGAAACTGGAGAAAGGGGAGTGAAGAACGGAAGATTAAGGCACATCTGATTGAACCCTGTGGACTAGTATTATTGAACTGTGTTTCCTCAGTTTATTCCCTTCCACCTATAGCACCATTTTTAGTTTGTTTCTTTGTGTCCATCTGTGTGTGTGTTTGTGTAAGGGCTTCAAAGGACATTAGAGTTTCAATTAATAGTGTTATATGTTGGTTTTGTTTACCTATGACTAGAATTTTTTTTATTTGTAATATGCAGTAGTTCCTGTTAAGTATGGGAACCTGTTCAGTGTTTTCTGTTAACCTGATTCCATCATGTTGAGGACTTTGCATACATTGATTAAATTATTAACTTTGTCATGACCCTGGGAGTATTGGGGCTCAAAAACCAGCACAACTGAATCACAGCAGCATCCTCTGAGGGCTTCATAGGGTGTCACCTATACCTGCATAGGAGCAGAGGGAATTATTTTTCTGAGAGGGATAAAAGATTAATGGGAGATCAGTGGAACACAATGAAATGTAATAGGTTGATGGGCCATTAAGGTCTCCCTGCACCTTCACGTCATCAGTCACACCCTTCTCCAGCCAAATCCATTTATTTCTCCTCTTCCCCTGCTGACCTTGATGCTCTTGACCCAGTTATGGTTCAGATTTTTCTGCAATGAAACAAAGAAAGGGAGTTAGTATAACCAAAGTGGATGGAAGAACAGTTAGTGATGATGCCTGAGCAGGAGAAGTGGTGAGAGGTCTCAGTGAGTCAGTAGAAAATGCAGGGATCAGGAAGGGTTAGTAGTTTGGGAGGATGAAGTGGTGAAAGCCATTGAGTTGATATGATGCCTGTAATAGTGAGAATTGTAGTGCATACGTCTTGATGAGATGTGTATGCAGTGACAGAGTTAGAGCTAATGGTGGCCCTGTGAATGTGAGGTAGTAGAGGGAAGGTGGTGGCACTTACCTTTGAAGAGTGCAGAAAATCATTGACATTTTTCCACCACTAGTGGGCGTCCATTCAACATTGACCCAAGCCGCAATTTAGATCTAAGCTAGCTGGGTAATACTGCATTGCTTCCTTTGGTGCTCGGCTGAAAAATATGGCCCTCCTCTAAAACATCCAATCACCAACACCTCCAAGTCCCTATCTGTGCTCTCCTTTCCTCTGGGTCATGACTTAATAATAATGGTTGAGCAGCACTCTGTGAGGGGCTGTACCTGGTTTCCAGCATCTGAAGTGGCATGCTTTGAAAAATGTTTCAATGACAGTGAAGCCTCTTTGCAATTTTGGTTTTGTCTTAGTCTTTAATACTGCAATGCTAATCGCACATGCCTGAGGTCTTTCTTCTCTTCATCTATTTGATTGTCTGTATCACCACTCTCCATCTCGCTTGCTGACTCAGCTAGATGTTTGTCTAGTTTGATTTCAATCTTTGGCTGAGCTCAAGGCATCAGATAATACCTTACTGTTAAAGGAGATAAACAACTGCTGCCATTATTTAAATATGCCTTCCTTTCCTCAGTACTTTTAATCTTTGACAGTTGTTGCTATGTGTTTAGCTGATAGATGTGATAATCTCAAACAGCTAATAGGGATATGTTCAACACAATACAACTTGGCAATAGCTGAGACTGTGAGAGGGCCAAAATTGTGAAAAACAAGTATAAGTCTGATAGCCAAAATCTGGCAACATCTGAACCAGAATCGTGCTGGTTTTTCCCAGATTTTGGACCTATAATCAGACTAGACGTTAGACCGGCAAAAGTGCATTCTTGCTGAATATCCCCAGGAAGCTGGGTAAAGGCTATATTAATTTCAGCACTGTGATGTTTGTGTAGGCGTTAGATGGCTTGAAAATGGGAGTCATTGACGAGGAAGGTGGAGAAGGTAACACTCAGAATTGGGGGAATAGTGGCTAACAGCATCCTGTGTTTTAAATGCATTCATTCACTACCTGGCTTTTCATCCAGGCAAGTTTTTTTCTAACTTTTTCTCATAATTCAAGGAATGATTCTTTTAAAGATCATTGTTTAAATTGTAACCAAATTAAATCCAGCTTCCTCAGAAATAGCTCTCAGAGTGAACAGAACCTCTGACACTCCTGTTTATACTGTCAGCCAGGACTCCCTGATTGGACCAGGTTAACAACCCCCATCAGGGAGCACATATTCTATGAGGTTCACCTGGCTGACCTTGTTACAGTCATTACAACCTTTTTTTTAAAACTCTATTAAAATGATTATGCATCAGTGTTGAAGGACATTGTCCAAAATAGAAACCTGACATTTTACCCCAATAGATAGCTCCTGACTCACTGGGTAAAATTTTCTTCTGTTTTGAGACTAAGTGTAGAGGTGGGAGTAAAAGCAGGATGGACTTCTGCTTGGGGGAAGGGCAGGTCTTTCTGTATGATTATATTTCTTGTCATCTTATTACATGTTCATGTGCTGATGAAACACCAAATTTTATGGATGGACAGGCAAGAAGTTCTGAAGCCCAACAGGACCCTTTGGGCTCCAATATCCAGGCACCATGTTGAAAAGGCCCCAGATAGTACTTTATTGTCTACCACCTGTAAACATCATTCAACCTCTACTCATCATCTTCATCCCTGCCTGGAGATGTCAGATACCAGAAAAAAGCATCACAATGCCCTAATGATGCCTCCTTCAAGGTTCTCCTGAAAACTGTCCATGACAAAAGGGAAGTTCTTTTCCCTATGGATGGCAACTGAAGACCACCCTGATTGACAAAGGCAGCCTGGATAGAAGTGGCAGTGGAGGTCAGCATCTTTGGGTGGCCAGTGAAAACCTCACTCCAGTGCTGACAGAGAATGAAAGACTCGCTGCACTCTATCTGGTAATGTACTTAATGCTTCATGCTCCTATGAGTGAGAATTAGAATGTAAGAGTGCCAGTGCAGATGACTGTTACACAGATACCTCATGTGCTATCAATGTCTGTTAGATCATTATACCTACTGATGGAGCCACAGTGGTCCTGCTTCTCACGCTCAGGATTCACACTTAAAACGAAACATAAAAGGAGCTACAACACCGGACAGCTCACATATTGAGGTTACCATCTTTTCGTCACTGGGAGAATGTAAATATTTGATAGCTTTTCACCAAATGTATGTATAGGGCAAGGATACAACTGTGAACAATAATCTTCTGAAGTGAACCTCCTTCTGAGTTCAGCTCTGCTTGCAAAGTGATCATGTTTGCAAACAATATTAGGTTCCTTGATAAGACCCCATGGTGTTAAATGTAATAAATTAACATGGATGGAGAATTGTCCAACTATTAGAGGACAGAAAGTTGGGGTTGGAGAGGCATTTTCAGGATGACAACTATAACTAACAGTGTGGCACAGGGATCACTGCTGTGCCACAATTATTTAGAGTATATGTTAATAACCTGGATGAAGAAAGTGAAGGTACTATAACCAAGTTTATAGGTGACACAAAAATAGGTAGGAAGACAAATGGTGAGGATGAGCCAGGGTCTGCAGAGAGTTAGAGATAGTTTGAGTGAGTGGGCAAAAACTTAACAAATGGAATATAATATTGGTAAATGTGAGATTATGCACTTTGGCAGGAAGAATGAAGTTACTGAATTTATTTAAATAGAGAAGGTCAGCAGAAAGCTACAAAACAGAGGTGTTAGGGAGTCCTCATTCATGAATCACAAAATGGGAATGTTGGCCTTTATTTCAGAAGGAACGGAATATAAAAGTGAGGAAGTTTTGATAAAATTATTCAAATCAGACCAGAGCAGGAATACAGTGATGGGTTTTGGGCCCCTTTATCTAAGGAAAACTATACCAACATTGGGGGCAGTCCAGAGAAGGTTCACTGGGCTAATACCAGGTAAAGAGGGACTGTCTCATGAGTAGAGGTAAGGCCTATACTCAGTAGGATTTAAAAGCATGAGAGGCAACATTACATCTTAGGAGACTTGACAGGGTAGATACAGAGAGGTTGTTTCCCTTTGGGCAAAAGTCCAGGACCAGAGAGTATAATGTAAGAATAAGAAGAGATGAGGAGGAATTTTGTCTCTCAAAAGGTAGTGAATCTGTGGAAATCTTTACCACAAATGGATGCCGAATCTGGATTGTTAAGTATATTCAAGGCTGAGATGGACAGATTTTTAATCAGTTAAGGGAATCGAGGGTTGTGGGAAAAGATAGGAAAGTGGAGTTGAGGATTATCATTTCAATGATCTCATTGAGTGTTTGTAGCAGATTCAATGGGCTGAATGGACTACTACTGCTCCTCTGGCTTATGATCTTATCAGCCAGTGTGGCTGCCTCACTTGGACAGGTTGTTGGTATGGTTATATTTCACCCAAAACACTAGGTGTTTATAATGGCAAAAAGCCAGGCTGCATATGACGAGACTACTCATGACCTGACAACATGTACAAAGAAACAGCTTGATTACAAAAGAGCAAAATATCTGAAGAAGCTTGTACCCACCGGAGTTTGGTAGATCAGTATATATCCTGCCAGGTACCTACCTCATACATATAGTTAGCTTTGTGAATGCTTCAGTTTACCATTTTTGGTTAATCATAGAATTCCTACAGTGCAGAAAGAGGCCATTCAGTCCATCAGGTATGCTCTGACCCTCCAAAGAGTATCCTACCCTACCCTATCCCTGTAACCCTGCATTTATCATGGCTAATCCAACTGGCCTGCACATCCCTGGACACTGGGCAATTTAGCGTGGTCAATCCATCTAACCTGTAGATCTTTGTGGGAGGAATCTGGGGCACCCAGTGGAAACCCACGCAGACATGGGGAGAACATGCAAGCTACACACAGACAGTCACCCAAGGCTAGAATTGAACCCAGGTCCCTGGCGCTGTGAGGCAGCAGTGCTAACCACTGAGCCACTGTGGCCATATGTAAGCTGAATGTAGCTGAAATTTTAATGTGTATTTAATGCTGGTGACTGCAGAGGCTTGCTAAAGCCAACCCATCTGAAAGGTTCTGAGATCTTAATGGTAAATCTTTAACCTCCCATTGGTAAACTGATTTGATGCCCCCCACCCAGTTAGGTTCTCCTGCCTACACTTCTAAAAGCTCTAAGTGGGCCTAGAAAATTCCACCCACTATATCATTGTAGCATTTTCTGTTCCTGTTTCACAGAGTATATCAGGTGTGCCTTCAGAATACTCTGTGAACTGTGAATTTGTACAGATTATTTAACTCTTTTTTCAGTATTTCAGTTTAAAAAAACAGCAACAGAGTTTTATATTTAAACATGATAAAGTTTGATTTATTATATTGCTATGGATAGGGGAGAGAGGCAGATTGAACTCTTTGATTATTCTCACCTTTTTGGGAGCAAATGTGCTTTAATTTTTTTCTCTGTTTTGAGACAGGCTGTCATGTTTTGCCCCCAAGTTCAAAAGAGAAGGAGACAGCAAGCAGCAAACTACTAGCCAATTAACTTAACAGAAGCTATTTATTAAGAATATCTTGGTGTGTACCTATCAAGGTCAGGCAAAGTCAAAATAGTTTTGTGAAAGTGAAATCATGCTTAACAAATTTGAAGATGTTATTTGAAGATGTGGATTAAGGGGAACTAGTAGACGTACTGGACATAGATTCCTAGAAGGCATTTCATAAGGTGCCACATCAAAGTTTATTGTGGAGAATAAAAACTCATGGTCTTGGAGATAATGTATATTGGCATGGGTAGAAGACTAGCTAGCTAACAGGAAAGAGAGAATAGGCATAAATGGTTTTTTTTCTGATTGGCAAGATGTAATGTGTGGTGTGTCACCAGGGATCAGTGCTGGGGCCACAACTTTACTATTTATGTTAGCTACTTGGATGAAGGAACCAAAGGCACAGATGCCTCATTTGCTAATGGCACAAAGACAGGAAGGACCATAATTTTTAAGAGGGTATGAAGGATTTAGATTAAAACAAATGTTGTATAATGTGAGAACATGCAGAATTGTCCATTTTGGCAGGATGAATAAAACAGAATGATCAAAATGGTGAGATAGTCAGAGCTGTGAGTTGCAGGGGGATCTGGATATCTTAGGGCATGAATCACAAATAGATTAGTAGGCAGGTACGATAATGCAGGAAAGCTAGTGGAATGTTATTGTTTGTTGTGAAGTGATTTGAATGCACAGAGAGATTAAACCTCAGTTACACAAGGTATTGTTGACACGACAGCTGGAGTTCTGTGTACAGTGTTGGCATCTGAAGGTGTTGAATCAGTTTTAATTAGTTAGGGGTTAATCTTTTAAGTCAATAATAGTAAAAGTAAATGGGAGCCACAGTTGTACAGAGATTGGCTAAAGGACAGAAATGTACAGAGGGGCAAGGCCAGGAAAGCAGAGAGAGTTAGATAGGAAGTAGGAACCACATAAACAGCAACGATAAAGGAGGTATACTGTATGAAAAGAATAAATTATATCAGGACACTTGATCAATGTAACAGTGTGAATTGACTTTGAAAAAATAAACAAAAAATATAGTTTTTAAAACAATTTATTATCTGTTTCACATTTTGTGGACCACACAACATGATGACTCAATGTTACTAAGTAAAACATGCTGCAGCTAAAATATGTCAGCTAAAACATAGATGCACAACACCAGGTTATAGTCCAATAAGTTTATTTGAAAACACAAGCTTTCGGAGTTAGTCAGAACTGCCGATGCTGGAGTCTGAGATATCAAGGTGTGGAGCTGAATGAACACAGCAGGCCAGGCAGCATCAGAGGTCGGGTCTGGACCCTTCTTCAGAAATTTATTACTAGAGGACAGACATTTCTTTAAATTCTCCCCCTCAATCCAATGCTAATCTTTCTATCAACACCTGCTACAGTGTTCCAGTGAAGCTCAATGCAAGTTTAAGCAACAACGTTTTATTGTTAAACTCTAGCCAAACACAAAAGGCTGAAGAAAAATATCTGCTACAGGTTACTTGGCTTTACAGTTGCACGTTTTAAGTGGGTTACAGATAGAAATTCCTAGACACATAAAAACTCTTGAAATACAAAGAGCTTTCAGTTAGGTACTGGAGGTTTGAGAATTCTATCTTTCGAGTAAGAACTTCAAAGAAACTCAGCATAATTGACTTCTTTGCTTTGTGGAACTCCTAATTTCTCAAAATTAACATACCACCATTTTGACCTATTGAACAAACTGGTCTAAAACAGCCATTGTGCGGAGCTCCAAGAAGAAGCCCCTTCAGAATGGTGTTCTGACCAGCGGAGACAAAGAAAAGTTCTATTTTCGAACATGTAAGTAAACACGTCTTTAGGCAGAGAGTGAGACATTTCAGTAAAGATAGTGCTTTGCTGTAAAGTAGCTGGGTAGCTAAAAATGCTGCCCTTTTTTTAATCATTAAAGGGATGAGGGTGTCACTGGCTGGATGGCATTTATTGTCCATCCCTAACTGCTCAGAGGGCAAATCAGAGACAACCACATTGCTATGGGTCTGGAGTCAAATGTAGGCTGGACTAGGTAAGGAGGGCAGTTTCCTTCACTAAATGACATTAATGAACTAGGTGGGTTTTTCCTGACAATCAACAATGGACTCACGGTCATCATTAGATTCTTGATTCCACATATTTTATTGAATTCAACTTCCACTATCTGCCATGGTAGGATTTGAACCTGGGTCCCCAGAATGTTATCCAGGTCTCTGGATTAACAGTCCAGCGATAATACTACTAAGCCATTGCCTCCCCTGCAGATCTAGAAGCCAGGAATCTGTTCTCTCTCCCAAGATCTGCTGTTCCAAGGAACCTACCTATACAAGAAATCACTATCATTGCAACAGGAGAAATCATCACAAGGCTGTGATCTGACTTTAAATGTGAACCCCTTCACTTCAGCAACAAGGGGGCCTCGTAGTATTATTGCTGAACTGTTAATCCAGAGACCCAGATAATGTTCTGAACACCCAGGTTCAAATCTCACCACTTCAGATGGTAGAATTTGAATTCAACAAAATAAATTTGGGAATTAGGGGTCTAATTATGACCATGAATCTGTTTTCAATTGTCGGAAAAACCCACCTGGTTCACTAATGTCCTTTAGGGAATGAAACTGCCATCCTTACCTGGTCTGGCCTACATGTGACTCCAGACCCACAGCAATGTGGTTGACTCTTAACTGCCCTCTGGGCAATTAGGGATGGGCAATAAATGCTGCCTGGTCAGTGACACCCACAGCCTGTGAATGAATAAAGAAACAAGGAAGACAATAAGTAGGTCCAGCAGTATACCACAGAGACATATTGTGACTTTTTTTCTTGAGTTGTTCATTGCCTTACCAATATTTATTTTAATCTTTGAAGTTTCCTGTTAATAACTTCAGTTTTTTTTATCTCTAAAAATCTTCACTAGTAACTTGTAATAAACAGTCCTTCACAGTGAAAGCTTGACCACTGGTATTCTTTCACTTTAATTATTACAATATAAAAAAAGCTACATATGCTTTATCAATCTCCACCAACACATGGTGGACACACTTGATAGTTGCAACAACTATTTAATTTTCCTAGCCACAAGCCTATCACTGATTGTCCCCTTCATTCTTCCTGTCCCCCTCTCTCCTTCCACTGGCTTAAAAATTCCTTAGTCTTAGACTTCTCCTCCTCTTCAGTTCCGATGTACGTTCGGTGACCTGAAATGTTATCTGTTCTTTTTATAGTGCTCCCCGATCTGAGGTTTAGTAGCATTTTTGTGTTCTTATTGAGCAAAAAGCATCTCCAGTCTTCTGTTTCCTTTAAATCAAAATGTTCATACCCTCGTAATCAAGGGGGTGCACCACTTAAAAATGATACTGGATAATAGCGAGAACTGGATGTCAGCTTCAAAACTCCGTTGACTTTGCTGTACTGAGCTCAATGACATAGGTCCATCTCTGGAGAAATTGGACTGTGCTCAGGGTGTGTTTCATATCTGTATTGATCGTCATCTGTTGTTTTTGTTGAGGTCAGTTGTGACTGGCAGCCCCTTCTACAGCTGGCACAGATGAATTGCACTGGCCTGATGTCGACTGATGTTTCTGTCTTTCTCCTCTCTGCCTTCTTATCGTTCATTTTCCTGGCTGCTTGTGTCCAGGGATTCTGGTGAACAGCAACTTCCTCTGTATCGAATCCAATCCTGGTCAATTTGAAGTCTCACTTACAGACGTCACCATATCGCAGATGTGGGGCTTATAGGACATAGGAACAGGAGTAGGCCATTCAGGCCCCTCTAGGACTCAACTCTGAAGAAGGGTCACTGAAATATTAACTCTGCTTTCTCTCCACAGATGCTCCAGTAATTTTTGTTTTTGTTTCAGTCCCTCAAGCATGTTCTACCATTCAGTGAGATCATGGTTGATTTGTGACATAACTCCATATAACTGTCATATGTCTTTTGGAGTTCAGTTGTCATCCATTCGGCTGATATGGCCCAGCCAGTGGAGTTACTGTTGATTCAAGAGGGTAGATATTCTGAGGGTTCCTTCATGCTGATGCACTTGCAATCTCAGCACTCTGTGCTGCCATTACATGCCCAAGATTCGTCTGAGGCAGTAGAGGTAGAAAATGCTCAGTGCTTTTCTTGGCTTTCATAAGTTGTTCATGCTTTGCTACAGTAAATGGTGGTTCTGGGAATAATCCTGGTACACACAGAGCATTGTATTTTCACTTGGCTTGCTGCTGGTTCTCACTTGACTTCTGAACTTTGGCATGACTGCTGTTGATATCCTCAAGAGTGAACTTGTCCCTGTCGACGCAAGTTGGAGTCTCTGCATACGGGCCCATAACTTTGGTCTTCCTTCCTCAGATTGTCTATCCAAACCCTTTGCAGGCCTGATTGACCTCATCTGTATGCTTTAGGAAGTTAACTTAAGCGTGGGATGTCAGCACTGCATCATTAGCAAACAGCAACTCACAGAAAAGGACATGATGCTGTTGTGTCGTGGCACATAGTGTCATCAGGTTAAACAGCCTGCCATCAGAAACCCTCATTTTAGTCACTGAAAACGACCAACAACATGATGGAGGAAAATATACTGAAGGGTGTTGGTGCATGGATACAGCTTGCTTTACCCTGCTGCTGAACATGATCAGCCTCTGATGATGCTCTGTTATAATTGATGAAATTCTGCATGTTCTCCTGGAAAGAAGAAGTGATACCCAGGAGTCCAGGTGGGCAGCCTATTTTCTGTGGAAATTTGAAGAGTCCATCTCTACTGACAAGGCTGAAAGGCTGAGATCTTTGAAGGCAGTTAAGGTCTGTGCTCTTCTGTAATCACTGAAGTAAGAAATCATGTCAACTGTTGATCTGCCAACTCTGAAGTGGCACTGATATTCAGGGTAGATGCTTGATGCCAAAGTATGTAATGTGGTCAGAACAATGCAAGCAATAACCTTCTCCAAAATACTTAACAGGAATTGCTTTCATAACTGTTACTGTCACTGCAGTTCCTTTTGTTTTAATACAACGTTACCATTTCTTCATCAAGAGCGAGGGTCAGATCAAATGTAAGGTGTTCTAACAAGAATAGTGCCTTTCTATTGTAGTTGTTAAATAAAAATTATATTTTGAAAAATAATTTCAGGTGAAAACACTGGATTGCTGGAGTTAGCTTCCAGTTTTTGGATATCATCCCATTTAATCTTTGAACACCATAGATGCTGTTTTTAATATATAAGAAAATGTTAATTAACATTTTCTTATATATTAAA
>NC_063333.1:72898852-72937014 GCF_021869965.1 Rhincodon typus | reverse complement strand
GCGAACCATTTCAACTCCCCCTCCCATTCCTCAGACGACATGTCCATCCTGGGCCTCCTGCAGTGCCACAACGATGCCACCCGAAGGTTGCAGGAACAGCAACTCATATTCCGCTTGGGAACCCTGCAGCCCAATGGTATCAATGTGGATTTCACAAGCTTCAAAATCTCCCCTCCCCCTACCACATCCCAAAACCAGCCCAGCTCATCCCGCCTCCCTAATCCATTCTTCCTCCCACCTAACCCCTCCTCCCACCTCAAGCCGCACCCCCATCTCCTACCTACTAACCTCATCCCGCCCCCTTGACCTGTCCGTCCTCCCTGGACTGACCTATCCCCTCCCCAACTCCCCACCTACACCCACCTTTACTGGCTCCATCCCCGCCTCTTCGACCTGTTTGTTTCCTCTCCACCTATCCTCTCCTCTATCCATCTTCTATCCGCCTCCCACTCTCTCCCTATTTATTTCAGAACCCCCTCCCCCTCCCCCTTTTCTGATGAAGGGTCTAGGCCCGAAACGTCAGCCTTTCTGCTCCTATGATGCTGCTTGGCCTGCTGTGTTCATCCAGCCCTGCACCTTGTTGTCCCATATAGCTGCTGTCTCATTACAGAAGCCAACTGGTGGTGGTTTAACCTGACGGTCATTATCCTTCAGGTGAATGGAGAGGTTGAGAAGGAGAATCCTTCATGGTAACACCAGCCAGTGTGGGAATTAAACCCCTGCTGTTGACATCGCTTTGCATCGCAAACCAGCCATCCAGCCAACTGAAAATAGTGCTGACTGTTTTGCTGTCATCAGCAAACATCCCCATTTATGACCTCTGACCAAATGATGGAGGGAAGATCATTGAAGAAGCATCTGCTGATGGTTGGGACTCAGACACTCGTCTGTGGAACTTCTGTAGTGTGTTCTGGGGCTGTGCTGATTGACCTATAACAGCCACAGCTATCTACCTTTGTTCTAGATTGGGCTCGAACCAGTGGAGAATTATTCCCTGATTTCTGCTAACTCCAGTTTTGCTTGACCCCCCCTTGATGCCACATTCAATTAATTGCTCTCAATTTGCTCACAAACTTATTTCAAAAGCAGTGATTCTCACCTCACCTTTGGAATTCAAGTTGTTTATTAATCTTTGAAAAATCCGTCCAAAAATGAAAATCAATCTATACAGTATTTGTAAAATATTTCCAATTGAGCAATGGCGAAGAATTACTTGCGCTCATCTCCATTGGGAGACACTGAAAAACTCAACACCACTCATATGGAAGATGCTAAAATATGAGGAATATTTTCAATATTCCATTTGATAAATTCAGTTTGTTCTGGTGCCTCAGACATTTATGCCAAAAGAATATATCATTTTCTCCCTGTCGAATTGCACTGAACAGAGGAAATGAGAGATGGTCTGAACAGATAATAAATTCTAATGCAAAAATGCAAGTATTTTTCTTCCTCTATTATAAACTGTTAATAGAACAAGAACATAAGGGATCCTTATTTAATTAATTGCTGCACAAGTAACTCCATAAAAATACATGTTCTTGTTTTCACATCAATTGGAATCATGGATTCAGTTCTGAGGAAGGGTCGCTGCACCCAAAACGTTAATTCTGATTTCTCTCAACAGTTGCTGCCAGACCTGCTGAGCTTTTCCAGCAATTTCTGTTTTGTCCCAGTCACTATAATGGAGATTTTATTGTCCCTGTGTTGAGTTTCTGCAACTAACAAGATACTAGCAACACTACTGCAGGTTATGGCAGTCCCCAGTGTTTAACAGCCCAATATGCATATGTTGAATTAGGCAGCAAAGGACTTTCAGGGATTTACAAGATCTTTCAAACTGTAAGGAGGTGAGTTGAGAGAGACTGTGTTTAGCATCAAGGCAGCATTTTATTGAATTTGATATCAAGGAACAATGGAAAAATTAGAGTCAATGAGAACGATAAGGAATACTCTTCACTGCTTAGAGTCAAAGTAGCACAAATTAAGATGGTTTTGATTGTTGGGAATCAGTCATTTTTGCTGTAGTGTCTCTAGGTGTTCCTTAAGGTAATGCCCTAGGCCAACCATCTTCAATTCTGAAGAAGAGCCACACTGGACTTGAACCATTAACTCTGTTTCCCTTTCCACTGATGCTGCCAGACCTGCTGAGTTTCTTCAGAATTTTCTGTGTTTGCTCCCTAAAGTCTGTCCACTACCTACAAGGCACAATGTGAGGAGTGTGATGGTATTCCCCACTTGTCTAGATGATGTTAGCTCCAAAGACATTCAAGAAGCTTGATAACAAATTGGATAAAGCAGTCCACTTGATTGGCACAACAACCTCAAATATTCTTGACCTCTGCCACTGATACACAATGTGCACCATCTACAAAATGTACACCAGAAATTCACTGAAGCTTCTTAAACAGTACCACTCCAAGCCCATGACCATTGCCATCAAGGAGAAGTGCAATAGATATATGGGAACACCGCCACCTGCATCTTTGTATCCAAACCACTCACCATTTTGACTTGGAAATATATCGCTGTTCTTCATGGTCAGTGAGTCAAAATCCTGGAACTCCATCCCTTATGGGTTGTTAATCTACCTAAGCCAAATGAACTACAGAAGCACAAAATGACAGCTCACCACTACTTTCTCCAGGGCAATTAGGAATGTACAATAAATGCTGGCCCAGCCATTGCATCCACATTCTCTGAATCAATAGAAATATATAGTTTTGTTGTTTGTTTTCTCATCTTTTATGCAATAAACTCATGTTCTGATGTCAAAGAGCATCTGCAGCTGCATGTGAAAATGTTTCAGTAGTTAATCACGATGGTAACTAACTGCAAAAATAAGATATGATGCGTCAAGCCAGGTTTCATTTTGGGATCTGACTTCTTATAGTCCCAGTTGATGATACTCGTGGACAATATTCTGCTTGTTTTCCTTTATATCAATATATGCCAAAATGCAGTATCTAAATCAGTGGCTGCTGCTGCAAGACTGTAGTGAATACCACCGATAGGATTAACCAGTTTTTGTTTTGTTTAGATACAGCAGTGATGTTGCCAAATTTAAAGATTGGTTGTTCAACTCCCTAATTATAATGAGAAAGTAAACATTTCAGCAAAGAAATGAGATACATTAATGTTTAAGGTTCATTGATTACAAAGATTTTAGTTCTGTAGCTCCCAATAATTAGTCAAGAATTAACTTTCAGATCTGCATAGCGCTAACCAATGAAAGAAATGCTTCATAAAAAGTGGTCCAGGTATTCCTTGTCTTTTTAAAAAAAACTCTTCAGCCTATCTCTCCCAGACTTTCACCATTATTTAATACTTTAACAAAAGTTCTTGGAAACATTTTCTGATTTTTTTTTCTCTCTCTTAATGGATGCCATCAGGCTGTTTGCAAAATCGATACATAGCTGGGGTTGACATTGGTCACTGCTATAGCACTGATGCAAACTGAGCCCAACTGACAATAAAGCTGTGGGAATCAGACATAATGTTAGCTATCCATTAGATCGAGGTGGAAGACATCTAAGGCTGCCTTAAGCCATGTGCATCAGGCGTGCACTAAACTCATAAGGTGACAAAAATCTATGTGATAACATAATCTCAGCACTTAAAAAGTACTGCAGGGCAGTCACTATTCAGATGCTTCTAGCCACTATTTACTTGATCATGATAACATTGAAAGTCGATAGTGGGTGCCAAGAATCAAGAGTCAAGAATCAATCAGTTATTGTCACATGTATTCAATATAAATTACAATGAAACATGTGTACCATCGCCATGCATAGGCACCATTCACATTAACTTATAATAAAATTAAAAAAAAGAAAGATAACTTAAAGACTGTCCAACTTTTCCTTCTCTGGTGCTACAGTCCTGCCTGGGCTTCACCAGCCCATGCCATTCCACTGCCAGAGTCCTACTTCAGCACAGCAAGCGAGAGTCCCGCTCCAGGCTTCACAGGCTGGCTGATTACAAATTCACAACAAGCATTTGAAAGAAATTCCAAGATGCAAATTCCATTTTGTAACAAGTTAAAAACGAGATGATTTGTAGCAGAGTGTAATTTGATTTATGATGTCTCTTCCTTTAAGGTACTTGCACACAGATTACCAATAAGCATTTGAAAGAATTTCTAAGATGCAAATTTCATTTTGCAACAAGTTAAAAATGAGGCGATTTGTAGCAGAGTGCATTTTGATCTATGATGTCTCTTCCTTTGAGAATGCTCTTTCAAAACATAATAAACACTTGGCAGAGCATTAAACAGAAAGAAACTTAATCATATCTTCAGCACAGCAAAATCACCAACAGTTAGCATCCTTAATTTTATTACAGAACTTCTCCTAATACCTTTCTCCAAGGACTAACAGTACAAATTAAGGCACCTTGAAGACAAAACAAAAGAACAACTCGGGACACATCCTAGTTTTTACTATATTCCTATGATGACAGCTTATTCCTTCCAGCCTTCTTATGTTCCACATGCTACAGAATAAATTTTCCTCCAGTGGGAGAAACCATGAGATTATTGGCATTTTCAAAGGATATAACATTGTCTGCTCTCTGTTAATGGGTCTCTCTCCTTGGCCTCGAGAGTTATTTTCACATCAGTACTGCAGCAAAGTAATTTGTTTCAAAAGTATTATGCTCTTGGCTGGTTTTGGCAATGTGGTGGTTAATATGAATCTACACACAGTTTCTCTGGATTTCAAGATTAGTACTGGGTGTTTTCAGTCTTCTTAGCCGCAGTTATTAGCTTTCTCTTTGTTGCACGGGCATCTCTTTTCCAAAATTCTCTAAAATTCTATCCATACACTTCACCAGCTTTTGTTCTTTGTGCCTCGTGAAAAGAAAAAAAAAGCATTTGCATTTAGACAAGGCTTTTAATTCCCTTCATGTCCCAAAACATTCATGTAGTCATAGTTATGGAGGCCTTTTGGCACATCGAGTCTGCACCAGTCAAACCAAGAACCTAACTATTCTGAAGGTTAATGTTCTGTAACTGAATTCCAAAACTAGGTACTGTTTGCAATAACATTGAAACAATGGATACATTGTAAAGATATCACTATTGTTATGTAGGCAAATTCACAGCCAACTTACGTTATTCTCTGGTTGGTGAAAATAATGGTTAATCTCATTGCAATGGAGCAGAATACCAGATGATGCATACGATGGCAACTGACCTGATAACACGGGTTTACCACCACTTTCCAAGGTGAATTTTAACCACATTGTATGTAAATGTCATGCTTCATTTACTAATGAAAATAGACAAAGTATTCCATTGTCAAAACGTAGGCAAAACTCCTGGATTTGATGCTGGACGTACAAGCAAAGAACAAGAGTAGGCCACTTGATCCTTGGAGCTTGCTCCATCATTCATTAAGATTAATTAAGCCTGATTTGATTTTAACCTCAACTCCATATTTTGCATATTCCTGATGATCTTTCATCCACTTGGTCATCAAGAATCTATCTACCTTTGCCTTTAAAAATATTTAAAGATTCTACATCCACTGCCTTGGGTGACTGTCTGTGTGGAGTTTGCACATTCTCCCCATGCCTGCGTGGGTTTCCTCCCACAGACCAAAGATGTGCACGTTAAATGGATTGGCCATGGTAAATTGATCCGTAGTGTCCAGGGATATGTCAGCTAGGTCGATTAGCCATAGTAAATGTAGGCTTACAGGGTTAGGGTGGAGAAGCTGGGTCTGGGGCGGATGCTGTTTGGAGGATCGGTGCAGACTCAATGGGCCAAATAGCCTCTTTCCACACTGTAAGGATTCTATGATTCTAAATCAGCCAAGTGTTGCAATGGGGGCTGATCTTTCTCCGGATTCTTATCTAAGTAGTTAATTACACTCCCCGAGATTAACAAACTGAACTATAAAACTAGGAATGTCATACGACATGGTCACTTCACCATTCTGGAATAGACCTTGTATGATTGCATTAATCTTGGGGAGATTGCCCCTTTGGGACTAACTAGAAACCATGCTTATTTTAGGCAGCAATTTGAGTAATGCTGCACCTATGAAATCAAATCCCTCTGGTCTTACACTATTAAAGTTCAGAATCCTTGTCCACAGTGCTATGCCACAACCCTCCCAGGCCCAGTTATACCTTGAGTTATCAGACTGCTTATACAGACATATAGATAAGAGGCAGGAGACCATTTAGCCCCTTGCGCCTTCTCTCCCTTTTCATACGATCATGGTTGATCTGATTGCAACTTCAGCAGCAAATTCCCATCTTCTCCCAATAACCTTTCACCAGGTTACTTACCAAAAACCTATGCACCTCTTCCTTAAAACTGTTCAGATACTGCTTATGCTACCTTTTGTGGAAGTGAGTTCCGAGGTCTCATGACCTTCTGAGGGAAACAACTTCTCCTCATCTGTCTTTAATTGGGTGAGTTCTTAATTTTTAACAGTGACCCTTAATTCTATATCCCCTCACAAGAGGAAATATCCTTTCCACATCTACCCTTTCAAGCCCCTTTAGGATTTTATATATGCCAATCAGATTGCAGATATTCTTCAAAACAAGCCTAGCCAGTCCAATCTTTCCTCATAAGACAATCCTCCTATTCTAGCTATTAGTCTGAAAAAAATCATCTGTGAACTGCTTTCAGTCCTTAAATACTCCAGCGCCCTGTGTAATTGAAGCATAATCTTCCTACTTTTGTATTCTATTCCCCTCACAATAAATTGTAATATTCTATTATCTTTCCCAATTGCTTTCTATAGCTGCATACCAGTCTTTTGCGATTCATACACAAGGCCATCCAGATCCCTTTGTGTCTCAGTTTGATTTTTATCCTTCCTGCCAAAATGGAAATTTGACAATTTCCTGCATTTTACTCCACTTGCCAGATAATTGCCAACTCACTTAACCATTCCCTTTGTAGCCTCCTTATGTCTTCTTCATAACTTACTTTCATACCTATCTTTGTGTCATCAGCAAATTTAACAAACATTTCCCTTACTAATAGCTTATAATCATTTTTCCAATGACAAATGAAAAGCTAACTGACCTGCAGCTTCATGCTCTCTATCTCACCGGTCTTTTGTTGAATAAATTTAAATAAATAATTATTATTCACATCTTCAAATCTATTGGAACCTTTAGTGAATCTAGGGACTTTTGGAAAATTAGAACTAACACATGATTAACTATTTTCTCGCTGGCCACTTCTTTATAGACCTTAGGATGAAGGATCTGGGAAAGTATCAGCTTGCAGCTCTAACAATTTGCTCTGTTCCAGTTGCCTAGTGATTACAATTTTCTTGAGTTCCTCCTTCAATTCTATGTCCCGATTTACAGCTATTTCCAGGATGTTACTTGTGTCCCCTACAGAGAAAAACAATAGTGCCATCTCCTTATTTTCTTAATCAGATTTTTCACCAATTAAATACTGTGTTGCTAAGACTGAAGCTTTTGCCATTACTCTCTGTTCCAAACTCCATTTGCTAGCTGCTGATTCTGTTACACTGTTCCTAACTTCATGATCATACCATCACTAAAAGCAACTATTTCCACCTATGGAAAATCTGTCATCTTCACCCTATCTTAAGTCATTGGCTGGTGAAACCTTTATTTATGCATTTGTTACCTCTAGACTCAATTATTCCCATGGTCTCCTGACTGGCTTCCAATGTTATACCCTTTGAAAACTTGAGGTCATCGTAAAACTCAGCTGTACTAACCTGCAACAAGTTTCATTTCCCTAGCACCCCTATGCTAAATGATTTACATTTACATCAAGCTACATCTTATTGTTAAAATATTCATCCCTACTTTCAAATTGGTTCATGCCCTGTCCCTTTCTATCTCTGTAATTTCCCAATTTTAATTGCACCACCATTACTGTTCATGCCTTTCGCTGTCTAGGCCCCAAGCTCTTGAATGCATTTCCACTATGTCTCTATCTCTCTGCCTCACCTTACTCCTTTAGAACATTTCTTAAAATTTACCACTTTGTCGAGCTTTAGGTGATCTGACCTAATGACTGTGGAAGCTCTGTGGCATACTTTATAATGCATTTGTAAAGTATCTTCCATTACAACGAAGGTTTGAGGAGCATTCTGTTGGATCTATTCCACAGGTCACAGCATAAAACAAAAATTATTTTTCCCAGTTACCAAGATAACCAATTAAATAGACAATCCATATCAAGTTTTAAATTTAAAAAGAACAACAAAACTTATTCAATGAAGTTGCAAAATTGGCTCACACCTACACTCTGTCATACAAATTATTCTCGTAAATAAACTAAAACACACATGCTGATGCACACCAGGGAAAAGGGCTTTGAAAAAAAAATGAATTTCCTTTCAGAGATTAGCTTTCTTTGGCCAATGGTTGTTTCCCTTGAAATGAAAAAAAGATTGGATGTGGAAGGTTCAACATTGTCTTCTAGCCTGCTGCCTGGTACTCATGCACAGGTCACTAAACATGTGCAGTTGACTTTGAAGTGTTGACAGACATTGCTTGCTCAGGAAATACAACATTGAGTTCCTTCACTACTCTTCCAAAAGGACAAAATCACACTGAGGCATGGATGAGGTGTTATATGAATGCTGTGCAGGTCATAGTGACAGTGGAAATTCGCCAGTCACCAGAAGAGTTTAAAATTGATAAGGAGGAGGTATTGAAAAGTCGTTGGTACATAAAATTGATAAGGCACTGGGACCGATATGATGCATCCAACAATATTGAAAGAACTCAGTGGAAATTGAAGAGGTACTGGCAATAGAGTTTCAATCTTCCCTGGATTCAGGATTGGTGCCAAAAAATAGAATTCCCAGCATTAAGCACTTTTTCAAACAACATTGTGAAGATAGCCTCAGCAATTACAGAGCAGTCAGTTTGACTTTAGTGGTGGGGAAACTTCCAGAAACAAATAATTGGGATAAATTTAGTTGTCCCATGGAAAAATGTGGATTGATTCAGAAGATTCAGCTTGAGAAATTGCTCCTAACTAACTTGCTGGCATTTTTTGAAGTGGTAACAGGGGTGATAAGGAGAGGGCTATTGATATGGTATACATGAACTTCCAAAAGAAGTTTGGCACAGTGCCACACAACAGATTAATGAGGAAAGACATAGGCCATGGTATAAAAGGGAGTGTAGCAAATGGATACAAAATTGGATGATGAAAAGAAACTGGCAGTACAGGTCGATAATCCTTCATCCGAAAACTTTGAGACCAACTATTTTCTGAAAGAAGGTTATTTTTGGACACACTTAAATTATCCTCTAAGATCTTTACTAATATCTCATAGCCAAAAGTAAAATATTCATTTCACTCTTGAATTCATTGTTTCTGAATGAGTTCACATTATCTTTTCAGATGCCATCAGGTTTTTGATAAACTTTTTTTCTTTCATCTCCACACTTGTTATTCTTTGTCTCAATTTCTGGCCACACTTACCACTTAGGTCCACTTGGGTCTGTTTAGGTCTGTTTGGGCCCTTTGGAAAGAAATTTTTCTTGGTCTGAATGACCCTGAATGGATCTGGAGACATGCTGAGTTTGGTCTTTGGAAAAAACTTTTGCTTTTACATCTGTTCAGGTCAAGCAAAGTGTTTTCTCAAAAGACCCCAATCTCAGATGTCTACAGGTCCAATGGGATCTATTTAGGTCTACTGTCGAAAAGACCTTCAGTTTTTAGATCTTTTCAACTTTCAGACATGCAGATAAAGGATACCCAATCTGGAATGGTCAATGGGTATTTTTTGACTGGGGAATGGTTTGCACTGGAGTTTTGTAGCGATCGGTATTGGAATTCTTGGTTGTCTTGATATATATTAATGATCTACATCTTGTGCAGGGGACAATTTCAAAGTTTGCAGTTGGCACAAAACTTGGGGAGAATTGTAATCTGTAAAGAGGACAGTGTAGAACTTCAAAAGGATATTGACATGTTGGTGGAGTGGTTGGATAGATGACAGATGTATTTCATTGCAGTGAAATGTGAAATATACTTTAGTACAAAGAACATTGACAGGCAGTATAAAATAAAAGGTACTATTCTAATAGGTGTGTGGGAGCAGAGAGACCATAAGTCATTAAAGGTGGCATGACATATAGAGAAAGTTGTTCATAAGATATACAGCTTTCCTGTAATAGGGGCATAGGATAGATGAGCAGGGAAGTTATTAAGAACTTATATAGGACACTTACTAAACCTCAGCTGGAGTACAATTGTTGATGCCTCAATTTAGAAAGGATTTAATGCATTGAGAGAGTGCAGAAGAGGTTTATGACAATTGTTCCAGGGATGAGACATTTCTGTTATGAAAAAATGATTTAAGATGTTGGGCTTTATTTTCCCCATGGAGCCCAAGAAGGCTAAGAGGAGATTTGATTAAAGTTTTCAAAATTATGAGGGTTCTGAACAAATTAAATAGGGAGAAACTGTTCCCACTATAAAAGAATGGGCAGCCAGAGGGCACAGTTTAAAATATAATTTCACACGTAGAATAGTTAGGGTCTGGAAATGTGGTGGAGGCAGGTTAATTTGAGGCATTGAGGAGGGCATTTGGATGATTATTTAACCAGTAGCGATGTGCTGGGTTATGGAGAAAGGCAGAAGACTTACACTAAGTTAAAATGCTCAGAGGTAGAGCAGGCATGATGGCCCAAATGGCCTCTTTCTGTCTAATAAAAAATCTGTTTTAATCCTGAACTCACAATTAGTGTCTTTTCAGAAACAGGACAGAACAGCTAAGCAGCATCCTCCTCACTGGCTTTTCCCCAATTCAAGACCAGGACAAACTGTAAACCACACACTGTTCCATAGCCATAGAGAAAGTAGTTATTATAAGTCATTTGATTTCTAGGAAGCCTTGCTTTAAAAAAAAAGCTCCAAAGTCCACAATGACCTTTTAATGACCAATTTTAAAGAAACCAATCTGGGTATCTCCATAAAACTTGAAATGAATCAATTTTTCCACAAACTTCAAAACTGAAATAAAATATATGTGAAACATCTTCGTAATATCTTGGAATATTTTATTACATCAAAAACAGTATACAAATTATTGCTGTTACAATCCAGGTCATAAAGTAACCTTAAGGTAAAACAAAGAACTGCAGATGCTGGAAATCAGAACAAAGACAGAAATAGCTGGAGAAACACAGCAAGTCTGTACAGAGAAAAACAGAGTTAACATTTTGAGACCAGTGACCCTTCTTCATAAATGAGAGAAGAAGGTTCTGAAGAAGGGTTGCTGGACTCCTAATGTTAACTCTGTTTTCTCTTCACAGATGCTGTGAGACCTGCTGAATTTCTTCAGCAATTTTGGTTTCTGCCTGTTTCATTAAGTAACTTTGGTTCTTCTTTAGTTCAGGTTCTGAAAGACTCTGATTCCTGTTGCTTTACTTTTCAATGTTTTGATTAGCTGCTTCACCCTGATAGCAGCAGTTCTTTATAGATTGATGCAATGCTATTTTTCTAAAGTCTGAATTAATTTGGCATTAATTTTAATGCTCCTTGTGTACGTGACTCTCAAGGCAGTGTTCTTATGAGGTGCTTCTTGGAGTAAACCCACATTATGTGAGATGAAGAGACAAATATAACAGTTTTATTGGAAACTCTTTTGCTGTATATTTTACTACATGAATCCCACTTGCTTAAATTTTATTAAATATACTGTATACCAATATTGCATACTGTAAGATCAAACTGCAAATAGTCTGCAGAGAAAGATCTGAGTTTTAATTTCTGAGGCTTTTAAATATTTATTTAGGCATTTTGATTGTATTTCAGGTTGAATTATATGCTGTAATCACAGGCCACGGAAGTGATGAGAATGGCTGCGGAGAGTTCTGTGTTACTTCGCATCATTTTGTAATTAATGGCATATTTAATAATACGAGGACATTTGATGATGCTGGTAAGGAATTTTGACAGTCCAGCAGTATTCAGTTTTTTTGATTAAATGACTTCATGGAATTTATATTGAAGCAATTTGGAATTCAAGTAGGATTTGTATATTGTAAGTAATTAGAATTTTTTAAGAGTATAATGCTAATGAAAGCATAGTGCTCAAATTAGTATTTATAGGAATTTTTAATCAAACTCACCAGGGATGTTGTTGTTACACACATCTGGAGCAGGTGGGACTTGAACTCAGGTCTTCTTGAACCCAGGGACTCAAGAGCCCTCCAAAGGTATTTGTAAACTACCAGTTCAGATACATTATGGCAATTCTCTGGACCAGGTGGGACTTGAACCTGGGTCTTCAAATTCAGATGTAGGAAGACTACCACTGAACTATAAGAGCCCTTAAATTTACTAGTTTTATGATTGCTAGAAATTTATGTTTTGTCAGCAAATAATTACTGAATATAGCATTTTCAAATAAGAGAACCATTAATCTGCCCATTGGCACCTAAATTCTGCATTTCAGAGATCAGAGAAACTATTTTTATCAGATAGTACCAATGAAGTGATTGATGATTAAAGTGCATGCGCAGAACCGTAAGATATTTTTGGTGTACTCGTAAACATTTTACGGACTGGAGGCCTGTGACCAGTGGTGTGCCACAATGATCAGTGCTGAGTCCACTGCTTTTTGTCATCATATAAATGTGAATGTAGGAGCAATAGTTAGTAAGTTTGCAGATGACATCGGACAGTGAAGAAGGTTACCTCAGAGTACAACGGGACCTTGATCGGACGGCCAATGAGCTGAGGAGTGGCAGATAGAGTTTTATTTAGATGAATGTGAGGTATTGCATTTTGGTAAGGCAAATCAGGGCAGGATTTATATAGTTGGTTGTGGGGTCTGGGGAGTGTTGACGAACAAACAGATCAAAGGGTGCAGGTGCATAATTCTTTGAAAGTGGAGTTGCAGGTAGACAGAATGGTGAAGAAGGCATTGGTAACACTTGCCTTCATTGGTCAGTGCGTTGAGTATAGGAGGTGGGATGTCATATTGTGGCTATATAGGACATTGGTGAGGCAACTTTTAGAATACTGCGTTCAATTTTGGTCTCACTGCTATAGGAAACATGTTGTTAAACTTGAAAGAGTTCAGAAAAGATTTCCAAAGATATTGCCAGGATTGGAGGTTTGAACTATAGGGAGAAGCTGAGTAGGCTGGGGCTTTTTTTCCTCGAGTGTCGGAGGCTGAGGGATGACTTTATCAAAGTTTATAAAATCATGAGGGGCATGGATAGGGTCACTAGCCAAGGTCTTTTTCCCAGGGTCCAAAACTAGAAGGCATAGGTTTAAGGTCAGAAGGGAAAGATTTAAAAGGGACATGAGGGGCAACTTTTTCACACAGAGGGTGATGTGTGTATGAAACGAGCTGCCAGAGGAGGTGGTGGACGTGGGTACAATGACATTAAAAAGGCATCTGGATGGGTATATGAAAATGAAGGGTTACAGGGAGGTGGGGCAAATGCTGGCAAATGGGACTAGGTCAGTTTAGGATATTTGGTCAGTTTGGTCAGCACGGATAAGTTGGACCGAAGCGTCAGTTTCTGTGCTGTATATATCTATGACTCTATGAGCTTCCTATTATGCATACTGCTTACTAATTGCCGTTTGTAGTGCACAGATGAAGATTGTTTTGCAGAATGTCCTCAGCAACTCTTGATTGTTCTGCTTAGGACTACATTATCTCAGCATGAGGGACAGCAATACAGGCCAGCTGGCTAAGAGCCAACAGCAAGGACAGTGGCAAAGTGACAGTGGTGGGACCATATTGAAATTACAGCCATTCCCTTGGGGTAACATCTCAATGATCCAAGTAATCAGATGCAATGCAGATTGCTGGACTATTGTGAGACTTGCACCTACTGTGCTTATAGACAGAGGCTGAGCTTTCTTTCCAACATTCAAATTTGAGTAGTATCTGCTTGTGTTTCAATTGAACCTGAGATATCAACTACCTCACCACAATTGAGAAGGAGATCCTGGAGGAACTGGTGTTCAACAGGAGGGAGAGCATTCAACAGAAGGCGGCAGTGAGAAGGATTCTGGGAGAAGTATGCTCACTCACCATGACTGAGAAGGGATCATGGAGGACTCAGCATCAAAGAACAGTGAAACCCAAATGTTACATTACTGTACCATTTCCTTCTTTGCCTTCTTCTTGAACCAAAATAAAGAGAGAGAAAATTTGGTTGTAGGTTAGAAACAGCACAGCTGTAGAAATAGCAGACCCTTACCATTTGAGGCTGAAGTGCTGCTGTTGTGATTGAAATATAGGCTTTGATGAGCATCGGGCTTTGCTACAAAGTGTAAGCAGCATTAATTTATGGCAAGTGAAGTCTTTCCTTTGCTTTTAATCCATTAGTTACTAGAGGTGTAGTTAATAGAGTGGTATGCTCCTCCTGTGAGATGTTGGAGATCAGGGAGAAGTCAAATATCCCTGACAGCAGGAAGTGTGTCGACCTGCAGCTCCTCTCAGACCACATGGATCAGTTGGAGCAGCAGTTGGACTCACTAAGGAGCATACAGGAGACAGAAAGTTTTATAGACTGGAGTTTCAGGGATATGGTCACACCTAACGTTCAGCCAGATACATGGGTGACTGCCAAGAGAGGCAGGCAGATGGTGCAAGAGTCCCTGTAGCTATTCCCCTTTCAAACAGATATACCATTTTGAATACTGTTTGGCGGATGACCTCTCAGGGGAGAGCAACTGCAGCAGCCAGATCAGTCGCACCATGATTGCCAGCAGGGAGAGTCAAAGTGTAGGCAAGTGGTAGTGATAGCAGACTCTATTGTCGGGGCACACATAGGCATTTCTGTGGCTGTAAGCAAGACTCCAGGATGGTGCGTTGCCTCCCTGGTGCCAGGGTCAAGGTTGTCTCTGAGTGGGCACAAGACATTCTGAAAGAGGAGAGTGAGCAATCAGAGGATTCCATATTGGTACTAATGACATAGGCAGGAATAGAGATGAGGTCTTGCAAAAAGTATTTAGGGAGTGAAGTAGAAAGTTGAAAAGCAGGATCTCTAGGGTTGTAATCTTGAGATTACTCCATGTGCTACGTGCCAGTGAGGCCAGAAAAATGAAGATAATACAGTTGAATATGTGACTAAAGAGCTGTTATAAGAGGGAGGATGCCAGATATCTGAATAATTGGGATCTCTCCAAGGGCAGAAAGGACTTGTACAAGAAGGACAGGTTGCATCTAAACTGGAGGAGCACCAACATACTGGCAGGGAAGTTTGCTAGTGTCACTCAGGAAGGTTCAAATTAGTCTGGGCAGGGATGTCGGAACCAGACCATTGGGTCAACATATGGAGTGATTGAGGAGATAGTAGAGGTGAACTCAAATAAATCTAATACAAAGAACAGACAGGGCAGGGTCTATGAACACAGCATGACCAGCAATCTAAATTGTACTTAGAGTCATAGAGTCATACAGCATGGAAATAGACCCTTCAATCCAACTATTTCACGCCAACCATGCTCCTAATCTAAACTAGTCCCACTTGCCTGCGTTTGGTGCATATTCCTCCAAACCTTCCTATTCATGAACTTATCCAAATGTCTTTTAAATATTATAACTGTATCTGCATCCAGCACTTCCTCTGGCAGTTCATTCCACACACGAACCATCCTCTGTGTAAAAAAAGTTGCCCCTCATGTTCTTTTTAACACTTTCTCCTCTCACCTTAAGAACATACCTCCTAGGTTTGAACTCCTCCACCCTAGGGAAAAGACCCTTGTCATTCACCTTATCTATGCCCCTCAAAATTTTATAAACTGCAATAAGGTCACTCCTGAACCTCCTATGCTCCTGTGAAAAATACTCCCAGCCTATTTTTATAACTTAATTCCTTAATCCTCTCCAATTTAGTAATATATTCCTATAGCAGGGTGACCAGAACCGCACACAGTACTCCAGAAGAAGCCTCACCAATATCCTGTACAACCTCAACATGACGTCCCAACTCCTATACTCAAAAGTCTGAGTAATGAAGGCAAGTGTGCTAAATACCTTCTTAACCACCTTGTCTACCTGTCACGCAACTTCACAGAATTATGTACCTGAACCCTTAGGTCTCTCTGTTCTACAACAGTACCCAGGACCCTACCATTAATTGCATGTCCTGCCCTTGTTTATTTTACCAAATGCAATACCTCACATTGATCCAAATTACACTCCATCTGCTACTCTTTAGCCCATTTACCCAATTGATCAAGATCTGTTTGTAATCTTAGATAACCTTCTTCACTGTCCATTATACCACCAATTTTGGTGTCATCTGCAAACTTACTAACCATGCCTCCTGTATTCTCATCCAAATTGTTGATATAAGTGACAAACTAAAGTGAACCCAGTACTGTGGAACTCCACTGGTCACAGGCCTCCACTCCAAAAAACAACCCTCCACCAACACCCGCTGTCTCCTACCATCAGCCAATTTTGTATCCACTTGGCAAACACACGGATCCCGCTGATCTAACTTTACTAATTTGGAGCATAACAGATAAGGCAGATGAGCCTGAATTAGTGCATGAAACTATATTGTACCATTACAGAAACTTAGTTGAGAGAAGGGCAGGACTGGTAGCTCAATGTTTATATGTTTTAGGCATGATAGAGAGGGATACAAAAAGAATTGAGGAGTTGCATTACTAATTCAGGAGAATGTCACAGCTGTACTAAGAGAGAACATCTCAGGAAGCTCATCCAGTTAGGCCATATGGGTAGAATTCAGGAATAAGAATGGTGCAATCACAATGATGGCATTATGTTATAGCCCTTCCAATATCCAGTGGGAGATAGAGGACCAAATATACTAGCAGATCATGGAATGATGTAAAAATGACAGTGTTGTTCTAGTGGATGATTTTAACTTGCCCAATACTGGCTGGGAATCCTTTAATTCTAGGGAAGGAGATGGGGCAGAATATTTTAAGTGTATCCAGGAGGGTTTCTTGAAACAATGTGTAGATAGTCCAACCAGAGAAGAGGCTGGAGTAGACTTTCTGCTGGGGAATGAGCCCGGCCACTTGATTGAAGTTTCAGTGGGGAAGCATTTTGGGAACAGTGATCATAATTCTGTTGGCTTTAAGATAGTTATGAATAAGACTGATCCTTGGGTGAAAGTGCTAAATTGGGAGAAGGCTAATTATAACACTATTAGGCAGGAACTATAGAAATCAGATTGGAGATGGTTGTTTGTGGTTAAAATGATGTCTGACATGGAAGTGTTTTATGGCAAAATTTGGGAACCCTGGATAACAAGAGATATAAAAAGATTATTTAAAAATTTAAAGGAAGTGTATGTACGGTTTGGGAAACTGAAATCAAGCAAGACCATTGAAGAATATAAAGAAAGCAGGAAAGAAAATAAACAAAGAATTAGGTGGGCTAAAGGAGCCATAAAATGTCCTTGACAAGCAATATTAAGGAAAATCCCAAGGAATTTTATATATACATTAGGAGCAAGAGGGTTGCTAGAGAAAGGGTAAATCCACTCAAGGAGTTGGATGCAAAATTGTCTTGGTCATAGAAGACAGAGAGGTTGTTTTTGACTGGCGATCGCAAGGATCAGTGCTGGGACCTCTGTTGTTTGTAATTTTATAAAAATGATTTGGATGAAAATGTAGGTGGTCTGATTAGTAAGTTTTCAGATGAATTGAGAATTGGTGGAGTTGTGGATAATAGGGAGGATTCTCAAAGGATACAGCAGGATGCAGACCAGTTGGAAAAATGTGTGGAGAAATGGTAGATGGAGATTAATACAGACAATGTGAGATGATGCATTTTGGGAGGTCAAATGCAAGGGTAAAATATACAGTGAATGGTAAGACCCTTAGGAGCATTAATGTAGTGAGGGATCTTGGGGTGCAAGTCAACAGTTCCCTGAAAATGACAACATATATGGATAAGGTGATAAAGACGGTATACGACATGCTTGCCTTCTTCGGCCAGGGCACTGAGTACAAAAGTTGGCAAGTCATGTTGCAGCTGCATAGAACTTAAGTTAGACCACACTTGGAGTATTGTGTGCAGTACTGGTCGGCTCTTGAGAGAAAATAAAATAGGTTTACCAAGATCTTGCCTGTATTGGAGTCTTTTAGCTGTAAGGAGAGGTTGGACAAACTTTGATTGTTTTCTGTAGAATGTTGTAAGCTGAAGAGTGATCTGATAAAAGTGTATAAAATTATGAGGGACATAGTGAGGATGGATACTCCAAGTCTTTTCCTCAAGTTGAAAATTCTAGGTACATAGATATAAAATGAGAGGGAAAAGTTTAACGGAGATCGAGTCATAGAGTCATACAGCATGGAAACAGGCCCTTCGCCCCAGCATTTCCATGTCAATCAAGTTTCCTAAAATGAACTAGTCCCATTTGCCTGCATTTGGTCCATATCCCTCTAAACCTTTCCCAGCCATGTACCTGTCCATATGTTTCTTAAATGTCGTAATTGTACCTGCTTTTACTACTTCCTCTGACAGCTTTTCTGTCTGAAAAAGTTGCCCCTCAGGTCCCTTTTAAATCTTTCCCCTCTCATCTTAAACCTCTGCCCTGTAGTCCTGGACTTACCTAAACTGGAGAAAAAGGCTTGGCTATTCAGTTTGTTTATGCCCCTCATGATTTTATAAACCTCTATAAGGTCACCCCTTAGCCTCCTACGCTCCATGGAAAAAAGTCCCAGCCTATCCAGCCTGTCCTTATAACTCAAACCTTCCAGTCATAACATCCTTGTAAATCTTCTTTGCACCCTTTCAAGTTTAATACCATCCTTCCTACAGTAGGACAGCCAGAATTGTATGCAGTACTCCAAATGTGACCTCAACAATATCTTGTATAGCCACAACATGATGTCCCAACTCCTGTACTCACTGCTGTGACCAATGAAGGCAAGAGTGCCAAATGTTTTCCATCACCCTGTCTACCTGAGATGCCACTCTCAATGAAGTATATACCTGCACACCTAGGTCTCTCTGTTCGATAACACTGCCCAGGGCCTTCCCATTAACTGGAAAAGTCCTGCGCTGGTTTGTCTTACCAAAATGCAATGCCTCACATTTGTCTATGTTAAACCCCATCTGCCACTCCTCAGATGATCCAGTTGATCAAGATCCCATTGTACTATTAAATAATCTTCTTCACTGTCCACTATACCACCAATTGTCATCCGCAAACTTACTAACTATGTCTCCCATATTCTCATCCAAATCATTTATATAAATGACAAACAACAGTGAACCCAGCAGCAATCCTTGTGGCACACTGCTGGTCACAGGCCTCCAGTCTGTACCACCACCGTCTGTCTCCTACTATCAAGCCAATTTTGTTTCCAATTGGCTAGCTTGCCCTGGATCCCTGTGATCAAATCTTACTAACTAGTCTACCATGTGCAACCTTGTTGAAAGCCTTGCCAACGTCCATGTGCACAACACCTACTACTCTGCCTTCATCAATCTTCTTGGTCACCACTTCAAAAACCTCAATCAAATTTGTGAGACACTATTTCACACGCACAAAACCATGCTGACTATCCCTAATCAGTCCTTGTCTTTCCAAATGCATGTCGATCCTGTCTCAGAATCCCCTCCAACAACTTACCCACCACGGACATCAGGCTCATCAGTCTGTAGTTCCCTGGCTTTTCTTCACAATCTTTCCTAAAAAATGGTACAACATTAGCCATCCTCCAGTCTTCCAGCACCTCACCCATGGCTGTATATGATACAAGAATCTCTGCTAGGAGCCCAGCAATTTCATCCCTAACTTCCCACAATGTCCTGGGATACACTTGATCAGGTGCTGGGATTTAGCTACCTTTATGCATTTTAAGACCTCCAGCACCTCCTCTTCTGTAATGTGGACCCCTTTTCACTATTTATTTCCTTAAGTTCCCTAGCTTCCATGCCTTTCTCTACAGTAAACACTGACAAGAAATATCCATTTCAGATCCCACCCATATCCTGTGCCTCCACCCATAGATGACTTCGTTGATTTTTAACGACCCTATTCTCTCCTTTAATATACATGTAGAATCTCTTTGGGTTCTCCTTTGCCTTATCTGCCAAAGCTATCTCGTGTCCCAGTTTTGCCCTCCTGATTTCCTTCTTAAGTGTACTCCTACACCCCCTATTCTCTTTAGAGGTTCCCTTGATCCCAGCTGTCCATACCTGACAAGTGCCTCCTTTTTCTTGTCTAGAACTTCAATATCTCTAGTCATCCAGCGTTCTGTATTCCTGCCAGCTTTGTCCTTCATACTAACCAAGATCTGAGCTCTTATTTCTTGCTTTTGAAAGCATCCCACTTGTCAGATGTCCCTTTACCTGTGAACAGCCTCCCCAATTAACTTTTGGAAGTTCCTGTCCAATACAATCAAAATTGCCCCTACCCCAACTTAGAACTTTAATTTGGGTACCAGACCTATCCTTTCTGGTAAGTATTTTAAAACTAATAGGTTTATGGCCACTGGTCCCAAAGTACACCCCCAGTATCACCTCAGTTACTTGCCTTCCCTTATTTCCCAAGAGGAGATCGAGTATTGTCCTTTGTCTAGGAGGGCCAACTACATATTGATTGAGAAAGTTTTCTTGAACACAATTAACAATTTCCTTCCCATTCAAGCCCTTAACATAAAGCAGTCCCAGTGTTTGGAAAGTTAAAATCCCCTACTATTACAACCCCACTATTCTTACACCTATCTGCGATCTCCCGTATATTTGCTCCACAATTTCCTGCTGACCATTCAGAGGCCTGTAGTACAATCCCATCAAAGTGATCATCCCTGTCTTATTTCTCAGTTCCATCCATCTAGCTTCACTGGGTGAACCTGTCTAAGAACAGCTGTGATGTTTTCCCTAATCAAAAATGTCATTCCCCCTCCTCTCTTGCCTCCCCTTCCACCCTTCTTGTAGCATCTGTACCCTGGAACACTGAGCTGCCAATCCTGTTCCCGAGTTCTGTAATAGGTATGATATCCCAGTGCCATAATCCCATCCATGCCGTGAATTCATCTGCCTTACCTGTCAGGCATCTTGCATTGAAAGTTTAATTCATCAGCCTTCCCTTGTTTCCTGTTATGCTGTTGCCTGCCTTGTCTATTTAACTTGCTCTCTTTAACTTACGCACTAGCCTTAACCCTCTGTTTTCTCTCACTACTGTTTAGGATCCTGAGGCAGGTTTTATATGCAGAGGATAATAGGTGCCTGGAACAATCTGCTACAGGAGGTGGTGCAAGCAGATATGTTAGCAATGTTTAAGAGATATTTAGACAGACACATGAACAGGCAGAGAATAGGGAGATATGAACCACGTGTAGGTACTTGTGATTAGTTTTGAATGCCATCATGGTCAGCACAGACATGGTGGGCTGAGGGTCTGTTTCTGTGCTGTACTGTTCCATGTTCTATGATGCTATATCATGGTTGATCTGCAAGTATTTTCATGGAGTTGGTCACCACTTCCACTTGGAAAGTTTGTGACTTGTGCATGGTTTGCTGCTGGATTTCTCCATGCTCCTTGACAGTAACCACAAACTTTCTGACAGGCTTTGAATGCATCAAGAATTTCTTTCTGCATCAGCATTTTATGAATGATATCTCATTAAGTCTTCAGCTGAGTTGTGCAGAGCAGAACACATATGCAATGTCACCTTCTGGCAAGTCATCTCAGGTCATTGGTAGAGGCTGCACAAATACCTCCACCCTCAATGATCAAGAAGCCCAGCACTTCAGTGCAAAGGACTGGACTGAAGCATTTTCTAGCCTTCATGACCAAAAGTGTAGAGAGGACATCCATCTAGCCTCCTTCTGAGGCCCCCAGCATCATAGATGCCAGACTTCAGCCAATTCAATTCACTCCACACAATATCAAGAAGTGATCAAAGACTCTGTTTACTGCAACAGATGTAGATCCTCACAACATTCCGACAGTAGTCCCGAAGAAATGCTTTAGAACCAGCTGCTCCCTTATCCAAGCTGTTAGCAGGAAAGTTACAATACTAGCATCTACCTGAAGTATGGAAAATTGTCCAGGTTTATTTTGTGCACAAAATAAGACAAATCTAACCCCGCTAATTACCGCACTATCAATATACTCTCAGTAATCAGCAAAGTGATGGAAAGGGGATATCAGCAGTGCTATCAGGGGCACTGCTCAATGACACTTCGTTTGGGTTCTGCCAGGGCATCTTCTTATTCCAGGACCTCCCTGCAGGAGTTCCTCAGGATAGTGTCCTAAGTGCAACCATTTTCATCGATGAGCTGCCCTCAGTCATATGGTCATAATTGTGAATGTCCATTGCTGATTGCGCAATGTTCAGCATCATGCACAACACCTCAGGTACTGAAGTAGTTCATGTACAAGTGCAGCAAAACCAACACAACTTCCTGGCAAACCACATGAGGCAATGATCCTCTCCATCAAGGAAGAAGCCAACTATTGGCTCTTACATTCGATGGCATTAGGATCACTGAACTCGTCCCTCCACCACTATCACTACCCTGGGTTTACCATTGCCCAGAAACTGAACTGGACCAGCTGTATATACACTGTGGCTACAGGAGCAGGTCAGAGGCTGGGAACCCCATCCAGGACAAGGCTGGTCATTTGATTAGTACTCTAACTAATACTTTCAACATTCACTTCCTCCCCAACCAATACACAGTGGCAGAAGTATGTACCATCTGCAAGATGCAGAGCAACAGCTCACCAAGGCTACTTCAACTGTGTCTTCCAAAAGCTGCCTAGGAGGGTAGATGAGGTAGGAAACCTCACAACCTTTAGTAAGTATGTGGATGAGCACTTGAAAAGTCATAACATTCAAGACTATGGGTCAAGTGCTGGAAAGTAGGACTAGAATAGACTTAGAGTTGTGGGGGTTTTTATTGGTGCAGACTTGATGGGCTGAAGGGCTTCTTCTGTCCTGTATGATTCTGTGTCTTCTGTGAAAATCTAAATTAGGGACCTGATGAGTTAAGGCCTTTAAGTGACCATGCAAGGGCCTTAATTGATAGCGTGTTGAGAAGATTGCCAATGGACCTTTATACCCAATTATTTCCTCCCTTCTCACTACTTCTCTTGCCTGCATCAGGGAGGGGAAATTTCTGCCCTGCTGAGCCATGGCCAAGAACTGATGTCAAGGTGAACCTAGAGATTAAGTTGAGGAATCTTAGCATGTTGGTGAAAGTTTTGCAAAATGTTTTGACTTCACAAGGGATCAAAAACTCTCATTTAAGAAGAAGAAAGACAAATAGAGAGAAGTCTTATTTCACAGACACATGTGCACTTTTCTCTCCAATGAGCAGAGATAAAAAAATTCTCTGGAGTTGAGAATAACTTGGGATCCACAGCATTAGTGAAAAAAAAACTGTTAAAATCACGCAGCTTTAAAATTATGTTGCTAATTTCTTTTTCTAACAAATTCAGTGGACTCTGAGCAATTATTTAGAACTCAACCTCATTAGAATTAATGGATTCATGCTTGCAAAAAATCGTTGTAATATGTTATTATGCAGGTGGCAGTCTCTTTTAAACGGTAAACAATTGCAAATGGGATAACCACATTCATGACTCTTTATAGGATGTGCCTGATTTTAACATTGGATGCTGTTTTGCCAGAGCATGCCTCTTTCAGTTAATTGTTAAAGAAACAGTAGATGAAAATTCAAGGAGAAGCAGGGGTGTACACATATCAACAATTATCTGTTTGGAAAGAACAAATTGTGTTGTTATCTCTAAAGAGAAAGCAGTAATTAAAACTTTGACTTCATAGTTTCCATGTTTTGTTATGAGCTTTGCTTCTTTTTAAAATGTAAAATGCTAATAATGATAATGGTTCACACAACTATATTTTATTAGTTCCTACTTGGGATTCCCTTAAGAGTGCATTTTTTTCCCATCTCTGCTTATCCTTATTCTTGCCATTGTCATGTGTTTGCACCTCCTGTCTTTCCCAATTGTATGGTTTTCAGGGAAGGTAGATGCTCTTAAAGCAATTTTAGTGATCTACTGCAGTGCATTCCAGTAGATCATATATTCAGCCATAATACACAGCTGATGAAGAGGGTGAATATTGAATCTATATTAGAGGTACAAATTGAGTGAATAGTTCTTTTGGCAGTTTTGAGCCATCTCAGACAAGGTTTCTGGGTAGCTTTGAGCTTGCAACCACCCAGCTGAGTGGTGACTGCTCCATTACATTCCTGATTTGATGCTTGTAATTGGTAGAGAAACCTTGACAGTTCACATCTAAGATACCCATCACAGAGTGCATAGCCTCTCTTCCTGAAACTTGTAGCCACAATATTCAGTTAAGGACAAGTAGTTAACATTTTCCATGAAAGGCCCATGCCACTTCAGGATTAGGAAAGGAGTGAGCTCCTTTGGTGTCTCCTCCAGCATACAGCTTCCAGACTTCGCTACATCTGGGCTTGCTGGGTCCCTCAGTTGTGGTGAATATCTTAGCTACTATTACAAAAGGCAAAATTAGGCCTTTAGATGCTTTATGTACACAGTGATCATAATAGCAAATACAAAATATGAAATTTTATTTCACCGAGGTACTCCTTTTGGATGTGCTAACAAGGTTTTGAATGGTGTGGTCCCGAATGAACATGGCACATGGTTGTATGGCCGAAATGGATGGTGCGATGGACAGGATGTGGCACCATGGAGGAAGGACGTCACTAAGCAGGTAAACGTCAACTGATCACTTTGTCATTTGAAGAGTGTAAAGAAAAAATGTGAGAGGGAAAAGCAGTGAATATGAAAATCTTGATAACAATTCAAATAGCTTGTACCTTTCTGCACTTCAGTCAGACATAACAAATACAGGTCCCTATTCCTGGCCCTGCTATAGTTTGGTTGCTTAGGGCATGGAGGTGGTATTTGGGGGCAGGATGGTGTGAAGTTTGGCAAGAGTGGGAAAGTATGTGGGGACACTCAATGAACTTCATGTGACATGATTTACCAGGGTTTCTATCATCAGTGGTACTCATTGGAAAAGCTATCTTGCTGTCCATTTGTGGGTGTCCCAAAATAGATCCAAAATCTGGATTGCAAACAGTTACATCGCAACTGAGCTTGCTGTCATGACAAAACACTCATCTCTGACACTGCACTGAGCCAAACTGTTAAAGAGACAAAAATTATTGTTCTGATACTTCTCCCCACCACAACTGGTTTAATGCAATATCAGCGCCAAATGTTCCTCTCTCCCAGATGGTTTCTCAAGAATAGGCAATACGAATATATGAATTAAGAACAAGAGTGGGTCATTCAGCCCTTCAGGTCTGCTCTGCCATTCAGAACGATCGTGGCTGATCTGGTTGTGTTTCAAATTCCACATTCTCGTCTGTCCCCGATTATCTTTGATCCTCTTGCTTAACAAGAATCTATGTATGTCTGTATTGAAAATATTCAATGACCGAACTCCACCATCTTTCAAAGCAGAGAGTTCCAAAATTGCACAATCCTTGGAGGGGAAAAGATTCCCCTCCCTTCTGTTCTAAAAGGCAACCCTTCTTTTTAAATAATGTCCCCTACATCTGGATCCACCCACAAGAGCAAACATTCTTGCCATGTCCACCTTGTCAAGACCATTCAGTGACTTATAAACTTGTTCAAGCAAACCAATCCTCTCTGTACTCACTTCACTGAAAACAAATCCAGCTTGTCCAGTCTTCACTCATACATAATCTGCTCATTTTAGGTACCAGTATATTAACCCTTCTCTGAATCACCTCTAACACACTTACATACTTCTTTAAATAAGGAGAGCAAAACTGCACAGTATCTGAGATGTGGTGTCCCCCAGGCCAAGGGAAGCATCATGCCTGCATCCAATTTGTTCAGCCCTGTCATTTTTTTTTTACATTTCAATGAGATCCCTCTCATCCTTCTAAATTCCGATGAATACAGGCTCAGTAAACCCAAACTCTCCTCATATGACAAACATACCATCCCAGGAGTTAGTGAGTGAATCTTCACTGCACTCACTCTGTGGCAAGTATATCTTTTCACAGGTAAGGAGACAACAACTGCACACAATAGTCCAGGTTACTGGCACTCAAAGGACTACCAGAGACCAGACACCTTCTCCGGGCGGGTGAGGACCTCATGTGGTGTTGGACATTCATAACTTTGTCCAAATGCACAGGCACATGTAGGAGTAGCAGGCAGTCAAAGGCACTGAGCAAGCTGACTACAATGTTTCAGGACTGTACCACCCAATTTTTATGATGATGCCTCTGTTATGCGAGGGTCTAGCTGCCTCCATGACATGGAGAGCCAGGGTCAGCAGTCTCAGAGTCAGCTGGAAATATGAGCAGACCTGCTCTATTGCTCTAGATGTTGGTGCTCAGCATCAATGATGAGGGCCAGTGGGACAAGGAGCCTCGCCCTCACTCCAGGTGTCTCCTCATCACAAGGAGACAAGGTGGTGCCAGTAGGCATCGAGCCAGAGGAGAAAACACACAGCAGGTCTTCCCTCAGGACATTCCATAGGTGCCTAGGCTAAAACCCTCAACTCTGCAGAGGTTCAAGTTGAAGAGGGTAAACGTGTATCTCGGCAGGATATATTCAGCTTATCTGAACACTTGAGCCTCAAACACATCCAATGTCACCCACTCAAAACATATTATCACATTTGTAAGTATATATACACTTTTCATCATTAGCTATTGCATGAATGTCATTTCAGCTGCAAATACAAAAATTAAGGTAGATAGGCTAGCTATCCTTAGCACCATACAACATTTGAATAAAAGCAAAATATTGCAGATACTGGAAATCTAAAATAAAAGCAGAAAATGCCGGTCTGGCAGCATCTCTGGAGAGAAATATAGAATTAACTGTTTGCAAGAAGAGTCATATCATGATTTTCTATCTCTGTCTGAGTGATGGCTGTCGTTTCTTCCCATACTAGCCTGAAATTTTGCTATGACTGATTAATGGGTGTTAGGAAAGCTTCCAAATCTTTGTAACATTAACTTTTATTCAATAGTATGAACTGCATAGATAGATCAGAGCGAGATAAATGTACTTGCAGTTGGGATTAACCAGAGATGCAGTCTCATCAGCATCAAATCATTTACAGACAGTAGAAGATGACTTCACACAAGTAAGCTGATGACTGACCAGACCCCTGACTAATATCTGTACAGCTGGCCCTGACCAACTTATCAAGAATCCCCAAACTAGTTGAACAGGACCCACAGGACTGACCATAGCCCACATCCCCAAAATGTAGAGATACGGAACCCCTGACCCTAACTGCACCAAATGGCCGCAGACCATTTTCGAGCCACTGGATTGATATTGAACCATAATGAATGTTTAACATAATGCTTTCCTTCAATGTTCATGTTTGAAAATGAAAGCTTTTCTCATAAGTTTCTTGTATTTTTATTGCTTTTTGTTTCATCAAAAGCTACTAGTAAAATATGTATTTCTAAAGATAGTCGAATAATGCGTCATGCAGAAGTAATTGTATCTTGTGAAGGCTGTTTGATAAATTGAGTTTTTGTGTATCTCTTAAGGAATTAATTCCTTTAGTGTATTCGTACATATGTGCATTATATGGTTTTAGGCAACAGCATCAGAATTTTTTGGACCTTCTAAGATGGATTAGCTGCTTTGCAATAAGGGGAAATTGCCAGTGTGTACAAAGGTTCTCAGTCATGTTAAATGATTGAGAATCATTCTTGTAATGGAGAATTTCAGTTACAGTTCTTGCAGTGTGCATTCTGGCAAATTAATCACTTGTCCTTTAATTATTATTTGACATTTTCCACAATTAAGAAGGCAGAACATAAATTGAGCCTCGTAGACAAAAATACAATATAACCAAATCCAATAATGATCAGTTTACATATTCTCAAAGGATAGAGATTTTAAATAAGCCCTTTGACTTTTTGTTATTTTTAGTTCCGGAAAATTATACCAGCAGTGTAAATATTAAAAATCTATGTTGTAGTAAATGTTTTTTCCTGTAGTGACATTTTTAAAAATTTGTTTATGGGATGAGGGTGTCACTGGCTAGGCCAGCATTTATTGCCCATCCCTAATTGTCCAGAGGGCCGTTAGGAGTTAATGACATTGCTGTGGATCTGGAGTCACATGTAGGCCAGACCAGGTAAAGAAGTCAGATTTATTTCCCTAAAGGGTAAAAATGAACCAGATGGGTTTTTATAACAATGGTTACCAGCTGTCATTAGGCAATTTTTTTATTACAGATTTTTATTGCCATGGTAGGATTTCAACTCATGGCCAGAGAGCATTAGCCTGGCATTCTGGATTAGTAGTCCAGTATCATAACCACTATGCCACCACCACCCTAGATTAAGAGTAGTTCTAATCGAAACATATTGGCTCAGTGTTATGTTTTATTTCATATGGCTATTTGTAGCTTTTTGTTCCTTACAGTTCGGAATATTTATTGTATACCACAGCAAAGTATCAATTTGTTTAGTTATAAAAATGGGGCTGAAAGACCTTCTGCCAAACCTTCGTCCAAAAAAGTGTTTGCCACGATTTTTTCGAATGACCTTGTGCAAAGCACTGCAAATGGACACACTGTTGAAGGGGTGGACTTGATCAAGATATCACCAGTTCCTCACATTCTACCGCCACAAATCACTGCTACTAACATGTGGCAGTGTTGGATGAGCAACCTTAGAAATGGGAATAAATTAAAATTGTACAAAGTCACATCTGAGAACCCTTCTAAAACAATGATATTTACTCAACATGACTTGGAATACCTAAAAACTGCAGGTTCTCAGAACTTAAAGGCTTTGTTCAATCATACAGTGATTTAAAGTGAGTTATTTTTAACAAAGAATTGGATTCCTCTGTGAATCTTGTTCTTCCTGTATTTTGAGGAACAGGGGAAGAAGACATAGAACAGGACAGGATAGAAGCCAGAAAAGTATGACATATAGCCAAAACCTGACTTACAAGTATTCATTCTACAGAGTTGACAGACCAGGGGTTCCACCTGGAGTTTTGCTGTGGACAAATGCTAAGGCTATGTGTACTTTTCCCTTGAGACCATTGCAGAGACGTACTAGCTTTTGGAACCTGATTGTAGTCTGTCTCCACCAGGAGCTGCTGTGCTATGAAAGTGACAACAAAATTAAACTTCCAGGCAGTTTCAACTGAGATTAGTTCTATTAGTAAGTCAGCAGGATATCATTCCGTTAGACATGTCACAGATGCCCTGCTCAGACACATCTTTGAGTTATTCCCTTCTAGAGATTTTCAACAGAGAAACAGAGAGACAACTTCTTTAAAATGGATAAAATAAAGCAAAGAACTGCAGATCCTGGAGATATGAAACAGAAAAAAGAAAGTACTGGAGAAACTCAACACATTTGGCAGGATCTGCAGAGAGAGAAATAGAGTTAACATTTTGAGTCTAGTGACCCTTCATCAGAACTTTGTCCAATTTCTTTGAAATGGAATTTATTTGTCATCCATGAAGTGATTTGATAAATTTTATAAGACTAAATGCACAACATAATTGTAACTTATTGGCTTAGACATCAGCTTTTGCAAACCAGGTGCAGGAGGCTGCCTTCTGCTCGCTCCCCAGCAAATTGTGTTTTGGAATCTAGGTCCAGATCAGAGGGAGGCATTTGGGAGAGAACCAAGCTGGAACTGTCAATGATCTTTTGCACCACTATAGAGCCATGAGGAATATTCCTGCACCTTACAGCTTTGCATTCAGCTAAGATTTTTTTCAAAAGCTTACCTTTCCTGTGTTAGCTTCCAGCTGTACCTCTACAAATCACCAGTGAGGTCACTGATGTACCTGGCTTTCCTGAATGTATCTGGCCCCATGCTTGGAACATTCAGAGTAGGTCAATTTCAGGAAGAAGATCTGAAGTAGACATCATAGAATGATTAGAGCAGAGGAGGAGACCATCTGACTTGCTGTGCCAATGCCAGCTCTCTGCAAGAGCAACTCACCTTGTTGTACTCCCCTATGTTCTCCTTGCATTGCTGCAAACATTTTCTCTCCAAATAATAATTCTATCCTTTTTTAAAAGGCACAATTGAATCTGACACTACCACACTCTCAGGCAGTGCCTTTTAGATGCTAGCAAATTGCTGTAAATACGTTTTTCCTTATGTTGCTGTTTTCTTTTGTCAGTCACCCTAAATAAACATCCTTGGTTCCTATTCCTTTCAGCACCTTAACAGTTTCTCCCTAACTACTCTCACCAGGCACTTAATGATATTGAACAACTCTAGCAACTCATAAGTACATTAGAAATAGGAGCAGGAGTAGGTCATTCCATCCCTCAAGCTTGCTGCATGTTCAATAAGATCATGACTGAGCTGCCGAAATCCTCAAATCCTTTTTTATGGCATTCCTCATCAGTTCCAACTCCCCAATATTTCAAAAATCTATCGATCTTCTTTTTAAATACTGACAATAGTCTAACCTCCACATCTTTCTGGGGTAGAAATTCCTGACATTTACTACACCCTGGGAGAAGAAATCCCTTTGCATCTCAGTTTTAAATGAGTGTCACCTTCATCTGTAACTATGTACCCTAGTTCAAGATTCCCCATCTCGAAGAAACATCTTCCCAATATCCACTATGAGACTTTTGCATAATTCAATAAGATCACCCCTCATTCTTCTGAACTCTAATGAGCAAAGGCCTAACCTGTTTAGCCTTTTGTGATAAGTCAACCCTTTCAACTTAGGAATCAGCCTAGACAATCTCTTTTGAACTGCCAGTATATCCATTTTTAAATACAGGGACCAAAACTATACACAGTACTCCAGGCGCATCCTCAACAACAACCTGTACAGTTGTAATAAGACTTCCCTATTTTTAAAGGCTGTGATTGCTGACTCTGAGGACCATGCACAGTGTGGCCTGGGGCTCCATTTGTGCATGCACTAGTGAATGAGAAGTATGTCAATATGTGCCTATTTTCTGCATATGCGCAGTTTTGCTGGAGATTGAGCGGGGGAGAGATCGGGACCAGGGAGCAATGGGTCTGGCATTGGCATTCTGGAGAGAACCTGAGGTGTTGTGGGTGGGTTGGGGGTGTGGGGTGGGGTCGGTGGCAAAGCTAGAGGCTTAATTAATTAAAGGGTTGTGGGGAGGAGAACGGGAGAAGCCTCTTTGATATTCTCCATTCCCCCACCAACCCAATCCATTCCATTCAGTCTCCTCTGACTACCATCTCCATCAGATGCCCCCACAAAGATCTTTTCTGCTGTCAAACCCCATTCCAATATCCCACCAGCAATACAGTGCCCCAGTTGTATACAGCCAGCTAACAACAACACTTTAAGAATACATAGTTAACTTCTCTGGCTCCCTCTGTCTCTCTGACTAAAACTGACTGTTGATCTGCTTTGAGTAATCTATTAAAGACCTCCCAGCAATTCCACCCTTGATTCTGGGCAGGAACAATATAACCAGCACTGGGAAACATTCTGCTTAAATGTTATTGCCTCAACAAGCTGCCAGGTCACAGAGCACAAATGGATCCAGAAAAATGTATTTATTACAACATGGATAAATGCTGCATTTTATACCAGGGCCTAGTTGACCATGTGTGGCATCAAGGAGTCCTAGGAAAACTGAAGTCAATGGGAATCACAGGGAAAGCTTTCTGCCAGTTGGAATCATAACAAGCATTGTGGAAGATAGTTGTCATTGTTGGAGGCAAATCATCTCAACCACTGGACATTTCTGCAGGGGTTTCTCAAATTACTGTCCCAGACTGAGCTATGTTCAGCTGCTTCATCCATAACTTTCTCTCATCATAAGGTTGGATGATTGCACAAAGTCTGGTTCCATTTGGAACTCCTTGGCTAATGAAGCAATCTGTGCTCACATGTAATAAGGCTTGAACAACAGTTAAGCTCTAGCTTATTCTTTTCAAGTAACATGCATTTCACACTTTGTGAAGTAAAGATCATGACCAAAAAGAGACTATAACCACTTGAAGTTCAATGACATTGTATTATCACATTATGTGATCTCCCGCCAAAACATCCTGGGATTCACCTTTGACCAGAAACTTTAGGTTCTTTTTATTCATTCATGGGATGTGGGTATTGCTGATATTGCCCATCCCTAGTTGCCCTTGAGAAGGTGGTGGTGAGCTACCTTCCCAAAGGCAGTGAACAAATGGCAATATATGTGAATATGATGAGTGCTTGCAGTGGAACTTGCAAGTGTTTGTGTTCCCATGTATCTGCTGCCTTTGTCCTTCTAGATGGTAGAGGTCACAGGTTTGGAAGGTGCCATCTAAGGAGATTGGTGAATTTCTACAGTGCATTTTGGTACTTTTGCAGATGGTACTGATGTGATAGGGAATGAATATTTGTGAATGAGGTGCCAGTCAAACAAACTTTGTCCTGGATGGTGTCACGTTTCTTGAGTGTTGTTACACTTGCATCTATCCAAACAAGTGGGACATATTCCATCACACTCCTGACTTGTGCTTTGTAGATGGTGGAAAGGCTTTGGGGAGTCAGGAGCTGTGTTACACACTGCAAGATTCCTAGCCTCTGACCCACTCTAATAACCACAGTATTTATGTGGCTAGTTCAGTTCAGTTTCTGGTCAATGATAACCTCAAGGATGTTGATAGTGAGGGATTCAGTGATGGTAATACCATTGAATATCAAGGGGCAATGGTAGGTTCTGTTTTATAGGAGGTAGAAATTGCCTGGTATTTGAGTGAAGCATATGTTACTTGTCACCTCAAAGCTGGATGCTTTCTAGGTCTTGCTGTATTTGGACACGGATTGCTTTAGTCTCTGAGGAGTCATGAATGGTGTTAAACATTGTGTAGTCATCAGCAAATATTCCCACTTTTGACCGTATGAAAGTCATTGTTGAGCAGCTGAAGATATTTAGGCCTGGCAAACTATGCTGAGGAAGCCCCTCAGAGATGTTCTGGCAGTGAGATGACTGACTCCGGCAACCAGAACCCCATCTTCCAACCATCTTATTCTTGGTTTGATTCAAACCAGTAGAGAGATTTCCCCTTAATTCCCACTGACTCCAGTTTTGCTACTGTTCCTCAATGCCACAGTTGGTCAAATGCAGCCTTGATGTCAAAAGCAGTCAGTTTCACCGTCCCTCTGGAGTTCAGCCTTTTTTTATCTATGGTGGAGAGGGGGTTTGTGGATGGGGAAGGCCCTGGGGGGGAGTTGGGGTCAGGTTGGCGGGGGTTGAGGAGTTGGACATTGGGGTGGGGGAGGGGGGGGGGGTGGGGGTGTGGGTTGGCCAGTAGTGGGATTTCCACTCTGGTGTCAGCGGGAGAGTGTGCTGGGTCCCTCGCTGGAGAGCGGGATCGTGGTGTCTGGTGTTTGGTGTCTGGTTCAGGCAGAGAGGGGTGATGTTTGCTCCCCAGGAGGCTGGAATTGTGTTAGCTCTGGCAGTGGGTATAGGTTTAGTGCCCAGTGCCCAGTCCTGGATAGAGAGGACAGGCATCAGATTCCAGGGGAATGTGTCAGATCTGGTGGCAGAGGGTGGGGTTGGTGTTGGTTGTTGGGTCCTGGGCAAAGCAAGGGGATGTTGGATCTCAAGGGAGGGAAGGGGAAGGGTTACAAGCCCTGCTGTGGGCATTGGGTTGGTGTTGGGTGCCAGGTCACAGGCAGGAAAGGAGTGGTACAAAAACAGAAGTTATTAGAAAAGCTCAGCGGGTCTGGCAGCATCTGTGAAGAAAAATTAGAGTTAACATTTCAGGTTCGATGACCGTTTTTATTTAGGGAGGGAGTGGTGTCAGATTCTGAGGGGTGTTGCGACTGGCAGGCTGTGGTATCAGATCTTGAGATGGGGGGGTAGTGTTGGGAGATTAAGGGAAAGTGGGTGTTGGATCCTGGGGCAAGGCAGGGTTGTCAGTTCCCTTGGGAGACTGAGGATGTAAGTGAGTAGGTGGAGAGTGAACATCTGAATATCAATTATTAATAATAATGTCAAAGAGAGTGAGAGACACAAATAAATTTTCCAACAATGTGTTTTTATTAAGGGAATTCTATTTCAGTTATTGTCCAAACAAACTAAGTTTACTATCTTTCCCACCAGAGTGCTTGAAGCAACTCTTACCTTTCTGTGAAATAAAGGGAAAAAGCTCAAAAACACTTATGGCTATATGAGGAATTCAAAAGAACTGAAGAGTGGTTTTACAACTTCAAACTCCATGGATGCTAACATACTATGCTTGTATTTTGACAAATGTTGCAATTTTCTCTGCTAGCCTGAATGTGTAATCAACTCCTGTTAGAAAGGAATTTGTATACCAGGTTTCTAGGATCAATTTGCGTTTTGAAATTCTTCTTCTGAGGTGGTATATTAGTATAATGTTAATTTTTTCAAAGTGCACAAAACTAAACATTTTTCCTTCATTAAAAAACAATGTAAGTGTAACAATTAATAAAATCTGTGTGTATTATGTTCTTTCCTACAGTTAAGAATGCCATAGTACATAGTACACATGGGTGAATGGGCAGAGTATTAATTCTAACCATCCATGGGAAAAACACATGATAAAAATGGGACCACTGTGTTGAAAGTCTCATTTCTACTACAACTGTTCATGAGATAAATGAGTCTGATTAGCTTCAGCCCATTTTATATTGGACATAAATTCAAAACTTTCAGCTTTCTCTAATTTAGCAATAAATAACAGTTTCATTGAACAGCTACAAAATATTTTGTCTGGGGACGATCAGACTGGTGCAGTAAGAGTTGCTGCTGAAGTTATGGCTAAGCTCCATTGTAAAAACAACATCAATACATTTATCTTTCAGTTATGGTCCTTTTTTGCACAAGCAAGTGGAAGAAATATTTCAAGACCTAGAAAAGTGAATAAATAATAAAAATAAAGCAGCTCTCAAGAGTATGGTGAAATAGATTATTCTAAACTGAATTAACGGGAATATAAAAAACTCAGTTCTTATGCACTTCACATAAAAGCAGCAAATAGTACTTCAACTAAAGTAGCATTCATTCAGTAAAACCTTCATTAACTCGTTTTTGATCCGTTTCCTCCCATCCAGGTGAACATGGCTGGAATAAACAGCATTGTGTATTTTGGCTGGTTTGATGGCAAGGATCCAAATCCGAAAAAGAACCCTGGAGAAATTACAATGTATTCCTACCTTGTATTTTACAAGTAAAATCATAAATACTAACCAAAACTCAAATGTAATGTTAACTCTGAAGGAGTTTGCTACCAAACCCTGGAATTTAATTACTGAGATTACAAACCGTGATCTAGATGTTGCTGTCTGTACTCAGCAGGCACATTTGTTGCTGCTGCTGTCTTTAATGATCACTGTCAATGTTTGTGATGTTCATGTTTGAATGTCACATGAGCCAGCTTTAAAAGCTAATATTTCAATTTTCAGCTGCAATTTTTTCTGGCAGAGCATTGGCATGCAAAACCAAAATTAACCAAATCTGCTACAGGAAGGCTAAAGCTTTGCAAAACAGCATCTTTTTCTACCATTGATTTTTAATTCTGATAATGAACCATCACTTTTACTTTTGTTAAAATACATACAATTGTTACAAGCTGAGCTGCGCTTAATTTTCTTCCATGTATTGTATGGCAATAATTTGGTTAAAACTAGATGTTTCTTTACATTCTAATTCTGGTGATTTGTAAACAAAAACTGCTGAACTTTGCGTTTATGTATCCACTTACATTACAATTGCAGTGGAATGTGTATTACTTTGTTCATTGTGCTAAAGACTAAATAAAAGTGAAAGCTGACTACTAAAATTAAGGCTGACCAATAAGACTGTCTCTTCATATGGCTCAACATACTTCTATTCTGTCTGTCTTGTTACATTGTCATTATCATTTAGTCTAGTCATTTGAAATAAAGTAGTACTGATAATTCACATTCTTTTGTATCAAAATTCCATTCTCTCATTTTACACACTCAGTTGTGCGCTGTTATAAATTGTTTAAGTATTGCTTTTAAAAAAGGCCTTTCATATTTGGTTGTAGCCTTTGTTTTCAGCATATATCGACATTGTACAAGGTCTCCTAACTTAAAGTTGTGTTCCTAAAATTACAACTGTAAGTGAAACAACTTTAAACAAAGCATTGATTCCCAGGAATCAACGTTAAAGCTGGATTTAGGTTCTGTAGGGCTTCTCTTAACAAATAAATAAAATTAAAACATTATAGCCATACTTTAAATGACTAAGTTCCTACATTGGTAAGTGAAATAACTTAAAAAAAATTAAGTTTTAAAAATAATTTTAAAACCATAACTTTCTACTTACAGTTTCTCCTTTTGTGAACCCTCCAGACTGGAGCTTGGGCAGCCACTGGAGGGTGACTGTGGAAGGAGCCTTTCAGGCTGCTTGACTCGTGGCTGTTGCTTGGTGACATCTTTCTGGAGCCATGGCACGCCTTGTTGGCACTTGCTGCTTCTGGATTCCGCTTAACCCAGCACTCAGTGGAGCTGCACCTCTTGGCTGGCTACAAGGCCTTTGCCTTCCTTCCTTTCCCCACTAATTATAGCTGAGCTTGGATCAAGGCTTGCAGCATGTTGTGGATTACAGCCAGTGGAGCAGTGTGGGAGAGCTGCTTGGTTTTGTCAAGGCTCGTGCTGGGAGTACACGGCAGTGGCAGATCTGGCCTGGATGGAATACAGCAGCTCCCGTATTGCTCCATCACAGTCGTGTCCAACGTTATATGATTCTATTCTATGATTCTATCACATCTTTGAGAGAATGGGGGTGTTGCCAAGCCCAGTTGTGATTGACACCAATTCCAGTCAAACTGGTGGGTGGCTCAGAGCTCAGTGGTTGACCAGGAGGGAGGGCTCTGACATGTTCAGACATGTCCTGTAGAAGTTTGTTGGGGGAGGGAGGTGTGCAACCCCTCAGAGGTATATTATAGAGCAGTGGCTACAGCAGACGACCTGGGATCTGGTTGATGGAGTCTTGCCGGTGCAGACCTGGGCAGTGATGCGTTTGGGTACGGGGCAGTGAGACAAAGCGGGAGATGTCCAGCAAAAATAGCACCAATTGGGTCAGACACAGTAAAACAAACCTTGTGATTCTCAATGAGATTCCAAACCTCAATAGCTTAACTAACATTAAAGCAAAACAATGCTAAACGAGGACACTCTGTAATTGAAAAATGAGTATTTACGTTCAGATAAACTGTTATCTTGTATCATGATAGCAAGATTAAATGTGGAGTTTTGCAGACAACACAACCCCTCCTCCAAATGTATTGCACAGCCATTGGTACACAACAAGCGTGTGTCTCCTTGTGAGAGCTGCTTAGCAACAACTAGTCTTGGAATAAAAACGAAAAGAACTGTGGATGCTGTAAATCAGGAACAAAAACAAAGTTGCTGGAAAAGCTCAGCAGGTCTGGCAGCATCTGTGGAGGAGAAAACAGAGTTAATGTTTCGGGTCCGGTGACCCTTCCTCAGAACTGAGGAAGTTCTGAGGAAGGGTCACCGGACCCGAAACGTTAACACTAGTCTTGGAATTTATAGCTTAGAAGTCATTTAAGATAAGATGGCTGCAATTTCAAATTCAATGACATATCATCACTGGACAAATGAGATGATTCTGAAATCTCAGGGTAACTAAAATTGCATGAAACTTTATCACAATGCAATTCACATTATAAGTTAGATAACTTTTCTAATAGTTGCATCTTATTAAAACAGTATCTAAATTAGAGCCAATATGTCACACGTTAACCATGAACCCCTGGATTCTGACCTAAGCCCTGACACCCTGGTCCTCTTTGGTTTAAAAATCATAGATCTGAATGCCATAAGCCTGAAGGTTGAGAAAGAGGTTTTCTTAGGTTATTGCCTTCCTCTTAAACCCTGATATCAGCTCCTCCAGATCCATGTATTTCAATAACTTAGATACATGTACACTAATGAGAATATGAACTTGAAATGATTGTGTGGTCCTCAATTCAGATGGCATACAAAGCTTAAAGACTTGAAAATCCCCACCAGTATCCATATTTTGCACCCTCAGTTGTGTGCTATAATACATTGCTTAAGTGTCATCTTTTTTAAATAATTTGTAAATTTGGTCCTAGTCTTTTCATTTATGTATGTATCTACATTAAGTAGGGAAGTCCTTATTTAAAGTTGTGGTTGTGTTTCTGAAAACCAAAACTTTAAGTGAAATAAATTTATGTGTTTCCACTTTGGA
>NC_063333.1:72867859-72898452 GCF_021869965.1 Rhincodon typus | reverse complement strand
GTTTCGGGTCGAGACCCTTCGACCCGAAACGTCAGCTTTCCTGCTCCTCTGATGCTGCTTGGCCTGCTGTGTTCATCCAGCTCTACACCTTGTTATCTCAGATTCTCCAGCATCGGCAGTTCCTACTATATCAGCTTCATAGCACTGCCTGACAGGAACAGAAAATTAAAGTATACTCTTTCCATTTGAAATATGCTTTTGAGTGTTGCAAAATGAAGCATAAGAGCTTACTACTCAATTTCTACTTAAATTATTTCAACCGATTTTTTTTTCAATTGTCTTGTTTTTTTGAGACTATTGAACAGAAATATTTCATATTGGTTGTCTGATAGCAGTAATTTATTGGAGGTTTCACAGCCAATCTCACAGCTACTGTCATTTAAAACAGTGTGATGATGGTTTAAGATATGTTATTGTTTGGAAACTTGTGTTCTAAAGTAGACAGAACCTGAATAATGCTAAGTTAATTTGTATTTCATGCCATGTGTATTAAGATAGAGAGATGGTTTTAACTTCATTTCAGATTTGTGCTGTGAGTGGTGATGGGGTGACTGATGTTTGTTAATACATTCATTTTTAATAAAAGTTTACACTCTTGGAGTAGAATTTGAGGTGAGCAGTTGTTGCTTAGTGACAATAATCCATTGTCACAGAATGGCAGAACCATTCAGAAGGTCAGGGAGTGTATGCAAAGTCAGTCACAATGAACAGAAACTGTTATTTTAGCAGTTTCCAAAAAGTCAGGACTGGAGAAAATGTTCTCAGTGGCTTAAGACAAAAACATCCAGAAAAAGAAAATGCTGGAAGTTGAGAGTGTGGAAAACCCGTGCATTTCCTCTTAAACTATTTAGATGTCAGTAAGAAGAAAGCTCCAGAATCCTATTACAGATGTGCCATCTGAAGAAGGAATATTAAAATGGAGTTGAGGCTACCCTTCATAGGTTTGACTATCTGTAAGGTTGCATAGATATTAACCTAAAATTTGCTGTCTTCGCCAAAATGAAGTTAGATGAAATGATGAGAATACATGTGAAGCCTGGTGACGACCTTAGGTTTGAAAGTGTAGTGAAAAGGCATTAGAGTACCGAAAAAAATCACAAAAATGGTTCCAAGACAAGGAACTTCAGTTATTTATAATACGAGATTGGAGATGTTCAAACATTGTTTTATATATATATATATATATAATATAGAAGATTGAAAGGAGATTTGATAATGGTATACAAAATCATGATTGACCTAGATAGAGAGTAAATAGGCATAAAATGTTCCATTGATGCAAGGACCAAGAATGAGGGGTCACAGATTAAAGATAATCAGCAAACCAAAAAGCAGTAGAAACTGGAAGAAAAATATTTCTACCCAGTGAGTGGTTGCAATCTGAATTAAACAGGCTGGGACTGTGGTAGACGGAGCTTCAACTGAGGCATTTAAGAAGAATTGGAAAGTAAGAACCTAAAAATGAACAACATGTATGTCTAAAAGAAAGTGCAGGCGGGGAATGGCAGTAGATGAATTGCTGTTCAGTAAGTGACGCAGAGATAAAGACTGAACATGCCGCAGCCATTCTGTGAATGTCAGAGGGAGAAACAGGATAGCTGACTGCTTTTTTGATTAACCAAACTGAATGATTTCAAAATGAATCATGTAAAGACAGAAGAAAGTATAAATTAGAGTTGGTGACTTAAATATTGAATCAGTCACACAAAAGATACACAGATTGTTTGGTCAGAGAGCAAGAATAAAAGACAGAAAAATGTTCCAACTTAAAATTTGAAATTTTTAAAACCTAACAATTAAAACTTGAAAGAATGAGATGGCAAACCTGTTATGGTCGTCATGTTCTTCTTTTATTTCAGTTACCACTTTCAGCAGCGTTTTGTTTTTGAATCAAAAATGAGTATGTTACTAAGCAGGGGCTTTTGCATGTGTTTAGTTTATATGTATAATGCAGCCAGAATATCAAGTTCTTCAATTCACATCAATGATGAGGCAAACAGTAAGACCACGCTTTCAAAGCTGATGGTACAACATTTGCAGAGCCACCTGTATAGTGTCTGCCATGTGAACTACCTAAAAGATACACTGCATAAATTTGCCAAGTTTCCTTTTACAGCAGCTTCTTAAATATAATTAGCGATGGGCAATAAATGCTGGCCATGCTAGTGATGACCAGATCCCATGAACAAACAGAAAAAGATATTGGCATCTAACCTTGCATCTACTCCTCACATAAAACTGCTGTACCATTTGCTAATAAATAGCAGCAAATGCCATTAGCCTCACCATTAACTTGATAGAAAAATCTAGTCCATTAAAATGATCAGTACTGACCCACCACAAGCATGCAATTAAGATTACTGCAAAATATATTCGCAGCAGCAAAATAAAACAGAACTGTAGCATCCTTCAAGAAGTGAAATGTTAGATGGAAAATACTGAAAACATTATGCTGAGAACATTACTGAAAGCATTATACTGCACTGAATGGAAATCTGTAAAGAAAGGTTGCAGTAAAAAATAAAATGTTAACATAACTGGTCCTGGAGCTTTCAGACTGTCATAAGAATACAATTGGTTCACCAATATCCTTTAGTAATACTGTGTGCAATTCTGGTCTCCCTGCTGTAGGAAGAATGTTGTGGAGCTTGAAAGGATACAGAAAAGACTTACAAGGATGCTGTCAGGTCTGTAGGGTTTGAGCTATAGGGGTAGGCTGAATAGGCTGGGGCAATTTTCCCTGGACTGTCGGAGGCTGAAGGGTTGCCTTATAGAATTTTATAAAATTGTGAGGGGCATGGATAGGGTAAATAGACAAGGTCATTTCCGCAGGGTGGGGAAGTCAAAACCTACAGGGCATAGGTATAAGGTGAGAGGGGAAAGATTTAAAAGGGACCTAAGGGACAACATTTTCACACAGAGGGTGGTGTGTGTGTGGAATGTGCTGCCAGAGGAAGGTGGAGGCTGGTACAAATGCAACATTTAAAAGGCGTTGAATGGCTGTATGAATAGGAAAGGTTTAGAGGGATATGGGCCAAATACTGGCAAATGGGACTAGATTTATCTAGGATATCTAGTCGACATGGACAAGTTGGTCTGAAGGGCCTGTTTCGATGCTGTACGTCTCTATGACTTCAAATCTCTATGAGTATATGTTTGTTTATATCAAGCATTGTTATAGACTGAGCTGTCACTGTTACTCTAGAAAAGCTTGATTTGTTTAAAGCAGACGCTGAACTATGTGAGATAATGTGGAGTATTCATCAGCTAAATTTGTGATTATCATAGAATTGTGCTGCGTAAATATGTGGTTTGTTGGATGGTGTAAAATTGGTGAACAGTGAAAGTTAGCTAAGCTGTGGTCAGAGTTCATTAAAAGTAAGTGACAAGCATCTTACCAAGGAGACATAAGCATGCCTTAATAAGTTAATTGATCAAACTAACATGGAAATCACGACACATTTGTGATGTTTACCAGTTGTCAAACTGATCATTTGCAGGAGACTCAACAGTGTCAAGAGCGTAAATGCATGGAAAGAGCATAAAAACCCTTGTCTCACAACAAAATCAGCTGGCAAGAGTTCATCTGATCAAAGGCTAGAAGTTGAGGCAGAGCATGTTCATCATCTGTTCTGGTCTGATATTCAGACAAGCCGACATAAAAGGGTTCACTTGTGATTATAAGCATTATATGGTTAAAAGTTTATTTTTTTTTGTAGTGTATGTTCTTTAATGAAAAACATTGGGTATATTCCATTGTTAGAGCTGCCTTGGTTTATTGATATCCAGAGTAAACTTGATGGACCAGGAAAATTCAGAATAAAAGCCTACAGTTGTTGTTCAAGGTAAAAAGTTTGAATCTTTATTTCTGTTATATGACAAGGCCATTTCAAATAGTTCTTTTATAGTGTAAGATAATTCATGTTTTGTTTTCCTTCTGTACATAATTAACATTGATGTTCATTTGTCAAATATACATTGGCAACCTCTTGTGAATACGTTCACTGACCACCACAGTAAACAAACAACAAAAATAAAACTCACAGTCTATCAAGCCAGTTTGCATTTTGGGATCTGTCTTGACCAGTGTTACCATTAGCTGGAATCACAAAACCAGGAAATAGATATTTCAAACTTTATTTTATGAAGTTAAGATTTTGTTATCATGGGCAAACATGGCATATGTAGCATAAAAACAAAGCTCCAACTAATGTTTCATACAAATATTTAATTATTTTTGATTTGTAGTAGTTGAACAGTTAGTCATGAAATATGAGTTGCAGGCTTTGAGACATCAAATTATGGCAATGGTTGCCTGTATTATTCCAAAAATCAGCATGTTCAGAAATACTACTGAACATACAGTCCATATAAAGCCTATGTAGATTTAAACAAGTGAGTTGTATTTGAATATTTTGTGTTTAAATATCCTAATGATCTTTTTTGATTTCCTATTCATCTTCTATAAAAGGTCCATTTGAAAATGCATTCAACTTGTTGAAGCTAACAGCCTTCAGTTTTTGCATGATTCCTTTCTTGTGCAGAAACTGAGTCAAAATATAACACTTGTCACAGAGAGAATATTTATGCTTCCACTACCACATTTTCTAATACATTTCATTAAGAAATCTTTTTCTTGCAACTTTTCATATAACAAATCATCATACAGATAATCTTGATTTATGACTCTTATAAATTATGGTCAGTATTTTCAGTTTTAAGGGGCAGAAAGTAAATCATGGGCTGATCTATTATGACTAGATTTAGAAGCATAAGTCATTGTTTGTATGTTTCAGATTTAATAGGCTTATAGAATGCTGCTGTTCAGGGTACATTTTAATCAGAGTGGATAATAACAGCTAGTGAGTCATTTAAGAAGAGCATTTTTTTTATTTTTAGCTAAAGGAGTTGAACATAGGCAGCAAATTTGGTGTATGGATTGATACTATACTGCAAGAAGGAACATTTTCTGGAATATATTACCATTTTATAACATGTTTTTTCCAACAAGTTCCATGGAGTATATTTTTAAAAATTGAACACCAGAAAAATATGTATTTCTGACAGGAAAGTTTCCCAATGGCCAAGATTTTGTTAACACCATATCATTCCCAATATTGTGACCCAAACTGAGTACTGTTTTCAATTTTTATGCTTTTGTCTTTTCTCCAAACAACTATAATTAAAATTCTAATGCCAGTGGGGTGCATGAAAAACATGTGTAATTTATTTGGGAGGGGGAGGCTTTTAGATGAATACTGCCATCAACTGACATTGTTGCAACTACGCATGGTATATTACAGAGCTTCCTGTTCAACAATGGAGTCTGTACATCACTGCCAGGCTGTTTCACTATTTCGGAAGGTCATAGATGTTAGAGATGGGTGACCAGCGAAACAGAGTAACACAGTGGTTTAACAATGCTTCCATTTGCCTCCGGGCAGTGAGGGAAAGGCAGGGGGTGCTCTTTCTGGATGATGGCACAAGAAGATCCTCCTGCCAGATTAAGACAACCTCAATTGAAGTGGCGTAGGTGAGCAACCATGGATCACATACTGAATAGGAGCCAATATAAGAAATCAATTGATGACCAGTTCCAGTATCATAACTTCAACAGGAGTTGCTTGTGTAGTAAGCATTAATGCATATGAGCAAGTGGTCACCTATGCTACAAGAGTGAATCTATGATCAGCTTAAGTGTCACATTGTCATTGAATTCAAAGGGTTTGGCTATTTGGATTTTATGTGAACTTAGACACAACATTTGAATGTCAGCAGTAAATGTGTATTGGGGATTCATACACAAACAGTTAGGTGTCACTTGCCATATTACTGACTCTGCACTTTGTCATGTAACAGAAGCAGATCTGCAATTTCTGTGAAAGGAGGCGCAGAGGAGGAGTTCTTGACTTGAGATTCATCATAGCTGCTGAGGTGGAAGCAATGTATGAGGTAGTTTTATTAGTGGAAGAGCTGGACTGGCCAGGAATAACAGGCAATAATCCTGCTTGTGGCATACAGACATGTATGATGGATGGAAGTTTATAGTTAGAAGTTCTTGAATGATGAAATCACTACAAACCTCTCTACTCCACGCTTCACTACACCGTTCCATGCAGTGAACTGGTGTTCACCATGGATTCCCCCGTACACACCATGTTTGAGCATGGAAGAGATGCATGCAGAGGGTTCAAAACTAGAGGGCATAGGTTTAAGGTGAGAGGGGAAGATATAAAAGGGGCAACTTTTTCAAGAAGAGGGTAGTGCACGTATGGAATGAGCTGCCAGAAGCAGTGGTGGAAGCTAGTACAATTATAACATTTAAAAGGCATCCGGATGGGTACACGAATAGGAAAGGTATAGAGAGAGATGGGCCAAATGCTAGCAAATGGGACTAGATGTATTTAAGATATCTGGTCGGCATGGACGAGTCGGACCAAAGGGTCTGTTTCCATGTTGTACAGCTCTATGACATGAGACCATCACCTCTTCCAGGTCACACACCATCCTCGTTTGGAAACATAAAATTGCTTCTTCACCACTGATAGTTTAGGGAGTTACAAGTTTTGAACTGAACAGTGATGTGGGAATGCCTGTGTCACACAAAAAAATAGCAGTTCAAGAATATGGCTTCCCAAAAACTGCATCAGGAAAGCGAAGGATGGGTGCAGGCAGCATGGCCTCTATTTCAAAAGCAATACTTTATAAAACTTAAAATAATTACTAAATTTGAATTTTTTTCTTAAACACTGGCAAACCAAATAATACATAGTACTCGTGATAATTGCAACCAATATTAATTATTTAGTGATTTAATAGCATTGATCAAAACTGATTTGCATACTTTATCAAAATTGCAAATTGCTCAACATGTATTGTCATTAAAAATAGTTTACATAAGATTTGGTTCCGTATTCAAGGGATTTATTATTGAAAAATAATTTTATTGATCTTTCTGAAATATTAAATATTGCGAATATTACTATCTGTTCACAATTTACCATGTTGAAAGCAAACGGGCTGTTAAACTTTTGCTGAATACAAGACAATCACACTTCAAATCTTTGGACTATTATTTCTAGAAAACAAAATACATAGAAAGCAGATATAACAAGTACAACTCCAGTTAACTGCACATTATTGTGGTAATTAATAAATTACTTCTTGTGATAAGGGTCATCTTCATTATTGAACTGGTTTTGTAGCTTCTTGCATTAGTGTGTGTAACTGTCCAATCTGTTCTTCATTAAAGTCATTTAGTTTATTTGCTGTCAGGTCAATTCCATAGCAGGCCTTCTGCATGGGACGCATCACACTCTCCGTAGCTTGTGCCTGCAGTATATCTGCGTAAGCCTGAGAAAAGATAAAAATCAGAGTGCTGCATTAGAGGTTTTAAAACTTAAAACTGAGAAGTGCTCATTAGGCATGTCAGCAATGATTTTCTTTTGAAACAGGCTGAGATTAAAGACACCACAGTAACTGCACTAATGCATTAGTAACTGCTTTACCCATCAAGAAATGAACATAAACACTTATTGACTTTTATGAGGGACACCTACTGTTAAGACTATTCAGAATTTATTTTAATCTATATGCATCTGTTTGGTAATTAGAAACATGGAGGCCAAATGAGGATTTGGTGGCAAAGGAAGTTTGAGGGATTTGATTATAGATTTATACAAGGAAAAATGGAAGGAGACTTGGGTGGAGTCAGATGCTAAGAAATTCAAGGTAGCTTGACAGTTGCTGGCAGTGAGGATCAACTTAGAAAAGACCTATTCTAAAACATGATTCCATTTTACACTGCTAATCAGAGAACACTGCTCCACTGTACTAATCAGTAACAATATGTAAGCTACTCTTTGCTGATTCCCTTTTTATTACAAGCGTTATTATGCACAACTGAAAGGCTTTTGTCTTCCTACTACCAAAATTATTTGTGGTACTTTTATCTGTTTACCACCACAAGTAAATCACCCATATTCCAACTGATTAATGTACATACAAAGCCCATTAAGGACAATGCATAACACCACAGGTGAGGGAGAGCTAGGGCTAAATTACAAAGCAGAACCAAGAAGCAGATTACCACATGCGCTAATGGCACAGGGTCAACAAGATTAAAGAGGTAAACGCATGGCTCAAAGATTGCTGTGGGAGAAACAGATTCAAATTCATGGGACATTGGTATGATGTCCCTGTGTGGAGACAATTCAGCACGTTATCAGATCTTACAATCAGCACTATGCAAAACTTGGAACCGTTTGCAGCCGATGATAACTTAGCTGTTTATTCTCACCAGTCACATTTCACTCAATGGTACATGGTACAGCTCCACAAAAGTGGGTAGGGCTTAGTAAGATTATTAAAGTTTTCAAAAGAAATAATAAAACAGAGCATAGAAAGGGTCAGGAATCTAACTTAAGGCACAGCAAATAGGGGGGCAACTATGAGAAGCAGGCAGTCAACACAGGACTGAGGGTGTGGCCAATAGTATGATAGAATTCACCCTGCAGTTTCAGAAGTAGAAGCTGGAATCAAATGTAACAGTATGAGAATTGAGTAAAGGTACTACAAAAACAGGAGAAGGGATCTGGCCAGAGTTGATTGGAAGAGCATACTAGCAGGGAAGATGGTGGAGCAACAACGGCAGGTGTTTCTGGGGTAATTTGGGAGATGCAGCAGAAATTCGTCCCAGCGAAAAAGAAACATAGTGAGGGGAGGATGAGGCAACCATGGCTGGCAAGGGAAGTCAGGGACAGCAAAAGAGGAAACAATGAAGAACACAATGTGGTAAAAATTAGGGGGAAGCTGGAGGAAACCTTTAAAAAGCAGCAGAGGACAACTAAACAGGCAAAAATGGGGTAAAAAGATAAAATATGAGAGCAAGATAGCCAGTAATATAAAAGAAGACTGCAAGAGTATCTAAAAGGTAAGAGGGAGGCAAGAATGGTCAAAGGACCACTGGAAAATGAAGCTGGAAGATTTCTAATGGGGAACAAAGAAATGGCGAAGGAACTGAATACCCCATTTCTGAAGAAGGGTCCAGACCCGAAATGTCAGCTTTCCTGCTCCTCTGATGCTGCTTGGCCTGCTGTGTTCATCCAGCTCTACACCTTGTTATCTCAGATTCTCCAGCATTGGCAGTTCCTACTATCTCTGAAGGAACTGAAGAGGTACTTTGCATCAGTCTTCATGTGGAAGACTCGAGCAGCATACCAGAACTTCAAGAGAGTTAGGGAGCAGTGGTGAGTGTAGTGGTCCTCACTGAGGAGAAAGTGCTGGGGAAGCTGAAAGTCTGAGCATTTGAAAAGCAGTGACAGAATTGGTCCTAGTTAGCATGGATATACTAAAGGGAAATCATGCTTGACAAATCTGGAATTTTTTGAGGATGTGACCAATAGACTAGACAATAGTGAATCAGCAGATGTTGTGTATCTGGACTTTCAAAAGGCTTTTGACAAGGTTCCACATAAGAGATTAGTAAGAAACATCAAAGCTCATAGTATCAGAGGTAATGTATTGACATGAACAGAGAACTTGTTGGCAGACAGGAAGCAGAGAGTTGGAATAAATGGGTCCTTTTCAGAGTGGCAGGCAGTGATGAGTGGGGTGCCACAGGGTTCAGTGCTGGGACCTTAGCTGTTCACAACATACATTAACGATTTGGAGGAAGAAATTGAATACCATATCTGCAAATGACACTAAGCTGGCTGGCAGTGTGTGCTGTGTGGAGGATGCTAAGAGGTTGCAGAGTGACTTGGACAGTCTGGCTGGGTGAGCAAATACTTAGCAAATGCAATATAACGTGAGGATAAATATGAGGTTATCTGCTTTGGTGGTAGTTTGGGAAAAGGTAAGGTTGCAACGAGATCTGGATGTTGTGGTGGAGCAGTCGCAGAAGGCTGGCTTGCAGATACAGCAGGCAGTAAAGAAAGCTAATGGCATGCACTCCTTCATAACAAGAGGATTTGAGTACTGGAGTAAGGATGTCTTGTTACAGTTATACAGGGCCTTGGTGAGGCCACACCTCGAGTATTGTCTGCAGTTTTGGTCTCCTAGTCTGAGAAAGGACATTCTTGCTAATGAAGGAGTCCAGCGAAGGTTCACCAGAGTGATTCCCAGGATGGTAGGACTGACATATATGAGGAAAGACTGGATTGATTGGGCTTGTATTTGCTAGAATTTAGAAGAACGAGGGGGAATTTCATAGAAACATAGGTGATCCTGATCGGACTGGACATGCTAGATGCAGAAGAATGTTCCCAATGTTGGGGAAATCCACAACAATGGGTCACAGTCTAAGAATAAGGGATAAACAATTCAAGACTGAGATGAGGAAGAATTTCTTTACTCACAGAGTTATGAACCTGTGGAATATCTCCCACAAGAAGCTGTTGGGGCCAGGTCATTAGATATATTCAAGAGGGAGATGGACATGGCCCTTGCGGCTAAAGGAATCAAGGGGTATGGGGACAGGGTGGAAATGGGATACTGTGATGGCATGATCGTACTACATGATGGTGCAGGCTCAAAGGGCCGAATGGCATACTCAGAACAAAGAACAAAGAAAATTACAGTACAGGAACAGGCCCTTCGGCCCTCCAAGCCTGCACCGACATGCTGCCCATCACAACTAATACCCCATACCCTTCCGAGGACTGTATCCCTCTATTCCCATCCTATTCATATATTGCCTTTTAAAAGTCACTATAGTATCTGCTTCCACTACCTCCCCCGGCAGCGAGTTCCAGGCACCCATCACCCTCTGTGTAAACAAAACTTGCCTCATACATCACCTTTAAACCTTGCCCTTCGCACCTTAAACACATGGCCCCTGGTAACTGATTCTTCCATCCTGGAAAAAAGCTCCTGACTCTCCAGTCTGTCCACACCCTTCATAATCTTGTAAACCTCTATCGGGTCCCCCCTCAACCTCCGTCGTTCCAGTGCGAACAACCCAAGTTTCTCCAACCTCTCCTCATAGCTAATGCCCTCCATACCAGGCAACATCCTGGTAAATCTTTTCTGTACCCTCTCCAAAGCCACCACTGGCTTTGAACATAATATTCCAAATGTGGCCTAACTAAGGTTCTATAAAACTGCAACATTACCTGCCAATTTTTAAACTCAATGCCCCTGCTGATGAAGGCAAGCAAGCCATGTGCCTTGTTGACTACCTTTTCCACCTGTGTTGCCACCTTCAGTGACCTGTGTACCTGTACACCCAGATCCCTCTGCCTATCAGTACTCTTAAGGGTTCTGCACCTATTTTCTGTGTTTCTATGTCTGAGGGTGAATAAATCACCCATACCAGATGGACTGCACAGCAGTGTTCTGGAAGAAATAGTGGAGGAGATTGTGGAGGTGTGGTGGTGATCTTTCAGAAATCACTGGAGTCAGGGAGGGTCCCAGAGGATTGGAAAATGGCAAATGTAACACCTGTTTAAGAAGGTAGGGAGGCAGAAGATGGGCAACTATAGGCTGGTTAGCCTGATCTCAGTCGTGGGTAAGATTTTAGAGTCCATTATTAAGGATGAGATTGTCTGGTACTTCGAAATGTATGGTAAAATAGGGCTGCGCCAGGACGGCTTCATCAAGAGGAGGTCATGGCTGACAGAATTCTTCAAGGAGGTAATGAGCAAGTTAAACAAAGGAGAGCCAGTGGACGTGATTTATTTGGATTTCCAGAAGGCATTTCACAAGATGCCACACAGGAGGCTGCTAAATAAGGTAAGAGTTAATAGTGCAAGGTACTGGTATGGATAGAGGATTGACTAACTGGCAGAAGGCAGAGTGTATGGATAAAGTGGTCTTTTTCAGGATGGCAGCCGGTGACTAGTGGAGTTCTACAGGGATCATTATACATTGTCAATGTATAATGTAATGTTAATCTGGTCAAAGGAACTGAGGATATTGTTGCTAAGTTTGCAGATGACACAAAGATAAATGGAGAGAGAGGTTCAGGAGGTGGGGAGGCTGCAGAAGGACTTGGACAGGCTAGGAGAGTGGGCAATAAAGTGGCAAATGGAATACAATATGACAAAGTGTGAGATCGGAAGAACAGAGGAATAGGCTATTTTCTAAATGAGGAAAGCCTTTGGAAATTTGAAGCACAAGGGACTTAGGAGTTCTAGTTCAGGATTTTCTTAAGGTTAACATGCAGGTTGAGTTGGAATTTAGGAAAGAAATGAAATGTTAGCATTCATTTCAAGTGGACAAGAAAATAAGAGCAGGGATGTATTTACTCTTGAGGCTGTATAAGTCTCTGGTCAGACCACATTTGGAATATTTTGAGCAGTTTTGGGCCCATTATCTAAGAAAGGATTTGCTGGCCTTGGAGGAGGTCCACAGGACATTCACAAGGCTGACTGCAGGGATGAAGGGCTTGTTATATGAGAAGCAGTTAGGGTGTCTGGGTCTGTATTCGATGGAGCTTATAAGGATGAGGGGGCATCTCATTGAAACTTATAGAGTACTGAGAGGCCAGGATAGAGCGAACATGGGGAAGATGTTTCCACAAGCAGGAGGGACTAGGACATAAGGGCACAGCCTCAGAGTGAAGGATGACCCTTTAGAATGGAGAGGAGGAAGAATTTCTTCAGCCAGAGGGTGATGAATCTGTGGAGCTCATTGCTGCAGAAATGCCAAGTCATTGAGTGTATTTAAGACAGAGATAGACAGGTTCTTGATTAGTAAATGGATTACAGGTTGTGGGGAGAATGCAGGAGAATGGGGTTGAGAAACATATCAGCCATAATTGAATGGTGAAGCAGACTCAGTGGGACAAAAGTTCTGATTCTGCTCCTATATCTTATGGTCTTATGGCACAGTTTGGGATTCATGCTCCTCTGAAAAAGAATAAAGTACTTTAAATTACCGCTCAATTGCTTGATTAATTGCCCTAATTGACTGCCAACCTCTATCTTCCTGAGAAGGTACCACCAGAATTATTGCACAGAGATAGCTACACTTTGAATAACCAGCACAGTACCATACTACCTCAGAATTTCAGCATTCAGTGCAGTTAGTGAATGCAAGGGTAAAGTCCATTCTGACAACAGAACATTATCTTGCTCGATTATTTACTTACAAAGTGAAGTGAAGCCAAGGACAGTGGCAATGTTTCACAACAATTTTCTGACATGACCCATTTTAACTCAACACCACTTATATAACAACAATTACTGACAGGCAACAAATGCCCACATTCCTTGAAACAATATGCAAAACAAAAACTATTGAAAATTAACATGACATGACACTAGATGCCAGCAAAAACAAAAACAAAGAGCATAAACCACCATAATAACATTCAATGTATAATTAAACTTTTAAAATTATAGATCAACATGTAAATAATAAATTTAGATATGAAAGTTCGTGTTTGTGAAGTACTTTGCCCTTCCTCCCCCTACGTATACAATCCGAAGCCCAATTTCTAACTCCTCCACTAACATCACCCCCCCAACCCCACCAAAAAAAAAAACTGCTCCCCGATCACCACACATACACCTCAGCTGGCTACTAAGATTCGTACTCCACTGTTTCTGACACCACATGCGAAACCCTAATTAGACTCTGGCTGCACTAGTCCTGCCTGTCAAGACCTGGGATCCACACAATGTAATGTATTCACTGAAAAAAAGAATGCTGAAGATCACAGCATGTCAGGCAGCATCCATCGAGAGAAAGTAAGCTAACGTTTCGAGTCTAGATGACTCAGGCAACTATCCACTCCCAACTTGCTGCATTTCCCTGAGACTCACCATTTTACTAAGAATCAAGTCCTATGGTTCCACTGGACACCCCTACCCCACCGTGGCTGTCAAGACCTATGACTCCACCAAGTAGATGGGAACAGAGTGCAGTCACATGATGAAATGAGTGGTGGTTCCCCTCAGCCCTCTTCTGACCTCATTATTGACAGAACCTTTTTGGGCTGTGAGACTCTCATTTCCTGCCTTTGACAGTAATGGAGCAGCTGTGGGGAGGCAGAAGTTGATAAAAAGGGGGAATTTTATCCAAAAGTTTGTATTCTGCCAAATGGGGTAAATCCATCTCGCCCAGACAAAATACACAAGCACTCATTTTACATCTTACATTTCAGAAAACTATAATATTACAAAATATTATAATGTCAGATGAATGACATTGGATTGAACTGTGCCTATCAGACATGATATTAATTTTAATTGAACATTCACAACATGGTGTGAGTTATGAGATTCATCCAATTTAGTAAAGCATCAATCAGCACCATTAATATTGTAAATGCTTCAGTTTTCAATTTACAAACTCTAGGGTTGAACTGGGTTATCAGTGCTTCTTTTGGATTTAATCTACAAATGGAACTGATTTTTTGAAGAAGTGAACATGAACCCCTACCATCACCTATACATGCCTGCACACAAAAATACTGAATGTTATTCAAGCAGATCAAGAGTTTCCTAATCTTAAAAACAGAGGCAATAATTCCAGATGGGTTCCCGCTGTCAATATGAAATTGTATCATGGCTGTCACTCTGGGACTGACAGTACACGCCATCATAACTTGTCAATAAGTTTTAGAGGCCAATCAAAGAGCTACAGGATGCAATATAATCAAACTACTCATTTTTGTTTAGTTTTCTAAACAATAATACTTAGGCCCTGAATATTCCAGGCTGGAAAGCTGATACAAAGCAATTACTTCCCATGGTGGATTTAATTGCGTACCTCTAAAGAGAAAAGGTGGGTGGGGGTGGGATAGTTGTACTTTTCATCTTGTCTGGAAAGTTCCTTCCTTTATACCCTTGAAAAAGATCAGTGGAACTCATATGAGTGAAACTTAGCATAATTCTGTTTCACTCCTTCGCTTGCCTTTCTTTGATATATTCAGCTGGACTTTAAACACTACTCCATACCACATGGGCAAGATATATGAGGCTTAAAATATCAGAAATCAAGCATTACTGACCCCACTGCTGACTGTTTAAATATTTACTAATACAAATTAGTCTACTGACTGGGCTCCAAAAAAAGGCAGGTAGGCCCTAATTGGTATTAAAAAGTTGTAGCCCAATCATACCAGCACTGTGACTTAAACTCTATAATAAGTTGGGGTGTCCCACCAGCTGATCTGCATGGCAGGCATGGTTACTACTGAAGTTAGCTTTCAGTTTTGTGATATATCCCAACAGGTTATGACCCCAATGTCCTGTGCAGGCATTGCCCGGTAAACTACAGTCCCAAATGACACATTTCGTTCCAAGCCATCATATCCTGGCTCCACCACCCTTTCTCTACCAGTCCTAATGCAATATTGGGGTCACTAATATTCAGAAAGAAGACCTCAACCTCTCAGTGCATGTGGTAGCCACCTTTCCGTACCATTAGTTAAGCTACATGCAAATACAGTCTTGATTGCAGCTTGCCTATGTACAAGGCAACCTGATTTTTCAAAGGGAGCTTCAAACTGGCACAATGGGTGTATACACTGTTCGCCATATTGGATGTTTAGACATGCATTTTGTTTAACCTGAATACAGCACTGTCACAATTACGGATATTTATAGTATTTGGACTAGATCAGAGTAAGAGCGTCACAAAACTGAAAAGCAGCAAGATGAAAGTAATGGAGGATATCTTTTCTGTCAGGTTGGCTCACAGGCAGCATCTGACTCACCAAGCAAAATCTGAACTCATAATATAATATGACACATTAGCACAATATTGCAGCAATGAACTTCACTGTCATTGGTGTCATACTTTGGATCTGACCTTAAACTGCAGACATGTCTTTCCATTCAGATGGATATAAAAAAATCCATTTTTATCTTGTGTTCTGGCAGAGATTCCACCCTCAACCAGCACCAGAGAGAGATTAATTGATTGCTTACCTCAGTTGCTGTTGGTGGGTTATTACTGTACACTGATCGATTAGCATGATTGCCTAGAAAGCAATATTTATGAAACTTCAAAACTAATTCAGTAGCAGTCAAGCTTTTCGGTACTTGGAATGATATGAAGGTACATAAACAAGTAGAATTCACTATTTTCTTTCAGGGAATAAAGCTTTACAATATACAGTCAGATTGATTTCTGGTTTGGGCAAGATCATCATGATAAAAGTTGCAAATTACCTCTAACAAGATTCAACTGAACTGAGGGAAGGTTGGAACCATTCCCTAGCTGAATGCTAAACACCAAAATAGAAAATTAGCTGGAATATTAGAATTTAATTATATAGCTTTTAAGAGATTGGTTCTCTATCATAATACAAAGTAAAAAAATTACTGCAAGATAACTTGATAACAAGATGAGAAGAATTTAGATGCACTTTAAATATTTCTGGATTGCATGCATGATAATAAAACTCTTTATAATTATGAACAAATAAAGTGTCAAGATAAAGGAATCACTTTGGAAATACTACAATAAAATTGTGAATTGGGTGCTACCAAGGTCCGTAAAAAAGTTAAAAATGGCTCCTGTATCATATGTACATGCTTCGGCCCGAATTGCACTGGGTGCCATTCCAGTCAGAGGATCAACAGGCACCTAAAGTCCACTTGCAGCATGCAGAGCAGGAAGATCATGGTGTCAATCACTATGCAATGCATGTTATCATTTTGGAGCTATCCACTCCAGCTTTTCCATACTGTTACAATGTTTTATACTCTATAGGGAATGATCTGGTTTGTTAAAAATGGCTGGCGCATAAACCAGTTATTTTCAGGCAGAGTGGCCAAGTAGAGTCTTTTCTTGGCATTGTGAACAACTGCAAGAGTGAACAAAGGTCTTGCACAACGGGAAAAACTGCTAGAAGAGCATGCCGGGGGAAAAGAAAAAGAGATTTCAGTACCATACAATATCTACAATGGGCCTTTATGGAGCAGGTCAATTGAAGAACAGATTTCATGAGTTCTGTGATGCTTTAGAAGACTGTTTGCACATTAGTATTCAGAAGCAAAGTGCAACAGTTTGAGCTTCCACTGCAGCACTCAGACACTGGATGGAAGGGGGCTTGAACTGAATTGGAGACTGAGACATTGAGCATCAGATGCTGCATCATAATTAACTCTACAGCAACATTTCTCCTAAGCTGTGCAAGAACTGACGTTCCAGCAATCGGAATAGCATGCTAATCGCAGCATTGACTTCCAATTCAGGAAGTTGTTGCCATACATGAGCCTCAGAGGCCTGTGCAGCCAGAAAGAAAATTAGAGGAAATTTTGCTCCACAATTTATGCTCGAGTTTGCCACCAGTTACCAATGCAAAATTGGACACCAAGTTTGAAGCAAAAACCTTCAATAAATAGTGCAAAACTGTTCTATTTTCCTCAGCACTGAAAGTAGCCTTTTAGTCAGGCTTTGTACATGGCAAGCATTTGGAGGAGTACACCCTATCATTGCTGATGTACTTTTGGGGCAAAAAGCCTTCAAATTGTATTGGGGGTGATGTTCTTTCTAAGAGAGCAACTAGAGGGCTCATATAAAAGACAGAATGCAGATTTCATCTCTATGTTATCCTTTAAATTATGTTGCACCTATGAAATTAAATTGTATGTTTTCATCTTCATCGTCTTCTTATTGGTAGGTGAGTGGTGGAGATGTGGTGAATTAAGCTAGTGGTGCAGATGGTAGGAACTGGCATTTGAAACCACTTACTTTGACCACTTGTGAGACAAATTTCTTCTGGTTTTGCATCAAAGTTTTTGAGACCATACACCTAACATTGATTTCTGTAGAAATGAGTTCCTACGGACTTTAAATCCTATGTCTGGAGATCCTCCCAAAGAAGAAAAAGTACATTCAATTCTCCTTTTTAATCCTGTTCTTCCACCGAAATTTCCAGTAACATACTGAAGAGGTGGGAGCCTGTTCTCTCGCAGAGTCATCCATTCTTCACTATCTTCCTAGGTCAGATTCATTTGTAGCTATTTTAATCAACTTACTCAGACATGTTATGATACATCTCTGCAATAGGTTGGACTTGAACCTGGGCCCAGAAGTAAGGACACTATGAATGCACCACAATAGGTCTCAGACTTATTTGTAGAATCACTCCAAACATCTGCTTCAATCACAATGCACTACCCCTTTAAAAGGTGCAAGTCAGTTTTAAGTAGTGCAGCTTAGTAATGATACATGCTCAGCTAATGTGCGCAGCCAATGAAATGCACATGAAGCGTTGGCTGTACACAAAAATCATTACAATTAGCAGGCAGCACAAATTCATAAAGGAAACAAACTGATGACAGTGACTCAGCAGAATGTTTTCCATTGTCAGTTTCTCAGTAGTGCATCAAAACTGACAACTCCTATTTCTTAATTTTGTGCTACTGCATTTTACTTGTTGTCTTCCCTGCACTCTGAAATATTGTAATTAAGATTCTTCTGTATTAGAATCTTTTCCACAATCTCAAAACTGTGGAACTCCTATATCCTTATGATTTTAAAAGCCTGAGCTTGGCTTCCTCCCAATCACAATCTGATTTTTTTCATTCACTCTTTTCAACTTTGATGTTCTATACTCTGGACTTTAACCCTTCATCTAGGTTTCTCTAAAAAAAGGAACATGGTCTGCATTTCTAAGGAAGCAATCTGAATGTTGTGAAAATTAAGAAAAAGGATTTCAGCAACATGTAAAATAAAATTTTCTGAAGTCTGAGTTTTGAAGAAGGGTCACCGGACACGAAATATTAATTCTGTTTTCTCTCTATAGATGCTGCCAGACCTGCTGAGTTTCTCCAGCAATTTCTGTTTTTGTTTCAGCAACATGAGGTGGCAGTCCTTCATCTCAAAAGACACTGCTTTGAACTTTGGTTGTCAACTGAAACACATAATTGATTTTAAAAATTATCTCCAATTTATCTGAGAGTTTTTTTAATCTGTAAATCAATAAACTTGGTGAAATATTCAAACTTAAATTTTTCACACACATTTGGTGTTCATGGGCATCTTAGACTCTGCCGTTCTTCCTCGGGTAACAAACAAACTGTAACATCAGCCTACCAATGAGCGCTTGGCTTGAATTCACAACTTTTTGTCCCAGGAAACTGTACAACCAACCTTGTCCAAATTACTCTTAAATCTTAAGGGACAACTTGTAATTTGCAGAACTGACTGCTGATTATTCTGTACCTGACAAAAGTATATCTCAAAATACATATCTACTGATAAAATTAGATACACTTTCTATTAAGTTGAAAGCATTGGAAAAAGTTTCTCACAGTATCAACTTTTATCATGCATCTTCTCTCACAGTTTGTCTTTAAGTGTCAACTTAATTATATTTCTTCCTATCTTCCAAAAGGTATTAACTCATGTCGGGATTTAGGTAATTAAATTCCAGTGCCATATCTGGTGCGAATCCAACAACAAAGTAAATAACTGGCAGGCTATTTGACAATGGGGAACAACACAACTGACCCCAACTTGATCTAAATTCCCAGACCAGTTTTCAACTGCATTTTCAAATGGCAATCTTTCCAACTAGATCCTAAATGATTGACTTTAACTTACAGAGGCATACTGGTAATGTCACTAGACTAGCAATCCAGAATCTCAGGCCAATGTTCTGGGCACACGGATTTGAATCCAACCATGGCAGATGGTGAAATCTGAATTCAGTAAAAGTCTGGAAGAAATAGATAACCTTGTGATGACCATGTGAACCATCTGGAAATTTGCCATCCTCACCTGGTCTGACCTAGGTGACTCTAGATCCACACAAGGTCTTAACTTCCCTCTGGACAAGTGGGGAGGGGCAATAAATGCTGGCCTAGCCAGTAACACCCACATCTGGTAAGAGAATTTTAAGTAAGTATTTACAAGGTTTTAGCACAACTTCCATATTATTGTCACCTGTAGGCTGGATTTATGTAGAATCAGGTAAACTCCATGAATCTTTAGAAATGAAAGGCAGAATTCAGACATGGAAGTCACACCTTTGTCTTGGATATCAAATTTTGCCAGTGGGGAAAGGGGACAGCGCATGACTCACACAGGAGTAAGATCTGATCTCTACAGTGTCATTTGAACTAAGTGTTGATTTCCAAAAGGCACCATTTTGGCTCGTCAAAAGAACCTTAATTCACAGTATGGGAGCTAAAAACTGAAAGGAGACATACAAATGCCCTTGAATGGCAGGTAAATTCTGATTAGCTGATTTTTAAACCAAATCCTCTACTTTATAATATGAAAAGGCTGAAGCTATCAATTAAAACAAAAACCTCTGCAGGGTAACTTTGGTTCATAGACCATTTGATAATCTTTAGAAGTATATAGTACTATCAGTTGTGCAGCTTCAATTGGGGTCAAAAGGCCTACTGTGTCATTATGAATGCTTAGCTGAGTTTCAAAAGCAAAGATTACCTCAGCATGGTGTACTGAGCTCACAGTTAGATTGAGTTTAAACAGCACTAGATAAATGCCAGGCAATAATATCGAGAATTTCTAAACATAGCCCCTTGATATTCAATGGCACTACCATTGCTGAATCCCCTACCATCAGTACCCAGGAGGTTACCATTGACCAGAAACGGAATTGGACTAGTTTTATAAATACTGTGGCAACAAGAGCAGGTCAGAGGTTTGAAATCCTGCAGTAAAGAACTCATCACCTAGCTCCCCAAAGTCTATCCATCAGCTGGAATGGTGCCACTTCAACAACATTCAAAAGGCTTAATATCGCCCACTGCATCATTTATTTATTATTATTAATTATTGAACACTGGCTTCCAGGGCTGTTGGGCCAACTCTACCCTGTCCCCACATCCCCAGAGCACTGTATACTCAAAGCCCAAATTAGATAAATCAAAAAGAGGTATGCTCCTTCTGCAGCCTGCTGCCACACACTGTATACTTTCCCCACTTTGAAAGCCAACTTTTCTCTCTGCTTTCAGTTTCTCAGTTAATGTTTACCTGATGATAACAGTTTCTTCATATTCACATTGTAAACATTACGATCTTGTTAAGAAAGGTCGTAAGGATAAAGCCAGCAGTTAGAGACCTATCAGTTTAACTTTGGTGGTGAGGAAACTTCTAGAAACAATTATTCAGCATAGAATTAGTAGTCTCATATGAAAAGGTGTGTTGATTAGGAAGAGTCAGCATGGATTTCTATCGTGTTTGACTAACTTGTTGGAGGTTTTTTTGATGAGGGGTGGAAGACTGAATGGCGATAATGCAATTGATGTGGTACACATGGACATCTAGAAGACTATATATTGACTCTTGGAATATGCACGTCACTGGCTGACCAGTGTTTATTGCCTGCTCCTAATTGCCCTTGAGAAGGTGGGTGGCGATCTGCCTTCTTGAACCATTGCAGTCTACGAGCTATAGGTTGACCCACAATAACCTTACAGAGAGAATTCAGGATTTTTACTTAGCGATAGTGAAGGAATGGCAAAATATTTCCAAGTCAGGATGGTGATTTGCTTAGAGAGGAACTTACAGGTGGTTGTGTTCCCATGTATTTACTGCCCGTGACCTTCTAGACGGAAGTGGTCATGGGTTTGGAAGGTGCTGTATAAGGAACTTTGGTGAATTTCTGATGTTTGATACATTGTCACATAACAGACTTGTGAGGAAAGATATAGGTCATGGTATAAAAGTGACAGTAGCAATGTGGATGCAAAATTGACTGAGTGATAGGAAACAGATTAATGGTCAATGGGTAATTTTCAGCCATGGGGAAGGGTTATAGTGGAGTTCCCCTTCTGCACTCTCTTCAAGACATTCACATCTTTCCTATAAGATAGCAGCCATACTGTGCATAACACCCCATAAGGTCTAACAAGTGTTTTATACAAATTCAACATCACCACCTTGCTCTTATACTCTATTCCCTATTAACAAAGTCAAGGACACCGTGTGCTTTATTAACTACTCTCTACACCTGTCCTGCAAAAGTCAATGATCTGTGCACAAAAACACTCAGAACTCTGCTCCTGCACCCGCTTTCGAATTGTAGCCCCACTTTTATTTTGTCTTTCAATGTCTTCCTACTGAAGTGCATTGCTTCACACTTCGCTGCAGTGAACTTCACCTGCTACCTATTCAGCCACTCCACATAGATGAATTGAATGTCATTCTGGAGTTCTACCCTGTCGTTCTCACGGTGACAATTTTTCCAAGTATCGTGGCATCTGAAAACTTTGAAACTGTCCACTGTGCACCAAGATCAAGATCATTGACAAATTATTCATAATACATAACAAATACTTTACTTTGGTGCTTACAAAAGGTATTGTGACTTGCTAACATCCACAACACACCCTCCCAGGCAACAAACCACCGCCAATAAAATGGTTGCCATGATATTAAGCATCATGATCCCTCTTGAATTTCCCATTATATCAATATAGTGCAGACCATCACTGATCAGAAACATAATTGGACCGATAAAAAATATGGTCTATATAGCGTGACTACAAGAGCAGATCAGAGATAGGTGATATGGTGAGTATCTCAGTTCCTGATTTCCTAAAGCCTATCATAAGGCATGTGTTGGCATGATGATGGGCTACTTCCCAGTTGCTTGGATGTGATCAGCATGAGTGCCACTGAAAAAGCTTGATGCTATCCAATAAAAAACAGACTGCTTTATTTCCTCCACCCCGTTAAGCATTCACTTAATGACAAGGCTGCATGTGGTTCTGCTTCAAATAATGACCATAGACAGGGAAGAGTTTTTCGGTCTGTGGTTGGGGAGCAGAGATAGTGTCAGGAACTGTAGTCAATAACTTCTGCCTTCTCGATATTTAATTGGAGGAAATTTCTGCTCACATTTTGTTAGATGTTGAAGATGTAGATTTATAAATTAGATGCAGTCAAGGAGCCAAAAGTGAGTTAAAGCTGAGTGACCTAAGTGTATAGTTACACAAGATTGTTAAGGAGATGTAAAAAGTTAATCCAGAATGTTATTTCAGCTGAGACAGAAAGTAACACAAGGACACTCATGTTCAAACTAGTAAAAAGGAGCTAAGACTGAAAGATATTCTTCACACAGTCCTGGTACTGTGAAGCAGTAATTTTTAAAAAAAGGACAATTTGATATAATTGGGGAGGTTCTCTGGCTGAATGTACTAAGATCTATTAAAAGCCTTCTTCATCTGTAATTATTTTGTGCCTGTCTTATACAACTTGATATTTGCTGTCACAATTTAAGGCATAAACTTCGTATAATTCCCACCCACAACAATGCAGAGAGTTTTGTTTCTAATTTCCAGAAGACTTGAGAAAAATCTTTAACCTTTAGTCTATTTCAGGTGAGAATTATATCAGAATAAAACAAAAAGTTATTTTTACCTTGCAGCATCTTTAATGTTTTTAATAAAATTTTCTTGAATGAACATTTCAGGGCAGAATAGCCCCTCCTTCAGAACTGTAACCATTTTAAAGCAATGAGGTATTCAAGTCTTTAGTGCCATCTAATGGAAAATTGCAGAGCTACAATTATTTACAAATCTTGCTCATAGCAAGTCAGTTACAGCAACCTCTATGGTACAAACACTCCATGTCCATGTTCTAAAAGAAAATTATATAAGATAAAAATTCAGCACAAGTGGCTCTATGATATGTGGATCTTAATACGGTAGAGAAGCTGTGCATTTTGACAATTCCTTAAGTGTTGCCATCGGACATTCCTTGTAACTGATAGGAATGCGAGGGTTGAATGTCATCTTCAAGGTACACCATTGGTTACACCTTGTTAATCTAGTTATGCCTGAATTCTGCCCTCTCTCTTTCAGACAATCCTTTCTTACAGCACCTCACCATTAATATTAGAACTTTAAAGTTCATTATTCTCATGTGGTTTTTTTGAAAGGCCAAAGAGATCAAATCTATGACTTTCTTTGTACATCCATTCAGTATTCACCTTTATCAATTCAGATATTTTCTAATCAACATGTATAGGCATGTTAATACACACCTGTTGTGCAGGTGGGATTTAAACCTGGACCTTCTACCTCAGAGGTATGGACACTACCATTGTGCACCCATAACCCTCTTTGATCAATTTTGATAATTTCTAATCAACAGGTTCACATATGCTATTGAACAACTGTAAAGCAGGTCAGATTGAACCCAGGTCACCTGACTCAGAGGTAGGGTTACTACCACTGCAGCACAAGACCCATTCTTTTACCAGTTTAGTTTTAGCTTTTAAATATTATCCTTTGGTTACAAATGCATATTAACATCCCTGACTGGCCCATACCATTAATTGCTTAACGCTGGCCACCATGGTTGCAATCAGTTTTCTGACCGAAACAGTAAAAATTATAGTCCGTCTAATATGAGATGGTGATCTAAACAGAAGCTTTATCAGAAGAACACTGCCAAGCAAAATTTGAAATTACATTGAAAGTGACTAAAGCTTTTTCAAAGAGGTAGGTTTAAGGAGGGCCTTAAAGAAAGAGAGCAATATGAGAAGGCAGAGATGTCTAAGAATGAACATAGAGTTCAAGGCATAGCAAACTGAAGATATGGCTGTCAGTGGCAATAGATGATGCAAAAGAGGCCAAAGCCAGAGGAATGGAGGCTTCAGAGGATTACGAAGTGCTATTGTGTGTGTAGAGGGTCAAGATGAACTGTAGACCTGAGTCTGACTTTGGTGCTGGGTAAGTGGCTGGAAGTGATTCTGAAATATAGGATTTATATGCATTTGGAGAGACAAGGAATGATTAGGGATAGTCAGCATGGTTTTGTGCAAAGGAAATCTTGTCGCACAAACTTGATTGCGTTTTTTGAGGAAGTAACCAAGGAAACTGATGATGGCAGAACAACAGACATTATTTACTTGGACTTTAGTAAAGCCTTTGATAAGGTTCTGCATGGTAGACTAATTAGAAAAGTTAGGTCACATAGGATTCAAGGCTATCAATTTAATACAAAATTGACTTTACAGCAGAAGACAGTTGTGATGGAAAGTTGTTTTCCGGACTGGAGGCCTGTGACCAGGGGTGTTCCACAGGGATCGGTGTTGGGTCCACTTTTGTTTGTCATTTGTATAAATGATTTAGATGAGAATATAGAAGGCATGGTTAGTAAGTTTGCGGATGACACCAAAATTGGTGGTATAGTGGACAGTAAAGAAGGTTATCTAAGATTACAAAGAGATCTTGATCAATTGGGTCAATGGGCTGAAGAGTGGCAGAAAGAGTTTAATTTGGATAAATGCAAGATATTACATTTTGGTAAAACAAACAAAGCACAGGACTTATAGAATTAATGGCAGGGCCTTTGGTGGTGTTGTAGAACAGAGAGACCTAGGGGTTCAGGTACATTAATCTTTGAAATTTGCATCACAAATAGGTGTTTAGCATGCTTGCCTTCATTGCTCAGATCTTTGAGTATAGGAGTTGGGACACTATGTTGAGGTTGTGCAGGAGGTTGGAGAGGCATCTTTTGGAGTACTGTGTCCAGTTCCGGTCACCTTGTTATAGGAAGGATATTATTAAGCTGGGGAGGATGGATAGACTGGACTTTTTTCACAGGAGCGTAGGAGGCTGGGGGGTGATCTTATAGAGGTTTACATAAGTAGGGTGAATGGCAGGTTTTTTTTTTACCTGGGGTTAGGGATTTCAAAACTAGGGGGCAAAGTTTTAAGGTGACAGGAGAAAGATTTAAAAAAGACATGAGCAATTGTTTTTACACAGAGAGTGCTTCATGTGTGGAATGAACTTCCAGAGGACGTGCTGGATGTGGGTTCAGCTACAAGGTTTAACAGACATTTAGATAAGTATGTGAATAAGAAATGCTTGGAAGGATATTGGTCAAGTGCAGGCATGTGGGACTTATTTAGTTTGGGATTATGGTCGGCATGGGCTGGTTGGACTGAAGGGTCTGGTTCTCTGCTGTATGACTCTATGAGCTCACAGAGGAGTGAGAAACATAGGACAGAATCAAGAAAAGGATGATTCAGATCTATCTCTGACTCCTACCTTCCCTTACTCGACATCTCTGTTTCCATTTCTGAGGATAGACTGGCCACTAATATCCGCTATAAACCCACTGACTCCCACAGCTACCTGGACTACACATCCTCGCACCCTGCTTCCTGTAAAGACTCCACTCCATTCTCCCAGTTCCTCCCATCTCCGTCACATATGTTTCGATGAGCCTAACTTTGACAAGGGAGCCTCCGAAATGTCCACCTTCCTCTTCAACTGAAGATTCCCCAGCACCGTTGTTGACAGGGCCCTCAACCAGATCCGACCCATCTCCTGATGTCCGCCCTCACTCCCTCTCGTCCCTCCCGCAACAGCGATAGACTAATTAATAAAGTTAGGTCACATAGGATTCAGGATATTAATTGGATACAAAATTGACTTAACAGCTGAACTTGTCCTTCCTACCAGCATCCACATCCAGAAGATCACCAGCCGCCATTTCCACAACCTCCAGCGAGATGCCACCACTGGACATATATTCCTCTCTTCTGCCTTCCACAGGGGTCATTTCCTCCGGGACACCCTGGTCCATTCTTCCTAAACTCCCAACCTGAAGGGTCAACTTTCCTGCTCCTCTGATGCTGCCTGGCCTGCTGTGCTCCTCCAGCTCCACACTGTGTTATCTCTGATAGCATTTGATATGTTTAGCAGAATAATAACGGACAGCTAAGTCATTTGTCTAACAGGTACAACAAATCTGCACCACTTGGCATTTAATTTAGCAAAGATGGTGATCACACCAGAAGAAACAACCAGGGTTAGAAAGGGATAAGACAGCAGACAAGGTTAAGCAGACTAGGAGAAGAACCCAAAGTGATTAGGGCCATGCTGTCATCACAGTGGTGATAAGAAGTATAGCCAGGTTGTGATTCTTTAATAAGGGGCAAGGTGCCACATGTGGGAGTTCATTCCTAGTGAAAGCCAGGACATTATCCTGCACAATAAGGTGCATTGTAAGGTCTTCTTTGTGACTGAACAACATTCTGGAGCAAGATGGGGAAGCAGGAAGACAGTGAATGAGGTGAAGCACGTAATCTTTTTTATATAGAAGAGTTAATTATTTAAACAATAAGGGAATGAGACTACCTTTGACACTTTAGTCCCACAAGAGAGATGTTACCATAGAGTATGGATAACAGATGCATTTTTACAGCCATGGAATGCTTGCTCTGCCACCTGCTGGATTTTCATGTTATGACGTCAATGAGAAACAAAAAAAATCAAAGTGAAGAATAATGATGGATGTCATCAGTGTCACTCAAGTCCCTTCTAAAATTGAGTAATTGTAACTTGCCTAATTCTGTTTCCAATCATAGAATACTCTAAAAAGAACCTTAGAACAAACACATTCTCAAATGCTAAGTTTCAACCTCATCAGATGTTTCCCTAACCTGAATTTTTTGCTCGCATTTCATATTTTCAGCAAGTGCAGTATTTTGGCTTTAAGGTAAGATAGCAACTTTGCAGGTGATCTATTTTACTATTCCTGTGAAAAACAGAATTGCTACCGCTGTTTTCTCATGTAAAATGTGACAATAAAAAGTTTCAACATCTTAGTTTTAATCCCTAAAGTGAATTACTTGCTGTGGGATTCCTAGCTTCTGAACTGCTCTTGTAGCCAAGCATTTACATGGCAAGCAGCATCTGGTCCGTAATAATATGTTCAACGATGCTCAGCTTGGGTTCCACCAGGACCACTCACTGGCTTGGAGGAGAATTTTTAGGTCGTGGTGTTCCCATGTATCTGCTGCGCTTGCTCTTCTATGGTAGTGGTCATGAGTTTGGAAGGTACTATCTAAGGATCTTTGGTGAATTTCTGCAGTGTGTCATGTAAATGGCACACACTGCTGCTTCCTAGCATCAAAGATGGAGAGGGTGGTGTTTGTAGATGTGGTGCTAATCAGCGAGCTGTTTTATCTTGGACAGTGTCAAACTTCTTGAGTGTTGTTGGAGCATCCAGGTCAGTGGGGAGTGTTCCATCACAGTCCTGATTTGTGATTTGTAGATGATGGACAAGCTTTTGGGAGGCAGTTGGTGAGTTACTTGCAGCTGTATTCATAGCCTCTGATTTTCCCCTTTAGCCACAATATTTATGTATACATATATGGCTAGTCCAGTTCAGTTTTTGGTTAATGGGAACTCTAGGATGTTGATATTAAGCGATTCAGTGACTGTAACACCATTGAATGTGAAGGAACAATGGTTAGATTCTTCACTTTTTAGAGAAGGCCATTGTGTGCTGTGAATGTTACTTGCCACTTATTAGCCCAAGTCTGCATCTTGACCAGGTCTTGCTGTATTTAGATATAGGCTCTTTCAATATCTGAGGCATCTCAAATAGTGCTGAACATTGCGCTGTAAACATCCCTGCATCTGACCTTAACATGAATTAGCTGAAGATAGTTAGGCCTAGGACACTATCCATTGGAAGTGAGGCTGGTGTGGCATAGCGGTAGTGTTCCCACCTCTGGGCCAGGAAGCCTGGGTTCACGTCCCACCTGCTCCAGAGGTGTTATAACACATCTGGCAAGCAAAAGCAAATCTGCCTCACTATCACTGGATTTGCAACATGGTAAAATTAAACTTTCAATGAACTTCAGAATTCCCTCAATTGTTCCTAACGAGACTTTACGAATAACGGATCTTGGATACAAAGTTTAGGATTCTTGTGGTGTCCTTACCTTTGGACCAGGATACCCTGGTTCAAGACCCACTTGCCCCAGAGCTGAATCTCTGAATATGTTGATTAGAAGATATCTTTCAGTCCCTTCACTCATTTGTACCAAATAATAAATGAGAAAGCCCTGGGACGGCTGGAATGATCTGGAAGGGAGGTGTTGTGGCACAGTGATAGTGTCCCTAACTGTGAACCAGAAGATATCGGTTCAAGTCCCACCTGCTGCAGACGTGTGTCATAACATATCTGGGCAGGTTAATTAGAAAATATGCTGAGGAACTCCTGCAGAGATGTCCTCAAACTGAGGTGACTAACAACACGACCATCTTCCTTTGTGCCAGGTACAACACAGTGAAATGTTTGCCTCCGATTCCGATTGACTCCGGTTTGGCTAGAGCTCCATGAAGCCACGTTCAGTCAAATGCATCGTCGATGTCAAAGGCTGTCACTCTCACCTCACCTCTGGAGTTCAGCTTTTTTTTGTCGATGTTTGAACCCTGATCAGGCCCTAGAAGTGAGCAGGTTATTGCTAAAATTCCACCTGATAAGATGGTGACTGGCTCGGGATGATTTGACTTGCCTTTTGTGTACAGGATATACCTTGTCACTTCTCGTTGAGGAGATGCCAGTGTTGTTAGCCTACATTATGAATCCTGCGGGCTGGCAGTGGGGTGGGTGAGGGAGGATATGAAAATCAGTGCCGTTCTCCCTCTCTCTCACACCAGCCCACCATGTGGCCCAGTTAAACATCCGGTTCTCACATCCCGTTTGCCTCGAGATGTTCCTACCTCCCACTCCTTCAGGAACCTGTTCGCCTCCTCCGCTCCGACCCCTTTGCTCCTCCTGAACTCCTCGCGGACGTAACGGTCACCGATCGCGCGCAGATCGTCAGGCAGCAGCCGGTGCACGAGCAAAAGCCGTTTATACAGAGCGCGCACCCGCCCAGCCCCGGCCGACGCCATCCCGTCTCCCTGGTAACTACTGGTATCGTGAGTGACCTTACCCTCACCGGAAACACCCACTCTCGGATCTTCCTACTCAGGTACGACACATATATTCCTCCGAATGTCGGTTCCGTCCAAGGTCCAGGGTGGGGACGGGGAATCAGGACATACCTTCCCCACTCCAAACCTTTTCTTCCTTCGAACTAATCTAAATAGGAAACGAATGCAGTGATAAATGTCGCCTTTTGTAGAGTGTCTCTCACTTCTTGACTTTTTTTTGTGACATTGGTTCAGAAAGGCGTCTTTGCTGCTGGTCGGATCATTGATCTTGCTGCACGAGTTTCTGTTGGCCCTTGATTGGATGTTGCCGTGGAAACGTCGTCTCCAGCCCTGAGGATGATCGGGTCCCGGGTGAGAATGGAGCGTTTCATGTGCAGCCGATTTACAAACATAAATTAGAAATAAAACACAGTGGATGCTAATAATATGAAACAGAAACAGTACGAATAGGGGCTGTTTAGCCCATTGTGTTTCTACATACTTAATAGACTCCCCCCCCACCCCAATCTCTAGCCATGTTGGACTATAACCTGGTGTCGTGTGATTTCTGACCTTGTCTAGCCATGTAAGTCTTCAGCTTTTCAAAGTATTTTTTTAAACGTACCTGAGGTTTCTGTCACTGTTACCCGCTCAAGCAATGTAGTCCTGATCCCACCACCCTCAATGGAAGGGGAATCCTCAACTAGTTATTTGTAGCCATGTTGATGGGATCAGGTCCTTGCAATCCAGTGTCTAGCCTCCTAGCACCTCACGTAAAATCATCTCAGCCTTTTTCATTCCAAAAGTAAACTCCATAGGATATCCGAGATAGTAGAAACTGCAGATGCTGGACAATCTGAGATAACAAGGTGTAGAGCTGGATGAGCACAGCAGGCCAAGCAGCATCAGAGGAGCAGGAAAGCTGACGTTTCGGGTCTTCATTTTCTGAAGAAGGATCTAGACCCGAAACGTCAGATTTCCTGC
>NC_063333.1:72813061-72857859 GCF_021869965.1 Rhincodon typus | reverse complement strand
TCACCTGTAGATTATCCAGCTTGAAGAAAAATGACACTAGTTACGGGAATATACAAATGAATTGTGTTTCAGGAATAAGAGATAACAAGGTGCAGAGGTGTTGCAGACATTAGTGAGAATAGTCGAGCATGAGCTTTGGTGAGATATAGATACAGGAATAGGGATAGAGTGTCAGAGAGAAGATAGTGGCGCTTAGATAGGCAGAGTGGAAAAACTCATTGGTCAATAGTGCTGGGCATTCTTCCAGAAGGCTGAGACATTACTGGCCCAGGTGGCAACCTCAGACCAGGCTGGTATAGTCCGATGTTGTGGCCTCCTCTCCCGGTCCTGGGGGAAGAAGACATTCCACCTCTGCAGCAACCTGTCCAGCAGGATCTCTAGGCCCCTGCCTGCAAAGTGGGTCATTTTTCCCTGGCCTGCCATGTTTAGGGGTAAATATCAGGAATTGTGCAGGGCAACCCTGGACTGATGGTGCTTGTCCAGGTTCACAATGTGTATTTAAAGATAGCACTAGTGCCAAGGATGCCAGTTAATTCTGGAATATTCCACATGGTGAGTTGTTCCGTGAATGACACTTGATAAAATCAGATTAGAATCAGATAAGAGGGACACTCTGGGTGTTCGGTAGATATTGAATGAGGCCAGTTCGGTAAAACACAGCGAGGTAACTCATTATGCCTTGCAGTGAAAAACTCAATTCAACTGGCACTTAGCCAAATGAACAAATGAACAAGTACAGCACAGGAACAGGCCCTTTGGCCCTCCAAGCCTGTGCCGACCATCATGCCCTAATTAACCTAAAAACAAACCTGCCATTTTTCGATCCATATCCCTCTATTCCCTCCCTATTCATGTACCCATCTAGGTGCCTCTTAAATATCTTCAATGTGCCCGCTTCCACCACCTCTTCTGGTAGTGAATTCCAGGCTGCTACCACTCTGTGCAAGAAAAACTTCCCTCGCACATCTCCCTTACACTTTCTCCCTCTGACCTTGAACCTGTGCCCCCTTGTAATTGAAATGTCAACCCTGGGAAAAAGCCTCTGACTATCCATCCTATTTATGCCTCTCATAATTTTGTAGACGTCTATCAGGTCTCCTCTCTGCCGCTGTCTTTCCAGTGAAAACAATCCTAGTCTTTTTAACCTTTCCTCATAGTCAATGCCCTGGAGACCAGGCAACATCCTGTGAACCTACTCTCTCCAAAGCTGCCATATCCTTCTGGTAGTGTGGTGACCAAAACTACACACAATACTCCAAATGCGGCCTAACAAGGCTTTTAAATAGCTGCAACATGTTTTGCCAACTCTTGTACTCCATGCCACGGGCAATGAAGGCAAGCAAGCCACATACCTTGTTAATCACCTTGGCTACCTGTGTTGCCACTTTCAGGAAACTGTGGATCTGCATGTCCAGATGTGTCTGAATGTTAGTATTCCTGAGGGTTCTGCCATTCACAGTATAATTTACACCTAAACTTGATCTTCCAAACTGCATCATCTTGCATTTGTCTGGATTAAACTCCATCTGCCATTTCTGTGCCCAAGTCAGCAATCTATCTATACCCTGTTGTATACTTTCACAATCATTGGCACTATCAGCAACTCCACCAATCTTCGTGTCATCAGCAAACTTGCCTATCAGACTATCCACATTTTCCTCCAGATCATTTATATATATTACAAACAACAAAGGACCTAAGACTGACCCCTGTGGAACGCCATTAGTTACCGGTCTCCATTCTGAAAAACATCCTTCCACCACAACCCTCTGTCTTCTATGACCAAGCCAGTTTTCTATCCATCTAGCCAGGTCACCCCAAATCCCTTGTGATTTTGTCCATAGTTTAAATATGAACGTTTTTGGGATGCATATGAAAAACACATTCTAGGCTTCAAACTACTATTATTTAGTATGTATGATAGTTTTCTATTACCTTGCATTGGTTTCCTTGGGATTTAATATAGGTTTTCAAAGATGGACGGCAGCCATAAATTACAATTTTCGATTTTTAGCCACCTTTCAGGGTGAATTGTTGTTGGGAGATTTTTGGATTCTTCAATGTATCGAACAAATTAATTCTGTTCTCAATACTTATATCTTTAACACTTTCATTTGTACAATAATAGATTTCAAAATGGATACCTTCCGCTGATAGGAGGAAATCATCAACTTTAGAGGATGGTCATTAGCACCCTTCTGTCAATTGAGTCCTAGCTCTGTGCTAGCTAGAAACACTAGTTTTCCTGGATATAATATTTATTTTCCAGAACTACTTAGTGTCTACACTAATTTGGTAAGGCTGTAAGCTTCTCTGAATTGGCCCATTTACATTACACAGTAGTTTCAGAATATCAGAGTGCCTATTTATACGCAAGACTGTATGTGCATGATTGTTCAAAAGTTGCAATCTGCAATTCAGTTGGGAAGCTTTACAAAAATGTAATCATTTATGGTGTATCTACTGCCAATGCACTTTAACAAGCTGTCAGTGTCATTGACATTGTGTGCCCACACTACACTGGAAGTGGAACTGGAAGTAGTGCCCATGTTATTGCTGGGTCATCCTTCTCTTCCTCTGGCTGCCCACCTTGCAGCTGATTGCTTTCCTGGCTGTCCTGTTGGTTACTTATCTTGCTGCTCCACTTGATATGCCAGCCACCACTGTCTGGCTTCCGGCTGTCCAGCTTGCTGTTCCCCTTACTGTCCTGCTGACTGTCCCACTGCGAGTGAGGTAGTGGGTGAGGTTTCAAGGGCTCTTTCTGAGCACTCCTCTTGGTCAACAGTGTTCTAATTCATTTCAGGGACATTAGGTGGCTACACAAAATAAATTTTAATTTTGAAGCCATCATACAAGTCCTATGGATAACTGGCAGCGAGGATGCTCCCTGTAGCTTTGATCGCAACAAACAAAGCAAATTATATGAAGGTTGTCATATGTGACTTTACATTTGTGTTCAGAATTTTTCCACAATATTTATCAGTTCATTGATTGCCATGTACAACAGCAAGTATTTATATTTGTAAATAGCTGTGATTTGCTTCCAGGGCCAGGGTGAAATTCTCACAAGGTAGTGTTCTATGACTGTAGATGTTATTATATATGTTATCAGTGTTAGCCACTAGTCATTTTTTGATTAATTGAGAATCTAGATGCGGATAATTGCACTTCTGACTACTAAATTAAACATGAGTACAACATATGATCTCAATACTCTCATTAAAATAGTTTTTAAATGTTGCAGTTCATCCTTTTCTGTAAATCATTTAATGAAAACCAAAGTACAAGTACTTTTTCCTATAGCTTTGTGAGTTGGTAGCTGATTGGTGGAAAGTGTTTATATAAAACTGTACATGTGAAACGTGTTTGCCAATATTGTGTTTGCCTATATTTGCCTATATCTACTAAAAATTAGTGCATGTGGCAAAAATTGTGCTTCCATCAGCAAAGATGTGGCTAATCCACAATGTCAGTTAGACAACATTACATTGATATGGACTTGGTGTCATTGTAATATAAGGTATTCTGAATTTAAAATTGTATATAAAACCTCACGCATCCAAGTTGGCATGGATGGCTGTTAGGAAATCAGACCATCAGGTTCATGATCTCATTTAGAAATTCCTACAAAGTAATAAATTGCAAGTATCAAGAAATGCAATTCATCACCTGATTACTACACATACAATAAGTGCTCTAAGACAATACAATAATTCTATCATTTGACTGCTCAGGCAAAGTGTTGCTGTGTAGCTACAGTCAATGTCTTCAATGTAATCATTACCTGTTCATAATGTCATCATGCAATAGATCTTTGAGGCTGCAGGAAGGATACATTGTCCTTATCCTCATCACATATTCAACTGTAGCCAAGAATTCCATCTCTTTAACATGCAGATGACTGATGCTGAAATAGACTCTAACTTTGATGTCTTATTTAAGCCTAGAATGAGTTTCTGACCAAATATACACATACACATACGCAAAAATTTACCAAGGCTCCTTAGACAGACCTTCCAAACATATGTTGACTTCCATTTAGAAGAACAAAGGCAGGAAATGCGTGGGAACTTCCAGATGATGGTGTTCCCTTCCAAGCCACTCACCATCCTGACTTGGAATGTATCACAGTTCCTTCAGTGTTCCTGGATCTAAATCCTGGAACTCTTTTCCTAATGGCATTGTAGGTCTACCTACACCAAATGGAATACAGCCGTTCAAGAAGGCTGCTTGCTACTAGCTTCTCAATGGTAACTTGGTATGGCTAAAACATGCTGGCCCAGCCAGCGATGCCTACATCCATTGAATGAATTGAAAAGACACACCATTACAAAGATTTTGTACCTCTGTAACATTAATTGACCCCATCCTTGCCTCAGCGTAGCTGCTACTGAGACCCTTCATGCCTTTTTTTATCGCTAGACTATTTCAATGCACACATGCTTGACTCCCTTCTTCATGCTCCATGAATTTTAAGTTCACTCAAAACTCTGCTGCCTGCATTCTAACTTGCACTATTCTTGTGCTCCTTGAATGATATTAACTCCTGCTAATGTTAAAATTCTGATTTTGTTTTCAAATCCCTCTATGATCTATCCCCTTCCTATTTCTGTAACCTCCTTCAACTTTTCGTGGTATGTGTACTCCTCTGATTCTGGCTTCTTGTGCAGCCTGACTTTAATAAATCAATGGCAGTTATACCTCCAGATGCCAACATCTAAAGCTCTGGCATTCCCTTCATAATTCCCTTCTTTGTCTCCCTACCTCTCCTTCATTCTTTGAAATAATCCTTAAATCTTAACTCTTTGACCAAGCTTTATTTGTCTCAATTATAAATTTTGTTTAACAACTACTTGTGAGAAGTGCTTTGCAATATTTTACTATGTTAAAAGTATTATATAAATTGTTACGATGGTGGGTCAGAACTATGAAGTACTGTGAAAAATTTTAACTTGTAATTCAAAAATATGTTTCTTTTTAAAAGAGGGCTGATTCAGTCAAAAGTATCTATGGAGATAAATTTACTGGCTGTCTGGAAAGGGAGACCTATGGAATATTATACTTATGGATGTGAAGGGAACTTCAAACAACAGCCCTTCAAAGTACAGGAAAACCAAGTCTAAACAGACAGAACAGTGATCTCTTCTGACAACAAAGATAATGAAAGGCTGACATTCCCCTGCTCAACAGCAAGCCACCCACTGTGGATTTTGTCATAATTGTCACAATCACTCACTAGTGAAAATGATCGTCCACCTAGGAAATTCCATGCCACTTACCTTGGGTTCTGGTGAGCCCTTGCATGACAAATGAACCCAATCCTAGAGCTGCATCTCCAACCACACATTTGACAGGTTTTTCCAGGAGGTGGAATTGATACTTGTCCATGAGATTGTTGGCACTCCAGTTCTTCTTCCATACTTCCTTTTGCTGCCAGGTGTTCTCAAAGAATTGTGTCCCTTCATATAAGTCAGTTTCTTCTGAATGTGGGTCTACCATGCATTGACATCTATGTTGCATTTCCTAAAGGAAGCTATCAAGGAGTCTTTGAAATGCTTCATTTTCTTCTCCTCTTATTTGAGTGCTTTTTTTGAGCTGGATGAAAATTTGCTTTGGTAGTCGGAACCCAGGCATCCCAAGCACATGGATGATGATTCTGACCTTAATGCTAGGGCTATCAACTGCTTCAAAGATGTTGATGTTAGTATCTCTGTCCTGTCAGCTGATGCAGAGAATTGGTCTCAACCAACATTGATGGTACTTCTCAAGGGTCTTGAGGTGGCATCTATGCATAGTCCAAGTTTCATGCCATTTAGAAAAGTTGGAAGGAGACTGCCTAATACACAAGGATCTTGGTATTAAGGATGTCATGGTTGTCAATAACTCTCATCGTTAGGTGCCCAAAAGTAGTGCTCTCAAATTGGATGTGCTGTTGAATCTCTGCATCGATGTGAGCCTTGAACGAGAGGTAGCTTCCTAGGTAAGGGAAATGTTCCACTTTTGGGAGATTTCTCCATTGATCTTAATGGAGGAATGGATCGGAACCTTACCTTGGGACAGGTTGGGTAAAGGATTATAGTCTTCTTGAGGCTGAGACCAATTCTTTGGTATGCTTCCACGTAGGCATTACTTGAGTTCTGAAGATTCTCTTCTGAGGGGGCAGAGACGACATTGTCGTCCACGTGCTGAAGCTCCAGAAGTGAAGTTCGGGGTGTTGTTTTTATCTTGGATTTGGTTGAGGTTGAAATATTTTCCATCCATCCCATAGACAATGTCCACATCAATGGGAAGCTTGCTCTTGACAAGATGAAAGATGGTTGCAATGAAGATAGAGAAAAGGATGGGGACTATGATACTTCTCTGCTTGACCCTGTCTTGACCTCAAAGGATTCTGTAGTATTACTGTTATGCCTGTTGCTGACATCTTGTTGTGGAGGAGATGGATGATGTTGATGAATTTCATGGACAGCCGGCCTTTGACAGGATCTTCCGTAGCAGCTCCACATTAACTGAGTCAGAAGCCTTGGTTAGGATGATGAAAGCCAGGTAGAGTGGTTGGTGTTGTTCCTGGCAATTCTATTGGGGTTGCCGAGCAGTGAATTGTTCCATGGTTTGGTTGGAGGCTTTCTCCATGACTGGGAGAAGGTGCCCAGCAAGGATTAGGGTAAAGATCTTTCCAATGATAGACAGGAGGGGAATTCCTTAGTAGTTACCACAGTCCACTTTGTCTCCTTTCTTAAAGACAGAGGTGATGGCAGCATCACTGAAATCGGCAGGGATTTCTTCTTTGTCCCAGATTTTCAGTAACAGTTGATGGAGGTGGCAGATAAGCTCTGCTCCTCTGAGTTTGACATTTTCCAGTGGAATCCTGTCTACTCCTGCAGCTTTCCCGATCTTCATGTGTCTAATGGAGACTTCAACCTCTGCCACACTAGGTGGATGTCAAAGATCGTCTTTGGTGGGGAGTCGAGGGATTTCCTCAAACATGTCCTCGTTAATAATCGTCTCATGGTTTAGGAGATCTTTGAAGTGTTCTCTCCAACAGAGGCTGATGTTTTCTGTGTCCCTTAAAAGGATTCCATCCTCACTCCATACTGGTTTGTGGCCAAGGGTGTTGGGTCTGTATTGTGCCTCGGTGGCACTAAAGAAATCCTGGGTGTCATGCTTGTCAGCAAAGAATTGTAGCTCCTTAGGGTTCTCAGTCCACCATTGGTTCTTGATTTCCCTTGTTCTTCTTTGTAACTATGCTTTTGCTCTCCTTTTTGCAAATTGGTTGAGATTCTATAATTATTGAGATTCCTTTTTGACCATGAGAGCAAAGAGCTCTTCTCTTTGCTTCACTGGTGAGATGTTGTTTTGACGTGCAAGGAGTGCTTTCCTTTTCTTGTCGATGAGGTCTTGGACGATGTGGTCATTCCTGTTGAACTGGTCTTGGTGTTTTGTAGTCTTATAGGCAGTCATTTCTTCACAGAATGAGATGATGGCTGTCTTCCACTCTTTCCAGATTTCCTCCATTCTATTAAAATGAACTCTTTGGAGATTTTGGTGAAGACATTGTTGGAAGTTCACTAGTTTGCTTGACCCTTGAAGCTATTCAATATTGAATTTTTTTCTGAACTGTTTCTTCATCTTCAGCTGCTTCTTTGGGTATTTGATGGACGTTGAGGAGCAGATGAGCTAATGGTCTGTACAACAATCATTTGCACTGGCCATTGCTTTGGTTATGAGGACATCCTTTTGGTATCAGGATTGAACAATGATGTAGTCAATTATGTGCCAGTGCTTTGATCTGGGATGCCTCCAAGAGGTCTTAAACTTGTCTTTTTGGTGGAACAGTGTGTTAATGATGACCAGCTGGTGTTCCGCATGTTTGGTGAGCAGGAGAATCCCATTGGTGTTGCAATTCCCGACTCCTTCCTTTATGATGGTTCCTTTTCAGAGTTGGGTATCCCTTTTAACCCTTGTGTTGAAATCTCCATGAAGGATGCTTTTATCTTCTTGAGGGATGTAGATGAGTATGGTTTCCAGGGTGGAGTAGAAGCCATCTTTGGACTCATCTATGGCATCAGAGGTTGGAGCATAGACACCCACGAATGTTGCCTGCTTGTTTGTAGCAAGTTGTAGATGGAGAGTCATGAGGCAATTGATGCCAATTGGGAGCTCTGAGAGTTGGTTGACAAGTTTCTTCTGATTGCTATTCCAATTCCATGTGTCCTAGATTGATCCTCCGGTTATCCTCTCCAGAAGAACATGTAACCACCTCCTTCTTCCCTCAGCTTCCCTTTGCCAGCTCTTTGATAATGCTGCCTTTCATGAGAGTCAATGTTGAAATGCCTGAGTTCATGGGCAGCAAGAGCAGTTCTTCATTCTGGGCAATTGTTTTGCTCATTACCCATGAGGGTTCATACGTACCAGGTTCCGAGATTGAGTTTGACTTTGGTTTTCAGATCGCAGGTATGTGATCCTGCTGTATGGGGTTTTCCAGTCTGTTTGGTGATGGAACAGACTATTTTAGGGCACCTTTTCTAGCCCCTTTCCCATGCAGGGTGAACAGAGTGAATTCTGAAGGGGGCTGTTCAATCATGAAGAAAACTGACGAAAGCTGCTCTCCTGTTCCTATTCTGAAGAGCAAAATGATTGAGTCAAACTCCACTACCTATCTGCTGGTCCAAAGTTAAGGAATTGCAAATCTCATAATCATATCCCCATCAACTCTTGCCAGTCACCAGACGTCTTGTGTTTTGTGTGTGTCTGTTGTGTGTGTGCATGGGTGTGAGGGAGTGTTGATTTCCTCTAGATGGATTCCTTGTGTGGGACATCTTTTAATGTGGGAATGCTGTTGTACATCATCAGACACACACTCCTTGACTGAAGGTAGATTCAGTTTCCAGTGGATTATGTGCCAAACTGCAGTCACATTTTGTGATTTTTCCCTTTTGAAGACTACAAGGTCAGGAATTAGAAAGCCAATTTCAACTCTATTGGAGATTCCTAGTGGGACTGAACATTCTTGTGTTTTTCAAAGATAGTAGGATCTGCCGATGCTGGAGAATCTGAGATAACAAGGTGTAGAGGTGGATGAACACAGCAGGCCAAGCAACATCAGAGGAGCAGGAAAGCTGACGTGCAGGCTGGTTTTGCGTGTTAGTTTGTGTGAAAATCACAGTCAAAGCACTGTCCTCTGTTTTGCACTCCAGGTGCTACAAGCAAGACAAAAGAAAACAGCACAACAAAAGGACCCTCACGCTGAATGCTGGAATTCAATCACAGTTAAAAAGGAATCATAATTACAGAATGTCAACCAATGTGCAAACCTAAGGATTGTGAAACCAACTCTTTAGCTACCAACGTCAATGCTACTGGTACCCCTGCAATTTGTGACTGCTTTTCACAAACAACTCAGTAATTGATCTATATATATTATTTTTAACTTCTTCCCTTTTGAACTCACCTCTTATTTCTATTCTGTGTGTAAATTCTGTGCATTAATACTCCTTTGTGCATGTAGTAATTAATTAAGTCACTGTTTTTTGATTATCCAAGAAAGCTTAGTTAAATTAGCTCCTTTTAAAACATAAGTTTGTGTGATCTAGGAGAAAGATATCCACAAACGAAAGAATTCTTTTAAAATTTACCTCATGCAACTGACCAAGAGGGTAAGTGAATAAAGATGAGGAGCCAGTTCATCCTTCCTTGTCTGGAGCTTAACAGTTAAGACGTATCCATCTGGAATCATAATGAATTAGAGACCTTGCCCAGCATCATGTTGTAACAAGATGCAATAAATGGTGTTATATAAAAAGCTTAAGTTTTTCAGAGAATTGAAGAAGGGAATCAGAGCAGTATTATGTTGGAATAGTGAAGTCTAGAGGTAAGTGAAGAGAAGATTGCTATGGACCAGGCTGGAAGACAGGTATGTCAAGCTGATTGAGAAGTACCCCCAATAATTCATGCATCTGGTCCTCATTAGGAGAAGACAGATGCTACCAAGTGGAAAACCACGCGCAACAACGTCTGATAATATGATTTTCTCCATGACTGGAACTGAGAATGCACGAAACTGTTTGAATCCAAAGCAAATTGCTTATGTTCTTGTGAAAAGACTTATGGTTTCAATGGAAACCAGTAACCTTTAAAAGGATTAACAAACTCCCAATTACTAATTGACAGTATTATGCCACACCATTTTTAAGCAATGACTTTTATACTCCTCATAGAGTCAAAGAGCACAGAAACAGGCCCTTTGGTCTAACTTGTCCATGCTGACCACGTTTCCCAAACTAAACTAGTCCCATTTCTGATGAAGGGTCTAGGCCCGAAACGTCAGCCTTTCTGCTCCTATGATGCTGCTTAGCCTGCTGTGTTCATCCAGCTCTGCACCTTGTAGTCCCATTTGCCTGTGTTAGGCCCATTATCCCTCCTAATCTTTCCTATCAATGTCCAAATGTCTTTCAAATGTACTTGCATCTACCACTTCCTCTGGCGGTTAATTCCATATATACCTGTGTCTGAAAAAGTTGCCCCTCAGGTCCCTTTTAAATCTTACCCCGCTTACCTTAAAATTATGCCCTCTAGTTTTGAACTCCCTTATCTAGGGAAAAAAACTTGCTATTCACCTTATCTATGCCCCTCGTGATTTTGTAAACCTCTATAAGGTCACTCCTTATCCTCCTATGCTTCAGGGAAAAAAGTCCCAGCCTATCCAATCTCTCCTTATAACTGAAATCCTCCAGTCCCGGTAACATCCTTGTAAATATTTTCTGCACCTTTTCCAATTTCATAAAATCCTTCCTCCAAAAGTACTCGTGTTCAATAAAGCAAGTACCAATAACTTGACACTAGATATTTTTATTTCTATTCATTTTGTGGGATGTGGGTGTCGCTGGCTGGCCAGCATTTCTTGCCCATCCCTTGTTGCCCTTGAGAAGGTGGTGGTGAGCTGCCTTCTTGATCCGCTGCATTCCTTCTGCTGTGGGTTGACTCACAATGCTATTAGGGAGGGAATTCCAGGATTTTGATCCAGCGACAGTGAAGGAACGGTGATATATTTCCAAGTCAGGATGGTGAGTGACTTGGAGGGGAACTTGAAGGTGGTGGTGTTCCCATATATCTGCTGACCTTGTCCTTCTAGATGGAAGCGGTCGTGGGTTTGGAAGGTGCTGTCTGAGGATCTTTGGTGAATTTCTGCAGTGCATCTTGTAGATAGTACACACTGCTGCTACTGAACGTCGGTGGTGGAGCGAGTGAATGTTTGTGGATGTAGTGCAAATCAAGCGGGCTGCTTTGTCCTGGATGGTGTCAAGCTTCTTGAGTGTTGTTGGGGCTGCACTCATCCAGGTAAGTGGGGAGTATTCCATCACACTCCCAACTTGTGCCTTGTAGATGGTGGGCAGGCTTTGAGGAGTCAGGAGATGAGTTACTCGCTGCAGTATTCCCAGCTTCTGGCCTGCTCTTGTAGCCACTGTGTTAATGTGGTGAGTCCAGTTGAGTTTCTGGTCAATGGTAACCCCCAGGATGTTGATAGTGGGGGATTCAGTGATGGTAACACCATTGAATGTCAAGGGATGGCGGTTAGATCGTCTCTTATTGGTGATGGTCATAGCCTGGCATTTGTGTGGCGCGAATGTCACTTGCCACTTGTCAGCCCAAGCCTGGATATTATCCAGATCTTGTTGCATGTGAACATGGACCGCTTCAGTGTCTGAGGAGTCACGAATAAAACTGAACATTATGCAATCATCGGCGAACATCCCCACTTCTGACCTTATGATGGAGGGGAGGTCATTGATGAAGCAGCTGAAGACGGTTGGGCCTCGGACACTACCCTGAGGAACTCCTGCAGAGATGTCCTGGAGCTGAAATGATTGACCTCCGACAGCCACAATAATCTTCCAATGTGTCAGGTATGACTCCAACCACCAGAGCGTTTGCTGCCTGATACCCATTGATTCCAGTTTTGCTAGGGCTCCTTGATGCCACGCTCAGTCGAATGCAGCCTTGATATCAAGGGCTGTTACTGTCACCTCACCTCTGGAATTCAGCTGTTTTGCCCATGTTTGAACCAAAGCTATAATGAGATCAGGAGCTGAGTGCCCTGGCAGAACCCAAACTGGGCGTCACTGAGCAGGTTATTTCTGAGCAGGTGCTGCTTAATAGCACTGTTGATGACACCTTCCATCACTTTACTGATGATCAAGAGGAGACTGATGGGGTGGTAATTGGCCGGGTTGGATTTGTCCTGCTTTTTGTGTGCAGGACATACTTGGGCAATTTTCCACATTGTTGGGTAGATACCAGTATTGTAACTGTACTGGAACAGCTTGGCTAAGGGAACGGTAAGTTCTGGAGCACAAGTCTTCAGTACTATTGCCAAAATGTTGTCAGGGCCAGCAGGCAGTATCCAGTGCCTCCAGCCGTTTCTTGATATCACATGGAGTGAATCGAATTGGCTGAAGACTGGTATCTGTAATGCTGGGGACCACTGGAGGAGGCCGAGATGGATCAACTACTCAGCACTTCTGGCTGAAGATTGCTGCGAATGCTTCAGCCTGATCTTATGCACTGATGTGCTGGGCTCTTCCATCATTGAGGATGGGGATATCTGTGGAGCCTCCCCCTCCAGTGAGTTATTTAATTTTCCACCACCATTCATGACTGGATGTCGCAGGACTGCAGAGCTTAGATCTGACCCGTCGGTTATGGGATCGCTTAGCTCTGTCTATCACTTGCTGCTTTTGCTGTTTGGCGTGCAAGTAGTCCTGTTTGGTGACTTCACCAGGTTGATACCTCACCTTCAGGTATGCCTGGTGCTGCTCCTGGCATGCCCTCCTGCACTCTTCATTGAACCAGGGTTGATCCCCTGGCTTGATGGTAATGGTTGAGTGGGGGATATACTGGGCCATGAGGTTACAGATTGTGTTGGAGTACAATTCTGCTGCTGTTGATGGCCCACAGTGCCTCATGGATGCCCAGTCTTGAGTTGCTAGATCTGTGCGAAGTCTATCCCATTTAGCACAGTGATAGTGCCACACAACACGATGGAGATTGTTCACAATGTGAAGGCGGGACTTCGAGTCCACAAGGACTGTGCAATGGTCACTCTTACCGATACTGTCATGGACAGATGCAACTGCAGCTGGCAGATTAGTAAGGATGAGGTCAAGTATGTTTTTCCCTCTTGTTGGTTTCCTCACCACCTGCCGTAGACCCAGTCTAGCAGCTATGTCCTGTAGGACCCGACCAGCTCGATCAGTAGTACTGCTGCCGAGCCACCCTTGATGGTGGACTTTGAAATCCCCCACCCAGAGTACATTTTGTGCCCTTGCCATCCTCAGTGCTTCCTCTAAGTGTTGTTCAACATTGAGGAATACTGATTCATCAGCTGAGGGAGGACGGTATGTGGAAATCAGCAGGAGGTTTCCTTGCCCATGTTTAACTTGAAGCCATGACACTTCATGAGGTCCAGAGTCAATGTTGAGGATTCCTAGAGCAACACCCTCCCAACTGTACACCACTGTGCCACCCCCTCTGCTGGCTCTGTCCTGCCAGTGAGACAGGACATATCCAGGAATGGCGATGGTAGTGTCTGGAACATTGTCTGTAAGGTATGATTCTGTGAGTACGACTATATCAGGCTGTTGCTTGACTAGTCTGTGAGACAGCTCTCCCAATTTTGGCACTAACCCCCAGATGTTAGTGAGGAGGACTTTGCATGGTCAACAGGGCTGTTTCTGCCGTTGTCTTTTCCGGTGCCTAGATCGATGCCAGGTGATCCATGCAGTTTCATTTCTTTGAGTCTTTGTAGCGATTGGTACAACTGATTGGCTTGCTAGGCCATTTTAGAGGGAAGTTGAGAGTCAACCCAGTTGCTGTGGGCCTGGAGTCACATGTAGGCCAGACCAGGTGAGGGTGGCAGATTTCCTCCCCCGAAGGACATTAGTGAACCAGATGGGTTTTTCTGACAATCGGCAATGATTTCATGGTGATCAGTAGATTCTTAATTCCAGACTTTTTTTTAGAATTCCAATTCCACCATCTGCTGTGGTGGATTTCATAAACACTTGCTTTAAGCTTGAAAATCTCTAAAAGACATTGCCCAATCTGCTTTTATCTCCACTCAAGAGTTCTTATGTACTCTATAGGATCTTGAAGGTTCCTTCACTTCTCAAAGTGTACCACAGCTATCAGGAATTTATTTTGATTTTTCTCAGTGTCTCATTATTCTCAGAGAGTCATGGAGTCACACAGCGCAGAAACAGACCCTTCCATTCAACTAGTCCTTGCCAAACCCAATCCTAAAATAAACTAGTCCCACCTGCCTGCTCCTGATCCATATCCCTCCAAACTGTTCCTATTCATGTATCTATCCAAATGTCTTTTAAACACTGTAATTGTACCCACATTCACCACTTCCTCAGAAGTTCATTCCACACGCGAACCACCCTCTGTGTAAAAAAATTTGCCTGTGATGTCTTTATTAACTCTCTCTCTTCTCACCTTAAAAATGTGTCCCCTAGCCTTGAAATCCCCTATCCTGGAGAAAAGGCAACTACCATTAACTCTATCTATACTTCTCATTATTTTATGAACTTCTATCAGGTTGCCTTTCAATCTCCTCTGCTCTAGTGAAAAAACTCCCAGCCTTTCTTTATAACTCAAACCTTCCATATACGGCAATATCCTGGTAAATCTCTTCTGAATCTTCTCCAGCTTGTTAATATCCTTCCTATAACTGGACAACCAGAACTGGATTTCAGAAGAGGCCTCACCAATGTCCTGTACAACCACAACATGACTTCCCACTCCAATACTCAAAGGACTGTGCAATGAATGCAAGCGTGCCAAACGCCTTTTTAACCACCTTGTCTATATGTGACGCAAACTTCAAAGAATAATGTGCCTGAACACCTAGGTCTCTCTGTTCTGGAACACTACCCAAGGCCTTACCATAAATTGTATGAGCCGTACCCTTGTTTGTTGTAACAAAATGCAATATCTCGCATTTATCCAGATTGAACTCCATCTGCCATTTTTCAGTCCATTGACCTATTTGATCAAGATCCCTGGTAATCTTAGAAAACCTTCTTTACTATCTACTTTGCCACCAATTTTGGTGTGATCTGCAAACTTACTAACCATGCCTTCTATATTCTCATCCAAATCATTTATATAAACAACTTACAAAAGAGGACCCAGAACCGATCCCTGTGGAACATCGCTGGTGACACGCCTCCAGTCTGAAAAGCAACCCTCCACTATTATTCTCTGTCTCCTGCCATTAAGCCAATTAGTATCCAATTGGCAAGCTCACCCTGAATCCCAAGTGACCTAACCTGACTAATTAGTCTATCATGTGGAACTTTGTCAATAGCTTTACTAAAATCCAAATTAACAATGTCTACTTCACTGCCATCATCAATCTTTTTGGTAACTTCCTCAAAAAACTCAATCAAGTTTGTGAGACACTTTTTTTTCATTGCACAAAACCGTACTGACAATCCTTAATCAAGTTTTGCTTCTCTAAATGTCCATAAATCCTATCTTTTATAATCGTCTCCAACAGTTACCCACAACCTAAATCGGACTCACAGGTCTATAGTTCCCTGGTTTCTCCTTCCAACATTTCTTAAATAATTATACAACATTAGCCACTCTCCAGTCATCGGGCACTTCATCCATAGTTATAGATGATGAAAATATTTCTGCAAGGGATCTCACAATTTCCTCCCTTCCCACTTTGTTTGATCCCTTCCCTAAGACTAGGTGCACATTTTTAAGGTGAGGGAGGAGAGAGATTTAAAAAAAGACATGAGGCAATTTTTTACACAGAGGGTGGTTTACGTGTGGAATGAACTTCCTGAGGAAGTAGTGGATAAGGCTACAATTAAAATGTTTAAAGACATTTGGATGGATGCATGAATAGGAAAGTTTTGGAGGGATATGGGCTAGGAGCAGGCAGGTGGGACTAGTTTAGTTTGGGATTATGTTCGGCATGGACTGGTTGGACCGAAGGGTCTGTTCCCGTGCTGCATGACTCTATGACCTTACAGTAGTTCTTAAGCACTTCATAATTGTGGACACCCCAGCTCAAGTACGTTTTCCTGCTCAATTACTCCAAAATCAGACAACACCTTTAATTCTTGATCTGCCTTTGATTATTATCTACAAGGTAGATTTCTCCCTCCGCTTGTCTCAAAGCTGTTTCCAGGTTTCAACTTCCTGTTTCTGTGAGATATTACCTATATAAAACATCAACCCTCTTAAAAAAAACTAACTGTAGTCTATCTCCAAAACAACATAGCACCCCGAGATCCCAGTTGGAGATTAAAAATTCATTACTTCCCATTTCCAAATATTCTCTTTGTTCTTGTGAAACAATATAATTTTAACCTCTTATGAAGACAACTCTGGCCATGTTGATACACCATGAACCGAACAAAGGAGCCTACCATTGTTTGATGCTTTCCCACTTCCAACTGACCTTACATAAACATAGGCCATCCACTAAATTGTAACTACTTTACAAGGTGTTTTTAATAGTCTTACAAACCAAGCATTTTCAACGTCTTGAAAGTCAATCCCTAAACTAAATGTCATACTCCCAAAACATGTGAATGATAAAACTATGCTTTCTACATTCAAAATTGAACTCCCAACTGAACTCCATACAATGTATGTGCTTTTTTTTCACAAGCAAACCAGAAAGCTGTTTCCCTCCTGAAAAAAAAACACTAATGTTGCTTCTGGATTGTGAATTTCACCATTTGATGCATTGCGGTCTCTATTTTCCTCCTCAATAAAATATTCTACACTTTGAAAGGGATTTAAGGATTAATATACAATTTGTACGAACTTTGTGTATTATACGTGCTGACAAATCTGAGCAATGTGGAGACTCCAAATGCACCTAATGCGTTGATTTTGGGACTAAAATGGGCAAAATTATCCATCGTGTCCAGGGATGCGCAGGCTAAGTGGATTAGCCATGAGAAATGCAGGGTAACAGGGAGAGAAGGTAGAAGGGATGGGTCTGGGTGGGATGTTCTTTTGAGGGTCGGTGTGGACTCGATGGACCGAATGGCTTCCATATAATAGAGATTCTATAGGTGTGATCTTGAAAAAGCACCAGCTTCCACCCTGCCGCTGCACTCCAATAAGAGCCCACAAGCGCAGGCGCAGAAAAGCCCTGGCTTAAGAAAAGGCTGTATTTTGCATCTTTGGAATGTAGTGCCCATGCGCATGTGTTGGTTGCTGACAGACGGAGAGGGAGGTTTCGCTGTAAGTGTCTGGCAGTATCTTTGTGCTTCTGTATAATTCCCAATTCATTTATTTCTACGCCACACCAACAGAACATACTATCAAATTTGTTTCTAATTGAGGTGGGTTGATATAAGTGAGGGAACAGTTGAATCTTGCTGCATCATCGTCATTTTTACTATCTGTCCTGTGTCTGCTGCTAATTCATTTTATTGTTCCTTTGCCTGTCTTGTTGAAAACAAAAACACTCCCTCCTCCTACTTTGGAAACCGGCATTAGCGTTAGTGCTCAAGGGAACATGGGTTAGTTGCTGGCCTTGAGCTATATTGCTGTACCGATGTATTGTCAAACAGCATCCATCGTCGTCCGTGTAGCACCTGACTCCTTCAGAATTGTATTGGTCTTGCATCTTTACCTATCAGTATAACAGTTCGAATTGAATTGCATATTTTAAAGCTCTTTTTAATTGAACTTCCTTTGTCCGAAAATGTCGTCTTTTTCCAATGTAGGTGCGTGCCAGAATGAATTATTATAATGGTACATTTTTCAAAAGAGACTCAAATTACTTGACTTCTTTGAAAACATATGCGGTAGAGTGATGGGTGAACTTTAAAATTATTTGATGTTCAGAAGCAAAGTTATTTGAAAATTCCCCACATGAATTTTGGAAAAGATAGGACTGACATTCATTTAAGGAGAAAACAACTGTGCTGTTCATGAGCACAGGATTTCTCTTAAGGCAATGAACAAGCCACTAAGCACTTTTGAAGTTTAGTCACTGTTGTAGGAAACAGTAACCATTTGCACATTACAGCATTGCTGTTTGTGGAAATTTGCAACATCCCCATGATCTTTTCTTGCAATGTTATGAGGGACAAATATTTTCCAGGATACCTGGGATAACTCTTCTGCTATTTTTTGAAATTGTGCCATGAGATAAAATAAATAGTACTCCTGATAGTGCAGTCCTTCCTTGCTTCTGCACTAAACTGTTAACCTTGCATTTTGTGCTCAAATTCTGGAATGGGATTAGAACCAAGATCTCTGACTCTTGAGGTGAGAATGCTACTAAACAAATTTCCCAACAATACTGAATGGTTAAAATAATGAATAAGTTTGAGGATGAAAAATACCTGCAAATGGATAGTGGTAAGCTGATAGAATGATGAAAAAGGTGACAGTTAATGTGTGTTGCTGTATTTGTAATTTTAAAGAAGATGAAAGTTGAATGGTCAAGTAGATTAAGCCATTTTTAAAAAGTGTGCTGTAAGATACTAGTACTTAAAGCCCTCCCTCTCACTAACAACTAAAACTGACTACATAGTATTGCAGTGGTGGTTTTTGTTTTGTCACTTGTAAGGCGGTTTCAGTTATTTAATCACATGTCAGGAAGCAAATTTGAACATTCTTGCTTAATGTCCCATGACTATGTAATCTTCAGAAGTCCTATAGCCCTCTGAGATATTTGCACTCCACTAACTCTGGCCTTTTTGAGAATCCATGATTTTAATTACTCCAGCATAACTGACAGTGCTTTTAGCCTTGAAGGGCCTCTGATATTTCCACCCTAATGCATGAAACTATAATCGATGGTTGCAAAATCTATCTGGTTCACTGATGTTCCTCAGTGAAGGAAATCTGTGATCCTTGTGTGATTTGGCATGTGTGTGACTCCAGACCCACAACAATCTGATTAACCATTAACTGTCCTCTGAAATGACCCTTGAAGTGCACAGTTCAAGGGCAATCGGGACAATAAATGTTGACCTTGACAGTAACGCCCAAATTCCATGAATGACTATTAAGGAAAATTGGCCAGATATTTCCTTTGTGGTTCGGTGTCAGACTTTGTTTGTTCATGTGAAACTACTTGAAACAATTTGCTCTGTTTATTGAGATATATTAATGAGACAAAGTATGCATCATGTAGTGATGTAATGGCACATGATCCGACTCCCTTTGTAGTCTTATGGCAAAATAATGACGCAGTAAGATGTCTGTTAATGTTTTCCTTATTTCAGATTCTGTAAATAGTCTTGAGCAGCACAAAAATTAAGGACATTTTGAAAGGTACTGTATAAATAAGTTGCCAGCCAAGTCAAAATGCCTGTTTTCTCTACTGCAATTGGTGGCAGTACCATGTAGTACTGAAAAGTATTGTCAGCTGATTAGGTTGTATAGTCAAAATGATAGACTGAAAATAAGAAGCTATAATCAATCTATTCAGTATCTGATCTGAGCACGCCTTCAATATTGGCCTGAGAAACAGGCAAGATATGTGGACCAAAAGAGTCTAAAAATGTTATGGGCCTGATTGCTTGTTTTAGAAACAGAATTTTGAGGAAATACTCAAAAGGTTGTACCATTCTGCTTTGAAGCAATGCATTTGAGGGGATGCTCATCAAGTAATGTAGTAATAGTAAATGATAATGGAAGAAAATATAAAGTGCAATGAGCAGGAGATTGTTTAACAGGCAAATACAAAAGCAAATCTGCAAGTAAATATTGCAATTTACAGTATTACTCCTACAGTGGTGTTGCCATTAGGGTTATTTGTTTTAATGTGTTTTAGTTCCCTTGCAATTCATAAGGTAGGATGCCCATTGCTGGGTTAAGACAGCTGGCCTACAATCTGTTACTAATTGCCTAATATTGCTGAGCCAGCTGCTTGGAAGTATGATATTGATAAGTTTGCCTAGTCAGTGGTGATCCTCAGTGCCACATTGATGCAACAATCGCATTATAGGGAAATGCGGTCTGCACCTTTGTCCTTCTATTCCTTTCTATGCTGTGATGCAATCTATTGAAATTAAATAGCTTCCATCTCCTTATTTTAAATAAAATGTTAATAGGGTGGATGTTGCGATCTTGGCCCAAACTCATTTTATATCCCTCAAACTGCTTGCTGTCAGATTATAGGTAGTGTATCTTCATTGATCAAGAGACTAGGCAGTCTTCTTACAATATTGCTAGATTGATTTCCAAAAAGTATGCCCCACCAACTATGGAATTTTATAGTATGTAAGCAAGTCATTCGACCTAACGTGTTTGCACTTTCTTCCAAAAGAACTGCCCAGCTAGTCACATTGTCCAACCTTCTCTCCATAGCCCTCTAAATTTTGTCATTTTCAAATATATATTCAGTGTTGTTTTGAAACCTCCCATTGAATGTGCTAGGCAGTGCATTCCAAATCTTAATAACTCTGAGTAAAGAAGTTTCTCTTCATCTCACTCCTAGCTCTCTTGCTGACAATCTTAAGTTGTGATCCTTGGTTACTGACGTACCAACTAGTGGAAATAGAATATCTTTCTTTACCCTAACAAAATGGTTCATAATTTTGAACACCTTAGTAAGGTCACCTCTTAATCTCCTTGGAGCAGAAAAGATTAAGCCCAATTTCTCTAATCTTTCCATGTACCTAAAATCCCTCATTCCTGGTCTCATTCTAGTAAATCTCATCTGCATTCCTCCACGGCTTTAACATCCTTAAGTAAGGTGCCCAGAATTAACATAATACTCCACATCTGGTCTGACCAATGATTTGTAGAGGAGTAGATCACTTCCTTGCTTTTATATTCTTTACTTCTGTTTATAAACCCAAGGATCCTACTAGCTGCCTTAACAATTGTTTCAACTTGTCTGACCACCTTCAGACTATTATGCATGTGAACCAAGGTCTTTCTGCTCCTGTACTCCCCTCAAAAGTTGTACCATTGAGCCTGTATTGTCTCAGTTGGATAACTTTCCCCTCCTTCCTGTCATCCACTGCAGATCACAATAACTGCAATGACTTTGGAAATGTATAGCACAAAGCTTGAATCTGTGCTATTAGAGCAGTTAGTGGACCAATTTCAAGATTTGAATACTGATACCAAGGGAGCATCACATATTCTCAAAGAGCAAATTGCAATGACCAAGTGATGGCAAATAATGCCTGGTCACTTAAGAGACAAGTTAGACAAGATTTCTTCAAAAATGCGGATGCTAAATAAAATAATTACTTTAAATCTAAGATTAATGGACTACTTTGGAAATGTTAGAAAAAGATACGAAGCCCAGAGAAGTGGATAGCGTTAAGATACAGATTAAACATGATCTCATTAAATAGGGAAAACAGTTTTGCAGGTCTGAATAGCTTTCTCTTGTTCCTATGATCCATGAACAACAGTCATTTCTAGAGTTTAGATGATTGAGTACATCCTGCAAAAAGTGGTCAAAAGATCTCATTTAACAGGTCAGAGTTGGTTAGACATCCTTCACATTTTAATATCATAGTTGCATTTCCAACCACCCATATTAAATAAATCAACAGAATATTAAATAAACTATCCACAGTGCACCACTAGGCAATTATGTATTCAAAGGTTTTCAAAACAACCAGTAGCATAGCAATGTAGGCAGTGGGGTTACCAACTCTGACTGAACATATTCCTGAAGATTTCACCATGTGAATTACTATCACACAGTAAGTCTCTTCCCTTCCCAAAAATTTTAATAACTATCAAATGATACTGTTTAAAAAAATAGTTAAAGCAGTTTGAACTATAATTCTTTTTCCTATGGTGTTTGCAGAAGTGAAATTATTTTTTAATTCTGAGGAGTTGGAACTCCTGAAAAGTTAGTTGTTCGTTTGTATTCAAGCTTGCTTTCAAGCCCTAAGAGCTCTGTAATAGGTTGTAATACTTCACCTTGAAGAAAGAAGTTTATTTTGTCAACATTTTTCTGAGCCTTCCAGTTAGCATTTAGCCAAATCTTGTATAGGACCTGAAGCATATGGCCACCTTATGGGAATGGAGTGTTTATTTTAACTGTAAATATTATAATGACTTAGAGTCAGAACACTCCTGCAGAAGAACCTTTTCAGACTGGCATAGAAACAACATTGGAAACTATTGGGAGGAGAATGCACACTCATTCTGAGTGAAATGAAGAAGACTCATCTGTTCTCCTGAATGCCTTAGAAGTCGCTGCCAGTCAGATGAAGCTGGTGAAAAGAGCTTGGAATGAAAACGCATTTCTTCCAACTTGCAGAAAACTGAGAAACAAGCCCAACAAGCAAAGTGGACGCCGCAAAGGTGCCCCTGATACCTCTGCCATTATTGATGAAACTCTCACTCCAATGCCAAACTGGTGCTACAAGTTGGTTCAACTTGGAATATCAATTGGAGGTATGCACTGTTTACCTGGAGTTTGCCCTTTTCTTTGTAGGTGGTGTTTAGTAAATTGTCAGGCTGTGGGAATTGCTGCAAATGGCAGGCAAAAGGCAACATTCAGTACTTTTAGCCATTTCTAGTGAATCGAATCAAATTGGTTGAACTGGCATTTGGGTATGTTCCTGTTCCACCAATAACACAGATCCATCTAAGGTGGAGGCCTATGACTAGCGGTGTGCAGCAAGGATCAGCGCTGGGTCCACTGCTTTGAGCCATTTATATAAAGAGTTTGGAGAAATGATTAAGTCTTCAGGTGACGCCAAAATTGGTGGTGTAGTGGACAGTGAAGAAGATTATCTCAGAGTGCAATGGGGCAATGATCAGATGGGCCAATTGGCTGAGGAGTGGCAGATGGAGTTTAATTTTAGATAAATGTGAGGTGTTGCATTTTGGTAAAGGCAAAACCAGGGCAGGACTTATACAATTAATGGTAGGGCTCTGGGGAGTGTTGCTGAACAAAGAAACCAAAGGATGCAAGTGCATAGTTCCTTGACAGTGGAGTCGCAAGTAGACAGGGTGGTGAAGAAGGTATTAGGCATGCTTGCCTTCATTTGTCAGAACATTGAGTGTAGGAGTTGGGATGTCATGTTGCGACTGTACCGGACATTGCTGAGGCCACTTTTGGAATACTGTGTACATTTCTGGTTGCCCTTCACTAGGGAAGATGTTGTTAAACTTGACGGTTCAGAAAAAAATTTACAAGGATGTTGCTAGGACTACAGGGTTTGAATTATAGGTAGAGGCTGGGGCTTTTTTTTGCCCCTGGAGCATTGGAGGCTGAGAGGTGCCCTGATAGAGTTTTATAAAATCATGAGGAGCATGGGTAAGATGAATAGCCAAGGCTGTTTCCTAGGGCAGGAGAGTCCAAAACTGGAGGGCATAGGTATAAGACGAGGGCAAGATTTAAAAAGGACTAGAGAGGTAATTTTTTCACACAGAGCGTGGTCTGTACATGGAACAAGCGGCCAGAGGGAGTAGCCGAGACTGATACAATTACAACATTTAAAAGGCATCTGGATGGGTATGTGACTCCTGTATGATTCTATAATTCTATTTGATCACTATGGTATACTGTTGGGATGGACTTGCCTTGGGTGTCCCCCTAATTGACTTTGGACCCCATGAAGTATCATGGCATCATGTGGAAAATGGGGATGGATACCAGATACTGTGCCCTCCCAGCCCCTCCTCTGACCAACTCAGCTAATGAACAATTACTCCTACAGTTTTATCACTACTTGGAGGCAGCACTAAGGATGACAAGGGCACAGAATGTACTCCAGGGGACTTCAATGTCCATCACCAAGTGTACCTCAGCAGCACCATGACTGACCAGTAGTAGATGGAAACTAGCAAATGGTTTCTTTTCCATTTATGACATTTTTGCTGGGAAATATCATGGGATCTGGAGTCAATGTTGAAGACTTCCATGACAACTGCTTCCCAACTGTAAACCACAGTTCTGTTGCTTTTGTTGGCTTAGCTGGCATGTAGGAGCTGGTGTTCTTTGGAGCATTTGTCTGTAAGAGATGATTGAGAATGTCAGGCTGTTGTTTGACTAATTTGTGGGCCAGTTGGATTGGGCACAAACCTCCAGATATCATTGGAGAGGGCTTTGCAGAGCCATTGTTTTTGGTGCCTAGGTCAATGCCAGGCAGTCTGACTGGTTACATTCCTTTTGGACTTTTTAGTGGTTCAGTACAATTGGGTGGCTTGTTTGGCCATTTCAGAGGACATTTAGAAGTTACCATGTTGCTGTGGGCCCTGAGCCACATATAGACCTAATCGGCTCAATACAACTGAATTCCTTCCCTTAAGGACAATAATGAACTAGATGAATCTTTTTTTACAATCAACAGTGGCAGCATTGCCAATACGCTATCTTTTAATTACAGACTTTAATTAACTTTAAATTTTGCCATCTGTTATTGTAGATTCTAATTCATGTTCCCAGATAATTAGCCTGAGGAGTTGGATTACCAGTCCACTGACACTATTGTTTTGCTGCCACTTTTTTAAAATTGGGTATTAGTTGGTAATGTGTGTGATTGAATGTGGTCACTTTTTGACCAATCTGTACACTTTATTTCTCTTTTGACTTTCTCTTCTATTCTGCTTCTTCCCATCTTTAATTTCTTTTTGATTTGAAGTGAGGTATTTAATGACCTGGTATTGTGTTGTGAGAGTTGAGGCATTCGTCGTCACCTCAAATGCAGATTTCATGGGGAAATGTAGCCTTCAACTCATTTTCGCTCAATTACTCAAATTTCACTCATCACCTGTTCCTGTTGTATTCCATAGTTCTTCACCATTCTGGTATCTTCAAATATCCAATATTCTCTTCACCAAATATTCTCTTCCTTTGTTCTTGCTTGGCTATCACTTACCTCCCCTTGCGCTCACTACTTTTCCCAAATGTGGGTTAGCAAAAACTTATTAATTTTCTTTTCTGTTTGTTCTATCTGTTTACTTGAAGAGGCTGCTTGTTTTCAAAATTTAATGCAAATTTGTGTTGAAACTTAAAATGGGGAAAAATATTCTCTTTGTCATGTCTTGAACTTGCAAACTGCAAATTACAGCAGTTGATCAGAACAGTTTTTTTCCCAATGTCTTATTTGGATTCGAAAGCATTTATGTATAAATGCCCTTTTTTTTTGTATGCTCTAGTCATGTGACTTCTTCTATGAGGCACACACACGGAAGGCAGCAATTTTAGAAGGAACCCAAAGACTTCATTCTGACCATATTGCTATCTGCTAAACCCAAACATGGTATCAGAAGTGAAGCTGACCGTGAGTGCTGAAGACTTTTAAAGTGAGCACAACCACTGACAAAGTGACACATGAAGATTCAGAGCCATAAAGGCTGTTAATGGCATCTGAAAAAAAACAAAAGAACAGGTCATAGCTAAAACACTGGAAGAGAGAAAATGATAGCAGCTTTGCCTCTTCCAGCTCTGGTGAAATGAACATTTGTAATGGGCTAAACTGGCAGTTTTTTCCATGCTTTACAAGACAGCAGAAGATCTGTTTAACAAGGCAGAGCAACTAAGTGTCTCCACACTCTCTTTTATCACCCCTGGGAAGAGACTCTTTTCTGCCTTGATTCTCTCTGAAAAGCAGACAAAAAAAAGGGATTTAAACATTTCAACAAAGGCACACTTTGAACCCCAAGTGAATGTCCTTTATGAATGGTACATGTTCAAATGTAGGACCCAAGGTTCACTGATCGATATATGATCTCGTCAGCTCATTAGTTCAGTGAATATGTGGAACTAAAAGATCTGATTTAAGACAGTAATGTATTAGGTGGAAGCGATCTGCAGTGAGAACATGTCTACTCGGAGAGGCAAACTTGTTCTGAAGACCACCCCTCCCAAAAAAGAATCATGTGTATTAGTGTTAATGTTGTAAGTCAGCAGCAGGATCATACTCCTGGGAGATCAAACCAGTACTTGCATTATGCTGATGAAATACTCCAGGTCCAAAAGGCAGGATGCAAACACTATGGAGGACATCACATGAAGAAGAAGGCATGTCTAGCATGGGGAAAATAGTCTTACCACAAGAAGGTGAATCATTTTGCACACAAAGATATGGATAGAAGGAAGCAGAACAAGCAAGTGCATCTCTCACAGGTTGACTCAGTCAGTTGATGGGTAATACATGGTTTGTGACTGTTGGATTAATGACTACAGAAGCAGAACATCAGGTCAACATTGTGTCAGATATCAGTGCACCATTCAACATCCTGACCTTCTCGGATCTGTGGCTCAATATGATTCCAGACATGAAGGCCTCAAAAATAAGGTTGAGACTATATGATGGCACCACACTTCATCACACTTGTGCTGAGGACTGGTTGGGCTCTCCAATCAATGCAATGTCAAGAACGAAGATCTTAAGTTCTAGATCTTAATTGAAAGTGAAGGCTATTTGTTTCAGCTGAAACAGTCTTGAACATGAACTTGAACTGATAATCATCAGTATGTCAAACCAGATTAGAAATGTCAACTGAGCACAAAACCATTGAATGTAGATCTGATCTTGGAGGAGTGCAATAATTTGTTTATGGCGTTATGATGTCTTTCTGGAGAGTATCCTGTCTTAAGTAGCCAAGAATGTAAGAGCTCCTCAACATCTGTTGAGGGAAAATTACAGCTTCTCAAGGCTAGCCTGAAAGATGAGATAAGAGAACTAGAAAAGAAAGGGGCAATCAAAGTGACAAATCCTGATAGATTGGATTAACAGCGTCGTAGCTGAGCATATGCATTGACCCAAAGATTCTAAATAAAGCTGAAGAGAGCTCACTACCTCATACCAAATGTTGAAGGAACTTTTGTCACAATGTACGAAAGCAAACATCTTCACCCTAGATGCAAGCAATCTTACTGGCAAGAGAGCTGGATGAAAGCAGCAACTTTTTACCATTTACGAGATATGGATTGGATCCACAGAGACGCGCAGCGGAATATCATGCCTCAGGGCATCCTTGCCTGCAGCATATGCAACATACGATGCAGGCAAGGATACCCCAAGGCATGGTATATTGGCGAGACTATGGAGATGCAACAACAATAGATGAATGGACATCGCACAACAATCGCTGGACAGGAATGTTGCCTACCAGTCGGGGAACACATCAGCAGTCAAGGACTTTCAGCCTCCGATCTTTCTTTTGGGTAAGCGTCCTTCAAGGCAGCCTTCAAGATATGCAACAATGCAAAATTGCTGAGCAGAAGCTGATAGGTACGGAACTTGGCTATGAAAACGGCTCCAACCGTGATTTGGGTTTATGTTGTGGTACATGTGACCCAACCACACTTTTTTTGTGTCTGTAAAATCTTCCTTTTACTGTCCTGTTTTGACATCATCACCTTGATAACTTCTGATCTTTCTACCTTAATTAGTTTGTACAATTTGGATTACTTATTACTTTAGTTAGACCATCGGCATACGACTCTTTATACCTATCATGTTATTCCAGCCATTTGCTTTGTCTCCAGTACCACCTTTTATTTTTAATGTTTTGTAATTATCCCAGCGCCTCATTTAAATCAGATTGCAGATAATCCCTTCACTTGTTATTCAGCTGTTGACACTTTACTCACGCTAACGTTTTTGATCTCCTGCAGAGGCTTAATTATTCGATACTCTAATCACACCATTTGTATGACCTTTTGATCTCTCTCCCATAAATTGTGTGATTCTCTCTCACTTCACCTGACGAATGGGCTATGCTCCGAAAACTTGTGATTTCAAATAAACCTGTTGGAATATTGCTTGGTGTCGCGTGACTTTTGACTTTATCTAGGAGAGGAAGAGACTGAGGCCTTCGTGTTTTGAAAGGCCTTGAATGATGTCATGAAAAGTCACAGGATAATTTGAGTGGCTCAATTTAATCATCTTGTGGGGGGGAAAGAAAAATTCAAAAAAAAATTGTCTATTTTAACCTTTTTTGTGCAAACTAGAGAAATTATGGTGTCAAAGGACATTTTTAAAAAAGCATATTCAATGTTTCCTTTTGCAAACCAAACTGCTAGATTGAAAACTCTATTTAGCCTTAGTTTTTGCAATGAACTCTACATATCACATACTTAGTGTTGTTAATTTTCGCATAAATTTCTGTGAACGTTTATAATTGGAACTGAAAATACGAGTTTACATGTGTAGCTTCCATCATACATTTAAATGTAAAATTTGAAAAGCAGTGTTGACAACAGGAAGTTTTTTTTTGGGACTAGTGTTACACATAAAAGGCATTTAATTGCCACCTCGTAACTTTCTTACAGGTCCATTAGAGATTGTATGTGAAATTATTTCTACTTTCCTACTTAATTCCTGTTATTATCACAAAAAGCCGTACTATAATGCAAAATAAGGACAGACTGTATGACTTTCAAGTGGGCGCTAAATTATTTCTCATACACAAATCTACTTCATTTTTCAACTCTCCCGCACCTGACTATGACACTTTTTTTTCAAAATTATTTTATGGATTGTAGATGTTGCTGACGAGACCAGCATTTGTGGTCCATTCCTAATTACCTTTTGAACTGAGTGACTTGGTAGGCCATTTTAGAGGGTAATTAAAATGTAACCATCTTGCTATGGGGCAGGAGGTACATATAAACCAAACCAGGTAATGGCGATTTCTAGATTTGCATGCAACTCGTGCACAAAGTCTTGCATCTAATTGCCATACGTTTTGCAATATTTTTGTCCTGATTTTCTATTAGATACTTCTATGCAGAATTTAAACATTGCCAACAGGAGACAAGAAGTTGCCACATTCTATCTTGTGTTCATCAGAACAATGGTGCTAGAAACAGGCTTGAAAAATAGGTCATGAGAAGATGCTGTTGATTAGTTGGGCCATCATTAGCATGGAGATGAAAGCGAACTGTTCTTGCTGCAATGTTAATTCTCATTACAGGCAGGTAGATTCAGATTGTTAACATTGTTATCATAGGCAGTTGCTGCTGTGTCTCTCATCTGTCTGACTTTTCTTTAATGAAAAAGATGTAATTTTAAGTACAAATTCCACTTGCCTCCTTAAATAGGGTCTTCTAGCACATGGAAGTGCTGTACACTCCATGTCCGAGGAATGATCTTAAACTGATTTTTCTGGTGCAAATTTTGATATAGTTTGGATTATTTAATAAGTGATTTCAAATAGCAGAATCGCATTATAAGTTGAGTATACTTTTGAGGTTTACAAACATGGGCTAGTTGAGCATAATCTTCAATTTTTTGCCTGATATAAATGAAAAAGCCACGTTAACTCATTCCTTTTTGATTAGAATTGTTCCACTAGGTATCCCAACCCCACCAACAAATTGGTCAAAATGCTTTTTGAAAACTACTTGTTATTATTATTATTTCTCAATGATATCTCCATATACAATATTGAATGATTGTGGTTTGAATTTCTTTGTCAAATTTATACAAAACATTAATTTATTTCCAGTCAAGTGTTTTGGTTTCTTAATCATAGTGAGTTTATGCAGTTTTTGTTACCAGATCAGCAGATTCCTCTGATCAAAAGTGACAAAAAAAAACTAGTGTTTGTGATCAGTCAGGTGGATTAGTTAGTTCCGGAAATTTGTGAACAGTAGCATCTCATACCCACATGTAAAGAAATGATTACCTGAATTGTTTGATTTATGTTGGTTGAGGGATAAATGATGACCAGGCAAAGTAATGTTTTTTCCTAGAATTGATCCATGGGATCTCTTCAAATCACTTGAACTTATAGTCGGATCCTTTTTTCTTAAAGGCTCATTTGAGGATTAGCATCTACTTCAGTTTGTGTGTTCAAGTCTTGGATTGAAGTCTTGATCACAGAACTCTGATCTGATTAGTGTGGGATCAGCAGCTTCAATACAAAATGAACAAACCTGTTTGATAGGCAACAGTGGTGGGAGGTAAAAACTGGTGGCAGAGAGCCAGTTCAACGTGTTTCTACCTATCAGAGCTGAAGTGTAATGTCACTGTAGGACAGGTAATTGATGGGTATTTCTTTTGTCAACCTTTTGACTAAGCGGTTTAAATCATGAGGCATTATTGTAGCTGAACAGTACAGTTAAGTTCACTTTTTAAAGACACTTAACAGCTAAATTAATTAAATAGAAAAGAAGATGCCTAGGCAAACAATGCATTCTAGCTGTAGTATGTGGGAGCTTGTGGATGTCAGTGTAATCTGAGCTGCGGAAGCGGTGACACCGAGGGAGATGTACATGGACAGTCTTCCACTCTCAGCCCTTAGATTAATCTATGTTAAATTTTGTTCATGGATAGGACAGGAGGCTGCGAGTGTGGGTGCAGCAGGTATAGGTTTGCGGAGATAGCAAGAACTGCAGATGTTGGAGTCAGAGTCAGTGTGGAGCTGGACAAACACAGCAGGTCAGGCAGCATTCGAGGAGCAGGAGAATCGATGTAAGGGTCCAGGCCCGAAAGTTTGACATTTTCCCCCTCCCCTTAGGGTTGCAGAAATTGGCTAGTGCCTATGTCCAAAGTTGCATAAGTCCTGAAATTACAGACCAACTTCGACACACTTTTTTTTTGTTGTTTTAATACTTCAAGTCTATACAATGCTGTTTTGAGTGTGCTGATGATCAAGCCTCACTATTCCACAAACTGTCACCAATTTGTAAGTACCTGATTAAACCAGCAAGGTGCCCATTTTGGTTGTCTGATTGCTATTCAGGATAAAAGCAAGTCACACCAGGTTTTGTCATTAACAGGAAAATAAATCTTTATTGCAAGCAAACCTAATTGTTAACAAATGATGCAGAGAGAAAAGATCATTAACCTACTACAACAATACGACTTACAGTATCCCTTTTAAAAACCCTAAACACATGCACTCGCACGCGCTTGCACACTCTCACTCTCCCAGTCACTCTCTGTGCCGCTCTCATGAATAAGACAGATAAAATACAAATGGCCTGATACAAATATTGTGTGGAAAATATCGAGATAGAGAGAAGAAAGTGAGGAGTTATTTCTGAGTTGTTTTGGTTTTATTGATGATGGCATTATATTGTCGACAGTGCATTAGTTATTCTTCAATCTGATAGCTGTTCAGATAAATTAAGATCTTGTATTAGAATTATTCTAAGTCTCTGGATGTTTGTCTTTTTCACTTCCAATCAAAGAGGTGAGTGTGAGATGTTTTTGATGTTTCTCACTACATTGCCCTGGCAGATCTGCAACAAGTTGCAGCTGAACCAATCTGAGGGCTGTCATCAGGCAAATTTTCCTTAATTCAAAGATTCATGGCGCCATTCAGAAATTTCTGAAGAAGGGTCTAGGCCCGAAACGTCAGCCTTCTTGCTCCTCTGCTGCTTGGCCTGCTGTGTTCATCCAGCTCTACACCTTGTTATCTCAGATTCTTCAGCATCTGCAGTTCCTACTATCTCTGAAACAAGAAAATGTATATAGTCCCTTACAAAACAAATTGAAGCTGAACAAGTGAAATACACTTTACATTTAATTAATACATAGTTTTTCTTTTACTTTGGTTTTGTAATCAGATGACAATAAGGGATTAATTCTGAACAAAGAATGCATAATGTTATTTAGAAGGAATCTTTTTATTCACTTGCTCACAGTGGCACTCGCTCACTGTGTGGGACAGCGTGTATTGTAATGATGAGATGCCACCTTGAACTGCTGATGTCCATATGCTGTCCATAGGTAGAATGACATTAGGGAGAGAATTCTTTTTAAGACACTTAAAAGCTATCCTAATTTAGGACATATGCTGAAAACTTGATCTTTCGTATGTATTACTCTACACAACAGAGCTTTCTAACATCCCCCTAAGTTTTTGATGTCAGGCATCTGATGAGATTTCAGTTGTTTAGGGGTGTGATATTTCTAAGAGCTTTGCTTGTTCAATCTTGACCGGTTGCAGCACTTACTCCCCAAAGTATGGTAGTGGGCCTAACTTTTTAGCATGGAATCATAGAATCCCTGTAGTGCGGATGCAGGCCATTTAGCCCATTGAGTCCGCACTGACCCTCCAAAAAGCTTCCTACTCAGACCCACTCCTCTACCCTAAACCTGTAAACCTGCATTTCTCTTGGCTAACCTACTCGTCCCTGAACATTACAGTGCAATTTAGTGTGGCCAATCCACCTAACCACATCTCCCGATTGTGAAAGGAAACCGGAGCACCCAGTGGAAATCCATGACGTACGAAGAAAGTGCAAACTTCATACAGTCACCTGAGGGCAGAATGGAACCAGAGTCCCTGGTTCTGTGAAGCAGCAGTCTTAGAGTGCTAACCACTGAGCAAAATCGTTCTGTATTGGACCAGACCAAACTCTGCACTCCCTTGCCAATGTATTGTAGGGAGATAGCCTAGACCATAACTTTTATATTTAAAGTCAAGTGTAAAATGTTGTGTTCCAGATGTGATCTGATTGGTCAACCATTAGGCTTTCATCAAAACATACTTTATTCTTGCAACGCAGTTAAATTTCAAAATCATGAAGAATTGGTATAACTTTAACTGTATTGAAATATCTAACGAGAATATGCTATTTAACAGCTAATCATCAACTGTTCCAATACAGGCAGCATCCCATAAACACACCCTTTGCTAACAATGCAATTCAACAAAACATTTATAGTTCGTGCTCTCTCTCCAGTCCAGAAGAAAGAAACAATCTGCCCCTTTTGGTTTTTTTAGGAGGAAACCTTGCTGCTGTCTGAAACTTCACTCTAACAGCCAGGAGCTCAAGCTTTTAGCTTAGCAGCCAGCAGAAGTCTTTTCATTAACTGAAAGCAAAACTAAAAGCCTTCCTGGATCTGTGTGAGCCTTGACTCTCTCCATTCCTAACTCTTTTTTGCTTTGTGTAAAAACACTGAGACCTCAAAAGCTGTTTACCTGCTGTCTGTCTGTAGGAGACATTTTGTCGTCACTGTAGTAATTCCCTCTGCAAGAGAAACAGCACAGTACATCTCTCTGTTAAAGGCACAGTACCCTGCATTGTCCACATAGTCCCCATCTTCTTCTCCACATAATCCTGCAAATTTTTCCTTTCCAATTAATAATTCAATTTCCTCTTGAATGCCTTGATTGATCTTGCCTCTGCCAAACTCCCAGACAGTGCATTCCTGATCCAAACAACCATCTGTGTGAAAACATTTTTCCACATGTTGCCATTGATGTTATTTTAAAACAATTATCTCATATCCGTGCCTTTTGGTTATTGATTGTTCCACAGTTTCTCCAACTATTCTGTCCAGATGATTTTGAATATTTCTATCAAATATTTTCTAAATTATCTCTTCTCCAAGTTTATACATTTCCTATTTCCCAAATCTATCAAGTTTCTCATCCCTGCAGCCATTCTTATAATTTTTTTTTCTTTATTGTCTCTACTGTCTTCACAATCTTCCTAAAATGTAGTGCCCAGAATTGGACACAATACTCTAGATGCTGCTGAACCTGTGTTACGTGCAGGTTTAACATAACTAGCTTGCTTAATTCTACTCCGTGCCCCTATTGATAAAGCCCAGGATGCCATATGCTTTATTAACCACTCTCTTGAGCTATTCTGACTGCAATGAAGATTTCTGCACATATATACAAAGCAAGTTCATGTTTAACAGTTTGTGATCCAGTAATCGAAATGTATTATCTAGTTAACTTTAAATGTTGTTCTGCTCTCTCCTAAATGGTATGGCTCTAATTCTGTTTCTGTTTTTAAATGAAGTGGTGGGGAAAGCGCAGGTGATCAAGCTGCTTATGAATGCAGGTTTCTTGTTAGACTATTAAAATATAACCTTACTATAATATTTAATCTATTTTTGATTTTAATATTCTTGAGTAGATTTACAGCTTGGGTTGTGGACTCTGTGGTTGATTCGTTGCCGAGCTGGTATATTAGTTTGTAGATGTTTCATTACCCTACTGGGTAACATCATCACTGGAGCCTCCAGTAAAGCGTTGATGTATTTTCTCACTTGCTATTTAAACTCCTGGGGTCTGTTGGAGTTGGTTACGTCATTTCTGGTTTTTCTTTGCAGTGGTATGTATATAGGGTCTAATACTACATGTTTACTGATGACCTTCTTGGTGGAGAACCATCCCTCTGGGAATTCCCGTGCTTGTCTCTGTTTGGCTTGTCTTAGGATCCTGACATTGTCCCAATTGAATTGGTGGTTCCCCTTGTCTGTCTGAACGTATGGAGATGAGCGAGTATTGGCCGTATCTTTTTATTGCCAGTTGGTGTTCATGTGTTCTCGCAGCCGGTTTCCTTTTCTGTCTGTCCAGTGTAATGTTTGTTGCAGTCCTTGCATGGAATCTTGTATATTACCTTGGTTGTGTCCATAGCGGATAAGGGGTCTTTGGTTCTTGTTAGCAGTTGGCGTAGGTTTGAGTGCCACTCTGATGCCCAGTGGCTGTAGGAGTCTTGTGGTCAGCTCAGATATGTTTTTGATGTACGGTAACGTGACAAGTGTGTCGGGGCATACTGTATCTTCCTGTTGTTGTTTGTGTGACAGGCATTATCGGACCCAGCTGTTCGCGTATCCGCTATCTCTAAATACTTGGTGGAGGAATTCTCCTTCATTTTGGTGTAGTTCTAGATTGCTGTGGCTTGTTTTGAATAGTGTTTTCACACATCTCCGTTTGTGGGTGTTGGGGTGGTTACTGTTGAAATTTAGGACTTTGTGTGTGTGTGTGGCCTTTCTGTATACCCTGGTCAGAAATTCCCCTTTGGCCCTGCATTCTATCATCATGTCCGGGAATGGGAGCTGTTTTTTTTTTTATTTTGGTGAATTTGATGCCAGTGAAAATGTTGTCTATAAGTTTTTGGTGTGTTTCTTCTAGACGAAAGTGTCGTCCACATATCCGATCGGGTTGGATCTGTGGAAGGCCCATGCTTTCAAGTCTCTGCATCATTGCTTCTGCTATTAGTCCAGAGATGGGTGACCTCCATAGGTAACCTGTGGATATGTTTGTAGATCTGGCCATTAAAGGTAAAGTGGGTCATTAGGCATAGGTCGAGACATTTCAGCATGTTCTTTGTGGAGATGGTGTTTATTCGAGTTGGGTTCCTTCAGTAGTGTGGCTAGTGTTTCGCTTGCTAGTGGTATGTTGATTGAGGTGGATAGGGCGGTAACATCAAAGGATACCATGGTCTCCTCCTCGTCTATTCTTGCGTCTTTTGAGGGTTTTGAGGAACTCCTGGGCTGAGTGGGTTGAACTGCTGATGAGGTGCTTAAGTCTTCATTGTGATTCCTTGGCTAACCTGTGTGTTGGTGTGCGAGAGACGATTTTTAATTTTCCCTGAAGCTTGTAGTTAACAGATTCAATGGGATATAACAAGATGACTCTTAGATAAATATCTTCAAGACCATGAGATGCAGGAGCAGGTGTAGGCCATTCATCCCGTTGAATTTTATGTGCCATTCAGTGAAATTGTAGCGAATCTGACAATCTTCAACTCCATTTTCCTGCCTTTTCCTCATAATTCTTGATTCCTTAGATTTTTAACCAGTAAATCTCAGCCTTGAATGTACTTAACAACCAGCCTCCAGTGAAGAATTTTACAGATTCACTACCCCCGAGAGGAAAAACTCCTTCTCGTCTCTGTCTTAAAATTGTAACCCCTTCCTCCTGAAATTTTGCCCTGTGGTCCTACTCTGTCCCATAAGGGAAACAATTTTTCTGCATCTACCTGATCAAATCCCCTAAGAATCTTGCATGTTTCAATAAGGTCATCTGCCACTCTTAAACTCTTGTGAATACAGGCCAAACGTATTCAACTGCTCCTTTTCAGGTAGTCCGTTCATAGACGGAATCAAGCTACTGCATCTTTTGACTACCTGCAATGCTAATATATCTTTCCCTAGATAAGTGTACCAAAACTTTTCACAATATTCCAGGTATAGTCTAACTAATGTCTTGTATAGTTTTTTGGTAACACCTCCATATTCCATTCCCTTTGAATGAAAGACCAACATTTCATTTCATTTGCCTTCATTATTACCTGCTGAGCTTCGATGCTAGTTTTTGTGAGATATGCTTGAGGACTCCTAAATCCCTCTGTTCTGTAGCTTTCTGCAACTTTTTTTTCATTTAAATCATTTCAGGTCCTCTTCTTCCTGCCAAAGTGCATAATCTTACATCTTCCCACATTCTGTTTCATCTGGCAAGTTTTTGCCTACTTGTTTGGCCTATCTACATCCATCTGTAGTCTCTGTATTACCCTTACCCTGTGCCTTCCCACTTATTTTGTGTCATCTGCAAACTTGACTGCAATGTTACTGTTGGCAAGAAGGAGCAGGAATGCTTCCTTCGGCTCAAGAACCAACTTGATAGATTAACTGTACAATCTTTCTGTAGCTCTCTGTCCACCATCGGAGCCCCACCATCACAGCTGGCAATCTCTCTCTCTCACTCTCTCTCTCTCTCTCTCTCACACTCTCTCTCTCTCTCTCTCTCTCTCTCTCTCTTTTCCTGTCTGCCCTCCTAATTAGATTCATAGAGGTAAACAGTGTGGAAACAGGCCCTTTGGCCCAACTTGTCCATGCCAACCAGGTTTCCTAAACTGAACTCATCTTATTTGCCTGTGTTTGGCCCATGTACCTCTAAACCTTTTCCTGTCTATGTACTTGACCAAATGTCTTCTAAATGTTGTTTTTGTATCTGCTTCTACAACTTCCTCTGGCAGCTCATTCCATATATGCACCACCTTCTGTGTGCAAAAGTTCCCATCAGGTACCTTTTTATTTTTAAATCTTTCCCCTCTCATCTTATACCTATGCCATCTAGGTTTGGACTCGCCTCCCCTGGTGAAAAGATCCTGGCTATTCACCTTATCCATGCCCTTCATGATTTTATAAATCTCTAAGTCACCTCTTAACTTCCTATGCTTCAGGGGGAAAAAAGTCCCAAACTCTCTTTATAACTCAAATCTTCCAGTTTTGGTAACATCCCTGTGGATCTTTTTTGCTATCTTTCCAGTTTAATAACATCATTTGTATAGCAGGATGATCAGAATTGTACACAGTACTCCACATGTGGCCTTACCAATATCTTACACAGCTGTAACATAACGACCCAGCTCCTGTACTCCATGCTCTGACCAATGAAGGCAAGTGTGCCAAATGCCTCCTGTCTACCTGTGACGCCACTTGCGAGGAACTATGTACCTGCCACCTAGGTTTGTCTGTTTGACAAAACTCCCCAGGACCTACTATTAACTGTAAGTCCTGCCCAGCTTTGTCTACCCAAAATGGAACATCTCGCAATTATCTAAATTAAACTCCATTCACCATTCCTCGGCCCATTGGCCCATCTGATCAAGATCTTGTAATCTTAGATAACCTTCTTCACTGTCCATGATATCACCAATTTTGGCATCGCCCACAAACTTACCAACCATGCCTCCTGTATTCTCATCCAAATCGTTAATATAAATGATGAACAACGGTGGACCCAGCACTGATCCTTGCAGCACACTGCTAGACTCAATCCTCCAGTCTGGAAAAACAACTCTCTAGTACCTCCTTCGTTATTCTGCCGTCAAGTCAATTTTGTATCCATTAGCTAGCTATCCCTGAATCCCCTGATCTAATGTTACTATCCAGTCTACCATGTGGTATCTTGTCGAAGGCCTTACTTATGTCCACGTAGCCAACGTCTATTGCACTTCCCTATGTACCTATCTTGGTCACGTCTTTAAAAAACTCGTGTCAGACACCATTTCCCACGTACAAAGCCATGCTGACTCTCTCTAATCAGTCCTTGCCTTCCCAGATGCATGTAGGCCCAGTCTCTCGGAATCCCCTCCAACAACTTAGCACTGATGTTAGCCTCACCTGCCTTTAGTTTCCTGGCTTTTCCTTGCAGCCCTTAAATAATGGCACAACATTAACCATCCTCCAGTCTTCCGACACCTCACCCATGACTGCCGATAATACAAATCTCTCTGCTAGAAGCCCTAGTTCTTCCCTAGTTTCCCCACAATGTCTTGGGATACACTCAATCAATCAAGCCCTGAGGATTTACTTACCATTACGCGTTTTAAGACCTCCAGCATCTCCTGTTCTGTTTTGTGGACTTTTTATTTTCAAGAATCACTATTTACTTCTGAGTTTTCTAATTTCCACGTCTCTTTTCGTGGTAAGTGCTGACAAGAAATATTTGTTTAGATCTCACCCATCTTCTGTGTCTCCACACCTGGACGGCCTTGTTGAACTTTTAATGGGCTCTATACCCTTCCTAGTTACTCTTTTTTGCCTTTAATATACTTGTAGAATCTCTTTGGATTTTCTTTTACCTTGCCTGCCAAAGCTTTTTTTGCCCTCCTGATTTCCCCCTTAAGTGTTCTCCTATTCCACTGTCCCCCATCCTCCAAGGGAATCACTTGCTCCTGGCTGCCTATACCTACGTATGTATCCTCTTTCTTGATCAAAGTCTCTATCTCTAGTCATCCAGTGTTCCCTACTCCTACCAGCCTTGCCCTTCACACTAACAAGAATGTGCTGGCCCTGAACTCCCCCAATCAACATTTGAATGTTCCCGTCTAATACCATCAAAATTGACCTTGCCCCATACTTGCTGATAGTCTGGTGATCTTTCATGCAGGAAGTATAACTGTTGGACCAGCACACCACTGTAAGGAGGCCTGCAGTTCATTTCTGCACAATATTTTGGGAAACCCATTCTTCCAGGTGCCCTGAGCTCACACCAGGACTCCCTTTCTTCTTGTAGAACCATCCCCAGGTTAAAATCAAGAGTTTATAAGTTGCAGAAGTTCATAGGCTTTTCACAGTGAATGTAATGATGACAAGAGAGTTGGAAAATCTAGTAGCTTTTGGAATGAGAGGTGCTTTCTGCCTTTGTCCAAAACTTGCTGGACTTGAGAAACCATAAAGGCCCAATTTGGTACTGGAGATACATTTGTTTTCTTTCTCAACACATTTCCACCTTGAGAGATTTGGGAGGATGATGCTTTTGAACCAATAATACTCATCAACTACATAACATTAAAATAGTTGTGTGTTTCAATTTATGCATATTTGCATCTTTTTGTATTTTACACACACTTTTTCAGTAAAATTAAAATCTTCCATGTTATAAGGGTTTAATTTGTATCTGCTGAAAGTTTGTTTATAAAAACTCACAGGGCAAATGTGTAGTCGATCACAAAATTGCATATTTGCCAATCAAATATTCACTGTGGTCTTGATTGTGAAGTTAAGCCTTGGCTGTTGGAGCAGTTTTAACCTAGTTTGCTGGTTGGGCAAACTGACTAAATTGTTACAATGTTGGTTTTGCATCATTCTAGGTTCTACACTCCATTTGAATTAAATATTAAATGTACTGTTGAATTTGATTTAAATTGGCATTAAGGTGTGTTTCCACCCAGAACGTTATTGTCAATAATCCACAATATGTTTGATTTATTGTTTTGCCCACCATTGAGGTTGCCCAGCCTTCAGCAATTTGGCTGCAATTAAAAGAATTAAAAGTCAGATTCCACTGAAATTTTGATTGTTAAACAGCAAATGTAAAAGGAAATTCGTGGAAAAAAGATTGAGGTGTTGTTTGATTGCATGCATCTGCAATATAAAGCATGGGGGATGCTACATCTTTAAGCCTTGCTTCTAACTTGAATCTTCCAGCTATATCAAAATGTCAGATAAAAGTGATTTAAAAGCCGAACTGGAGCGTAAAAAACAAAGACTGGCTCAGATACGAGAAGAGAAAAAAAGAAAAGAAGAAGAAAGAAAGAAGAAAGAGGTCAGTGAATTTAGAAAAATGGTTGTTTGCCTCAAATGAGCAGTAAGATAGTAAAAATTAATTTTAAAAAATTTTTCTAATTGATCAATTAAGAGATGTTATTATGTCGGTTTCAGGCAGTACTTGAACCCAGGTCTTCTGGTCCAGAGATAGGGATGGTATCATTGCACGACAAAAACCCCCAGTGTTACAGTATAGTTATTCTGAAACCAGTTCAGTGGACTGGAAATTCTCCAGCTCTTGGAATTCATCAGTCTTACAATCGTGGGCCTTGTTTTCCTAGTTTTCTCCCAACCTCGGAACCAGAAGCTATTGCTCAACTATACACTGCCTGTATTTGCGCTGATCCAGGGCTATCGATCTGCTTTCACTGTGATAAAGGGTTTTAATTTTGTTGAAAAGTTTTCTGGGAAAATTTAAGAACAGTCATTTAGTTATTTTGCAATCCAACAAACTAAGTCAGCAAATAGGAATAAGACAGTGATATTTGTAGATCTGTGCATATTTGCTCAGAAAATTTTGAGCAATATAAATATCCGTTAGCATAATTCAAACCAAACTGCCTGTGTGGCAAGTTAATACAGACAATTTAAATGAGGAAATTTGCTTTGTACTTTTGCAGAAAAATAAAGTGTGAAAGAAAATCTGTAATTTGCCCCATTTAAGTCCTGGACATAACTCCTTTTAAATATTCAACTTTTTTTTTACGTCAATGAATGTTGCATTTATGGGCATTGAGGAACAAATTGAACAGCAGACTTGAATAAATAGTGCTATAACATTTTATTTAATGCTTGATATTTGCCTTTTTATATCAATCTTTAGTAGAATATGGAATTGATTCTGCCTTGAAGAAAACAAAAATATTTTCTAGTGAGCACTAACTTAATCATGTTTCTTGTTCTTTCAGGCTGAAATGCAACAGAAGAAAGAGCCACCTCCTGAGGACTCTGACCTGGATCGCAAGCGAAGAGAGACCGAAGCATTGCTACAGAGCATTGGCATAGCCCCAGAACCAGCATTAGGTAATATGCTGTTGTTAACTCTGTTAAATATTGTGTACAATCCAATGAGTTAGGACCAAGCAAGTGATTTTGAAAATTGAGAAGAGGAGTGATAAGTCTAAAGTATTGGTGCATCAATCGGTGAAGGAAAAACTGCTGAATGAGGATTATGCAAATACTGTTCTTTGAATATCTTATCTTCAAATCACTGAACATATTGAGTTTATCATTTTTAGTCTGCTTTACAATCAGTTGAAAAGTCTCAAATGACTACCTAGCCATTTTTAAATGAGCAGGTTATGCTGACTCACTTGGCTTATATTAGAACATAGAACAGTACAGCACTGGAACAGGCCCTTTGGCCCATAATGTTGTGCCAAACGTGATGCCAAATTAAACTAATCCCTTCTGCCTGCCCATGGTCCATATCTCTCCATTCCTTGCATATTCATGTGCTTATCTAAAAGCTCCTTAAACGCTTCTATCACATCCACCATCACAATTCCTGGCAGCGCGTTCCAGGCACCTACTTGCCTCTCATATCTCCTTTGAACTATTTCTTCCCCCCCAACCCCCTTAACTTAAATGCATGGCCCATAGTAATAGACATTTCAACTCCTGTGGAAAAGATTCTGATTGATTTATTAATTAATTCATTCACTCATTCTATTGGTTTGATTACTTCAGTGTATCTGACTAGAAGAAAACCTTTTTTCTCGACTCGCATGCATGTGCACATGGATGCACGTGTGTGCGCGTACACACGTACACACAACCCTGTAAACACCCCATACCATATACACCGAGCCTCCATCCTGCCACCCCCTCATCGACACCCCATCCACACCCCCCCACAGAGTCATGGAGATGTACAGCACGGAAAACACCCCCTCGGTCCAACTCGCCCATGTCATCCAGATATCCTAGATAAATCTAGTTCCATCTGCTAGCGTTTGATCAATATCCCTTTAAACCCTTTCTATTTATATACCCATCCAGATGCCTTTTAAATTTTGTAATTGGACCAGCCTCCACTACTTCCTCTGGCAGCTCATTCCATACACGCTCCACACTCTGCATGAAAAAGTTTTCCCTTAGGTCCCTCTTAAATCTTTCCCCTCTCACCCTAAGCCTATGCCCTCTAGTTTTGGACTCCCCCACCCTGGGGAAAAGGCCTCATCTATTTACCCTATCCATGTCCCTCATAATTTTATAAATCTCTACAAGGTCACCCCTCAGCCTCCGATGCTGCGGAGAAAATAGCCCCAGTCTATTCAGCCTTTCCCTATAGCTCAAACCTTCCAACCCTGGCAACATCCTTGTATATCTTTTCTGAACCCGTTCAACACCCTTCCTATAACAGTGAGATCAGAACTGCACACAAAATTCCAAAAGTGGCCTAACCAATGTCCTATACAGCTGCAACATGACCTCCCAACACCTGTACTCTATGCACTGATGAATAAAGGCAAGCATACCAAACACAACTTCGCTATTCTATCTACCTGTGACTCCACTTTCAAGGAACTATTGAAATATGAATAAAATTACATGCCTTTTCCATGCTGTTGGATGAGTGTACTTACAATTACTTTTTACACTTCAATGGATAAATGATGTAAGTGACTAGAATGCTGGTTGGAATAAGGTGATGACAACTACAATTTTGTTAATTAGCTGGCAAGATTTAGAAATTAAGCTGGAAATAATAAAATTGAAAAACAGCATAAAACTTGGCCCTGAGCAGCAAAGTGATTTGAGAAGAGACAAAAGAAAAAAAGTCTAAGAATGCAACTTCATTTTTTTTTTTGAAATAAAGAGAGCGATTTTCTTTTTTTAAAAAAAAAAGAAAAGTGGGAGAGCAAATTAACATTTTTAATTTTAAGCAGTATTCTTTATGAAGTTAAAGTTTATCAATTTAGATTTATGGAAAGAGAACAGACAACAAGTGTTGGACTGAATTACTGTGTTCATGGAATAAAATTAATTCATTTGTAGCTTTTCTCGTTCAAGAATGATTAAAATAGCAAAACTGTTGATAATGAATTAACTGCAACTTTTTATTCATAAACTACTTCTGATGCTGGAAATCTGAAATAAAAAGATTTGGAAATGCTCAATTCATTAGGCAGCATTTATGGAGAGAGGAAAGAAGTTTACTTTTCAGGTCCAGAAACTTTCTTCAAAACATTTTTAATATGTTCTCTTGGCTTGTAATGAACATGACCAGGAAGCCTGTTCTCTAGCCTCTGCCAATGCCATTCTGAGCCAGGACCCAGCAAGGGGCTGTTTATAGTCACTTTATGATTTGTTGCTCAGATAATAGGATAGTTTGAAATGTTCTTTCTTTTTTACACCTTTGTTAGGGAAAAGAGAGGCATTTTAAAAAAAAAAGGAGGCACATACGGTCAGGAACCAGTGATTGATATTCTTGAGGCCATTTCTCAATTCTAGTTTAATTGGCAAAGCTCCCATTAAATATGAAAAGACTATCTTTTTTGGTTTTCCTTCGAATGTCTGTTTGCTGATGTTTGTTTTTGTTTATGCTGTGTTTGTTTGCTTAGCACAAGTTTGTCACCTGTTTTTTAAAAGGGAAAAGATACAATGTACAAAGTTGCAGTTAAGTTAACACTATATAAAACCTAGTATAGATGATCATAGGTCCATTCTAAACTAATTTTTATATTTAATTGCATGGTCATGCTGGAATAATAACTACAAATTTCACAAAGTTAATACAAAGGTTATATTTTAGTTAAAAGATTGATTATTCTTCCAGGATCATCTTGCTTCTTAAGCAAATTAAAACAATGCCAGCATAGAGGCGTAGCTGTGCTGATGATCAATACTTGATGAGGGCTAATGATTTGGAATTGTAGGAACTTTGCCTTCTTTGGCTTTGACGATTGCAAGTTCTTGGTCATGAAATGGGAGGAAGCTAAACAGGCGTTTCCTGTAGCCTTATACTAATGCTTTAAAGATACAACTGTATAATCTTCACAACTCCATGGCACATTTTGTCTGTCAAGTGAAGCTAAGCAGAGTCATGTTAAAGTACCAATATCTTCATTGGTTACTGTTGAAGCACAATAATAGTAATGAATCAATTAGTATACTTTTTAATTGTGATTATAACTAAACCAAGTCAATCATAAAATGTTAGTTCCTCTTCTAATACTAATCTTATAGGTTTCTTAAAAGAGAATTTTTAAAAATTAACCAGAAGTGTTAACATTCTTGTAGAAAAATCAATTGCTTCGGAATGGTGTTTCTTATTGCATGTCTTGCATTTGGCATTGTTTTTCCCTTTTGTAAAACAACAACAATGTAGGCCTTCTTTTAAAAAAAAGTCTTATTTAGGCAGAGATAGTACGAACTGCAGATGCTGGTGAATCTGAGACAACAAGGTGCAGGGCTGGATGAACACAGCAGGCCAAGCAGCATCATAGGAGCAGGAAGGCTGACGTTTCGGGCCTAGACCCTTCATCAGAAAAGGGGGAGGGGAAGGGGGCTCTGAAATAAATAGGGAGAGAGTGGGAGGTGGATAGAAGATGGATAGAGGAGAGGATAGGTGGAGAGGAAACAAACAGGTCGAAGAGGCGGGGATGGGGCCAGTAAAGGTGAGTGTAGGTGGGGAGTTAGGGAGGGGATAGGTCAGTCCAGGGAGGACGGACAGGTCAAGGGGGCGGGATGAGGTTAGTCGGTAGGAGATGGAGGTGCGGCTTGAGGTGGGAGGAGGGGATAGGTGGGAGGAAGAACAGGTTAGGGAGGCAGGGACGAGCTGGACTGGTTTTGGGATGCGGTAGGGGGAGGGGAGATTTTGAAACTTGTGAAATCCACATTGATACCATTGGGCTGCAGGGTTCCCAAGCAGAATATGAGTTGCTGTTCCTGCAACCTTCGGGTGGCATCGTTGTGGCACTGCAGGAGGCCCAGGATGGACATGTCGTCTGAGGAATGGGAGGGGAAGTTGAAATGGTTCGCGACTGGGAGGTGCAGTTGTTTATTGCGAACCGAGCGTAGGTGTTCTGCAAAGCGGTCCCCGAGCATCCG
>NC_063333.1:72746467-72803061 GCF_021869965.1 Rhincodon typus | reverse complement strand
ACATGTCCATCCTGGGCCTCCTGCAGTGCCACAACGATGCCACCCGAAGGTTGCAGGAACAGCAACTCATATTCCGCTTGGGAACCCTGCAGCCCAATGGTATCAATGTGGATTTCACAAGTTTTAAAATCTCCCCTTCCCCTACCGCATCCCAAAACCAGTCCAGCTCATCCCTGCCTCCCTAACCTGTTCTTCCTCCCACCTATCCCCTCCTCCCACCTCAAGCCGCACCTCCATCTCCTACCGACCAACCTCATCCCGCCCCCTTGACCTGTCCGTCCTCCCTGGACTGACCTATCCCCTTCCTAACTCCCTACCTACACTCACCTTTACTGGCTCCATCCCCGCCTCTTCGACCTGTTTGTTTCCTCTCCACCTATCCTCTCCTCTATCCCTCTTCTATCCGCCTCCCACTCTCTCCCTATTTATTTCGGAACCCCCTTCCCCTCCCCCTTTTCTGATGAAGGGGCTAGGCCCGAAACGTCAGCCTCTCTGCTCCTATGATGCTGCTTGGCCTGCTGTGTTCATCCAGCCCTGCACCTTGTTGTCTAGAAAAAAGACAACATCAGTTAATATTGAGATGTACATGCATGCAAATTAGGTGGTTGCTGCTCCTTGATAAGAATAGAACTCATCACTTAAACCTGAAGGAGAAAGTCTGATTTCTTTTTTTTATTGAAGTAGAGTTTGATTTTTCCTTTTTTTTTGCTGTATTTTCTCACATTTCTTGTGATTGTGTACGCAGCTCAAGGCAGTGAAAAATTCTATTCTAGATGTTTTCCTTTTTGCTTGTGCTACAGATAATCAATCATTCACAAAGGTGTACATGTAAAAAGGGGCTTGGTTGTCCTTGTTGACAACTCACTGAAAGCTAAACTGCAGGAAGCTAGTAGGAAGGCTAATGGAATGTTAGCCTTTACCACAAGAAGGTTTGCTTACCGGAGTAATGAAGTCTTGATTCAGTTTTATAGGAGTACCTGAAATACTGTGTGGTTTTGGACTCCTTGCTTCAGGGAAAAAAAATGTTGTTTCCATGGTGGGAGTGCAACGAAGGCTCATCAGACCTATTCTTTGGCTGGGGAGACTGTCCAATAAAGAGAGATTAGGCAAACTAGGCCTGTATTCTCTACGGTTTTGAAGAATTAAATATGATCACATTTGAAACATACAAAATACTTAAAGGAACAGACAGGGTGGGTGCAGATAAAATATTTCCCCTGGTAAAACAGTCTAGAATTCAGGGACACCATTTAAAAATATTGATGCTATTTAAGACTGAGGTGAGAATTTTTATTTTAACTGGCGTGTGGTGAAACTTCTGAATTCAGTACCTCAGAGGGACCTGGAAGCTCCATTCTGAGTATATTTAAAGTAGTGATTAATAGGTTTCTGATTACTAATGGCTTAAAGAATTATGGGTATAGTATGGATAAATGGTATTCAAGTATTTGATCGGTAATGGCCATATTAAATGGCGAAGCAGACTTGATGGGATCAATGGCATACTCCTCTTCCTGTGTTGCAATAAACCATTTTCCCATAGCGACCAGAAGGCAATTCACATCAATTAATATATTTTTAAAAAGATTAAACCCATTAGATCAATACTGTAAATTTGTCCTACAGTAGTGCACTGGATGAATTCTTTAATGTTATCTTATATTTGATGCAGTGCACCACTTTTCAAGGTTGAGCCTACGCTGAATAATCTTCCTATGTTAATAACTTCTGCAAAATTCCAAATTCTGTGTGCCCAAAGTACAAATAGAAAGCAAAGTGAGGATTTATTTTAAAGCCAATATCCAGTCCGTTATTTTAAGTTTTTTTTTCAGTGTGTTAATACAAAAGGAAAATACTGTGGATGCCTGAAATCTGAAATTAACATCCTGAAATGCTCAGGCAGCATTTGTGTTCTGATGAAAAATGATAGACTGCAGATGTTAACATTGTTTCTGTCTTCGCAGGTGCTGCCAGACCTCCCCTGAATTTGCTGGCTAATTTGCATATTAATACCACCTTTTATTGTCATTATGCTATTTTTATCCTATTGTGTTCAATCCAGTATTGCATTAAAACACCACCTATTGCCTTTTGATATGACCTATTCAGGATACATAGGATAATAGAAAGTTTGCACTGGTGTGTCTTGCAGGCATTAATAATAGTTATACCAATTTATTAGTATGTATTCTAATGAGATATTCTGTGTCTTTTAGAGCATTGCAGTGGGATACTGATCCTTCTGTGCTCCAGCTGCAGTCTGACTCTGACCTCAGGTATGTCTCTGTGTTAATTGTTCCCATGCTTTATTGTACAAATTAATTATACAATAACCTGATCATCTTTCTTACCAAGAAAATCAAATTTACTTCAATCAATAAAAGTAATCTTACCATTACCATGCAATTAACCTGTATAAACCCAGTTTCATGTGAATAGTATTTTAAATGGCAAACACACGACATCTATTTGTATTCATAGATATAATATGAATATACCTTTTGGGGAATGAAAAGGAATTGAGTTAACAATAGCAAAAGTATCTGACCTGCAATGTTAGATGCTAGGTCTGTATAATCTAGACTTCAAACAAATGTGCTTAATTTTACTTCCCTCTCATTGTTTTTGAAAATATGATGTAACTTTTGATTTTAAAATGTCATTCTGTATAAGGTATTTAAGATGTAAAAGATCTTTGTCGTTATCTGATGCAGCCGCCGCATACCGAAACTTGTGATTTCAAAAATTACCCAAGTTGATTTTTTACCTCGCGAAGTGGTGTCATACTCCAAAGAGACCCAAACGCCCATTGCTCAACAGCCAGAAGGTAATAACCTGTTTTTCAAACATATTCAAATGTATTATACATTTGGAAATCCACATTTCAGTTGTATTTTATTTTGACCTGGTTTGTCTCCTACTTGCTCACTCAAATTCTTATTTAAAAAAGCCTGATATTTGTGGCCAATTCAAGAATCTTCTCACGAGACTTCTCTCCAGAATCAATGGCTATTGTGTAAGTCATCATCTTTTGCAATTTTTTTTGGCCTTGCACTTCTCCGAAAGCCTGTCTAGTCTGTCTTTAAAATGCTGTTCCCCTGGAATAGTTTTTTCCAGAATAGTCTTTTCCAGATTTCTGGGAAGAATAGAACTTCTTTGTTTCTAACCTTAATTCCCTATTTTCTCAATTTAAATGTATGTGTTGACCATAATATTACCAAAGAAAGCTAACAGGGGCACACTGCTACCAGGGAATATCTGATTTAGGTGGGATCTAGTCTGAAATTGAGTAGGTGAATTAACTAGGAATGATTTTGGGTGTTGGGCAGGAGTGAAAAGCTGACAAACATAGTGAACGAGTGGAAAACCGTGTGAGTATTGGGGAAAAATGTAAATGCATGCTGTTAGGCATGAGGTCTTGTGTGTTCCAATTTATTGAGTGAAAAAGTTTTAAGATTCAGACAAATACAAGAAAGAAAAAGGTTTGCTAAAGTTCTTGAAAGCTCAAGAAAGTCATCCTACCAACTTCACACTGAGCAACAACCATCCATGGGCAACATTTTACTTAGGAGTAATTCCAATATAAATGTTTGCCTGCCATTCTGACATTGTAATTGTTGACCAAATGTTATTGAGTGTTAGCAACATATGGCAACAGAAGTCCATGCTTACATCAGGTCTTTAGTATGTAATTTGATAGATGCACGTGTGGTCTTGCTATTGAAGAATGAGCTTGGAGTTTGAGGAAAATTAGGCAGCAACTGAGTCCTTTTTTTTTTTGGTGTGTACTTTTTAAATCTTCTAGCAATGGAATGTTTACAGATTTAAGTTTCTTGCGCTTCATTTTGTATTTTCCAGTAGTAAAATCGTGTCCAACGTCCAATTGAGACAAAATGATCACCTCTGCCATACACCATTCTGTTACATTCATATGGCAATAGCAAGCCCCTCCAGTGTATCCAACGCAGCCTGGCATGTTTTAAGGAAGAGCTGTGTCAAAGACTTAGTGCAGCCTGCTTAACCTTAAAATGAAATGTGTTTAAATTGCTAAACCATTTTACAAATTTAACTCTTGGTATATGGAACAAGAAGCTCCATCAGTTTAAGGTCAAAATACACTGTTAGTGTTGAGTTTATGATATACTGATGTGCTATTCCATTATGATGACTTAATTTCACAGATTTTCACATTGCAACAATTTAAAATGTTTATATACAGTTGCGTGCCATCATATATGCTATGATTCCCATCAGTTTATTTGGAACAAAAGTTTGGTAGAAAAAGAGACTAATTTTGATCCATATCTGTCCTTTTATTCTATCTTAACTGTCCAAAGCAAAAATATGGCGCCATCTTGTGGTGGTGGTTTAAAAGATTCTGTGGGGGAAAAATAGCTGACCTAAATTGCTAAGTATTATTGATGCAAATATAAGTATTCCACTGCAACTAGTTGGCAAATACCATTTCTTTCCTCGAAAAAATATTGATATCCTCTGTATTCACTGTTAAATTTGTTTTGTGACTTTTCTTTGCATGTTATTCACTTGTTCTGTGGCGAGAGACTCTGAAGTGACTTTAGGAGTACTAGGAAATCTAGTAAATCAAAATAGATCAGCATTTAAATCCGATCAACTGCACTGAGCAAAAGTTAGGGCACTCCATCCACTTGAATTGCACAAGCCATTGCTCCCACACTTAAATAAATCCAGCACTTTCTCTCAATTACCTCTTATGCTGCTTTAAACAAAATTTGCTACTCAAAATGAGCAAGTCAATGAATATCATGCAACCTTAAGTTTGTCTTGAAAATGTTTGTGAGAATACAAATTGTAATGTGAGTCAGTAGACCTTAAGAAAGTTAGAAGTCCATAGCATTTAACGTGTTGATATAAATTTTTAGTGATATTGTTCTATAAAAGAAGATGGTGAGAAAATGTAATTTTATAAGGAAAAAAATGATTCTATCTCTCTCTTTAGCTGTATATCTTAATTTGGATAATGTGTGGGCTTTAATGACTTTTTTTTTTCACCACATTTGAAGGATAATAGATTCCTAATGTATTTTTGATATTGTTATGGACCAGACCAGACCCGTTCAAATATATCAGAATTCCCTAGACTCTTAACTTTTATCTTATTTAAAGGCAAGTATAAAGTGCTGTGTTCCAGATGTAATTTGATTGGTCACACTGCTCATCTTTAAGTAAAACATACTTTATTCTTACACCCAGCTAAAATGGAAACGAAAGAAAGAAGAATTGGTATAACTTTAACTCTATTGGAAAACTTAACCGAATAACAGATTGTTTAACTACTAAGCAGCACCTCGGGCTCAAAACCTTTCTTAAAAGAAAAACTGGTCAAAATACACCTCTGAAAGCCATCACAGATATTCTTAAATGTTGGGTCACGTTTAAATTGTCACCAGTCTACCATTTCTATTTCATGCTGACTGTGTTAAATTAATTATTTAGACCAGTTGGGATGGATGTTCATTTCTTCAGAGTGCATGTTTCAAGGGTAATCAGTGGACTATTAAACCAAAATGATTTTGATATATAATTTTGAAAATGTATTTCATCTTGTGTGAATAAACTGATTGTTATGCTATATAATTTTTTTTCTGAAAACTAGAATTTATTTATATTGCAAGTATGACTTTTACATTTATGTACTAAACAAGCAGAAACTGGTCAAGCTTGTGACCTTCTGAATATGTGATGTGACATTGGTTGCTTTTGTCTAACAGTCAAGCGCATTACTTCCTTGCTATTGCAATCAAATTATTTTAAGCTTTTTGATTAATTAGATGGTGTAGTAGTGCAGTATAAAGTCAGAGTTCTTGGATCACATTACTTCGCTTTGATTCCATTGATAGTATTGAGCATTGCCCGGTCATTTATAATGCAAGTTTTTCATTATTCTGACTGGCAGTGGAGTAGTTGAAATGGAAACTTGGCTGTGCCTCAATTTACAACAAATGGGCAGGGAACAGGAAACATTGAAAGGTCTCATAGCTGAACAAGTGGCTGTGCTGTAAATTCTACTTGGTGTATCTGACATTTTGTGTTTATGCTCCAAATGATCTCTCTCCCATCTTTCTTCATCTCTCTCAAGCAAAATACCTGTCCATTCCTTTCTCACTTAGGTGATTATCCGCTTTCTTTTTTTGCCAACAACATAAAACTAATCAAAGCTAACAAATACATAACACAACCATACATCCATTTCAATCCATTTCACATGTTTACCTGAATGCAAACATTTTCTGTATTTTGTATAGAAATCTGTACTGGAGCAGGTTGAGCAAGTGGTGGCACCAAACCAGTATGATCACTTGGGTGCAGAGGTAATAGTAGTAGATGTTGTTGAAGGATATTAAAATTTGGAAGAGGATAATTTTGTTATTTGGTTTTGTGGATTCAATACATGTCTGTTGACATTTTAAGAAATTAAATAGACTAATTTGTTTTGCCATGTTGCCTACAGCATTCCATTTTGCTTGTAAGGTTGCTTGTATGATGTACGTTAAATCACATACCTCACCTCCTGTGAATCAGTTAGCCCACAGTTTATTGTGTGATGAAAGTAACCGTCCAAACAATGCTTCACAGTAACTTTACATTTGACTGGCTAATGCCTGCTCTACTTTTCAAATTAATGTCAATTTCTCTGTAGTACAAATAGGGAGGGGCTTGCATAGGCCACCACCCACCTAATTGACACCCAGACCCATTCAGACATTTTGGCTGCAAAGCAAACAAAGGATCAGATTTGTAGCGCCAGATCCTGTGCCAGTTGCTGAAAATTAGGTTGTAGACTTGCTCGCTGAGCCAGTGTATTTGTCACCAGACCCAAAACGTTAACTCTGTGAAGGAAAAAACAGATGCTGCCAGACCTGCTGAGCTTTTCCAGCAATTTCTGTTTTGTTTGATTGCAGATGTTTTGTCACCCTGCTAGGTAACATTGTTAGTGCGCCTCCAGTAAAGTGTTGGTGTTCTGTCCCGCTTGTTATTTACATGCTTCGGTTTGCTGGGGTGGTTGGCATCATTTCCGGTTCTGTTTTTCAATGGTTTGTATATTGGGTCCAGTTCAATGTGTTTGTTGATGGAGTTCCGGTTGGAATGCCAGGCCTCCAGGAATTCCCTGGCATGTCTCTGTTTGGCTGGTGCAATTATGGATGTGTTGCCCCAGTTGAATTTGTATCCTTCTTTGTCCGTGTGTTTTGAGACCAGTGAGAACTGGTCGTGTCTCTTGGTGGCTAGTTGGTGTTTGTGTATCCTTTTATTGTCAGTTTTGTTCCAGTTTGGCCTATGTAATGTTTCTCTCAGTCCTTGCATGGTATTTTGTATATTAAGTTAGTTTTATTGGTTGTGAATATAGGATCCTTTACGTTCGTCAGTCACTGTTGCAGGGTGGTTGTTGGTTTGTGGGCTACCCTGATACCTAGGGGTCTGAGTTGTCTTGTGGTCGTCTCTGATGTACAGCAGGGTGACTAGTGTTACTGGCCACATTGTGCCGTCTTGTTGTGTTCTGTCGTGGCAGTAACAGTGGATTGTGCTTTTTGGGTATCCATTCCTTTTAAAAACGCCATATCAGTGCTCCTGTTCTGCTTTTTGCAATTCCAGGTTGCTGCAATGTGTTGTGGCCCGTTTGAATATTGTCCTGTTGCAGCTCTGTTTTTTGGGTATCGGGGTGGTTGCTGGTGTTATTAAGTATCTGGTCAGTAAGGGTGGTCTTTCTGAATACACTGGAGTTCCCCATTGTTCTTGCGTTCCACCATTACAGCTAGGGAGGGTAGTCAGTTATTGTTCTCCTCTTCCTCACCAGACTAAAATTCACATAAGATGTTGTTTATGTGTCAGTGGGTTTCTTCTAGTCTTGTGAGTTTGATAATCAAGAAGGTATCATCTACATAGAGGACCCAGAGTTTGGGTTGTATAGTGGGGAGTGCTATCCGTTCAAACCTTTGCATTACTGCTTCTGCCATCAGTCCTGATATTGGGGATCCTTCTTGGACTCCTCCTTGCTTACGTGGACTCCCTGAGATACACAAGCCAGGGTTCTCCCTCAAACCTATTTTCTCACTACCAGGTACGCCAACACATAGATTAGCCAAAGAACCACAATGGAAACTGAAATGATTAGAAGAAAACACTACTCACTCCTTCCACTCCTCCCAAGAATTCCTCTACATCATCAAGGACACCACAATAGAATAAGACATGATAATGATATCCTTCGACATAACAGCACTATTTACATCCATAAACATCGACCTAGCCAAAGAGACAATTGCCACTCTGCTGGAACGAATCAGGAAGGCAGGCACCAACAGCATCAACAAGGACAGCACCCTGAAACTGCTGGATCTGTGCCTCACAACCCACTTCACCTTCAGTGACCACATATTCAAACAAATCAACAGAACACCAGCGTGATCCCCGATATCAAGACTGACTGACAGACCACGACAAGAAAACGCACTGGTCACCCTACCATATATCTCCGAGATGACCACAAGACTACTCGGACCCCTAGGTAACAGGGTAGCCCGCAAACCAACAGCCACCCTGCAACAGCTACCGACAAACGTAAAGGATCCTATACCCACAAACAATAAAACTAACTTACTATACAAAATAGCATGCAAGGACTCTGAGAAACATTACATAGGCCAAACTGGAACAAAACTGACGTTAAGGATAGATGAATACCAACTAGCCACCAAGACACACAACCTGTTCTCACTATTCTCCATACACATGGACAAAGAAGGATATGAATTCAACTGGGACAACCCATCCATAATCACACAAGCTGGACAGAGACGTGCCAGGGAATTCCTGGAGGCCTGGCATTCCAATTGGAACTCCGTCAGCAAACACATTGAACTGGACCCAATATACAAACCATTGAAAAACAGAACCGGAAGTGATGCCAACCACCCCAGCAAACCGAGGCGCATAAATAACCAGTGGGACAGAACACCAACGCTTCACTGGAGGTGCACTGACAGTGTTACCTAGCAGATTGACAAAACATCTGCAATCAAACACACCAGCTCAGTGAGGAAGTGTACAACCTCATCCACAACCTGAGCTACAAATTTTTTCAAAAACTTTGCTGGAAATTACTCTCATCATATGTGTTGGTGTGATTCTCAAGCATTTGTGTTGGGGACCTTCAAATAGAAATGAGACCTCTTGTATGTAGGCACCTAATTTTTGCTCTGCTTCACTGTTTCAACTTTTTGGCACTGGGTCAAGTTTACCAATTGATGTCCTGTTTCAATTTTTCAGACCAGACTTTTAAATTTATGATGTGACTCGGAATCAGTAACTTTTATTTTCAAGTTGAAGTTTAGGGATCTGTGGACATTCGTTAAGAGAATAAGGCCAAGACGGTCCATGGTTTTAAACAAACAATAATAAACTTTATTGATACAGCATGAGAACCATAATACAAATTACTACATATGTATGACTTATTTGTATTACCAAAAATTACATGTGTTAAACACGGGCAGTAGATGTGATTGAACATTTCCATGGTGCACATTGAATAGCAAATGCAGTCCAGATAGATCCCATGGATTTCTAAGCATTCACCCCCACCCCGCCACCCAGCCACCCAGAAGTTAATGACACAGGTCATAAACTTCATGAGATTACAATTCTTCCCTTTTGCTGATCTGGCCTTGAAAGTATTTCGCAAGAACCATTTCATTGTGGACTGCTTCAATGCTGCTCCTGTTCAGGTTTATCACCCTATTTTTCTGGATCTGCACTTCCTTGACTTCAGTAGTCATGGCCAAGCATTAATCGAGCTGTACGTTGATAGCCTCTTTGAACCACTCTATCCCTGGATTTGTTTCACAAGCTCCAGACTTGAATTGCTTTTAGTAATTATAAACAATCTCAGCTGGTTCTGAACCCCTCACTACTTCCCCAACATAGCCAGCAACTTTTCTATTTTCTCAGCTGCCCTGGAATATTTCTGAGTTGTAACTGCAACACTTGGCTACCTCAATTCCTAAAACTTCTCCTGAGTTCTGACAGCATTGAACCATTTGACTACTCTTGATTCCTACCAAGTCCCCTACAAATAACCTGTATGGTTCAGTTGCTTTCCCAGCATTGCAGCCAACTGCAGCACATATAACATTTGGGTCTGCTTATTTCTCCCTCGCGCATTGCTTTTAACCTTTTTGAACTTCTCCGTTTTCCCTGAACTGAGAATGATGTATTGAGAACTTGGCAGTAAGCCCTTTCCCTGTTGCTAGTCAGAATTGAATCATGACAACGTTTTAAAATAATCAAATGTAGCATCCTTGGAATAGAGCGTACCCTGAAGATTGTTTTCTCTCAGTTGAATAGCTTTCATAATCCTCATAACATTAGGAACTGTGGATAACACAGAGACCTGGAATTGCATATAATTGGGCCAATTACAGATTGTTTTGGAATTCCATTATTTAGTTCTCTTTCACCTCCGCATGATCAAGGCAGAGAAAGATTGGCCAAAATTGACCAGTACTTTAAATGACTTCAATTGATCAAATCATTGGCAACATTATCAGAACAAGTTAACTTTCAGCCTTGCTTTGGCAAATGCCTCATTTCCCGTTTTGTTTGATTAACTTCTTTCTCTATGTTTACGAATGTAATTTGTAGCTAAATTGATACGTCTGTCCATAAAAACAAAAGTGCCCAGATAATTGTGGGAATATGACCAAAGTACTGAGATTTGAGCAAAAGATAGTGCGCATTTAGTTTCCGATGACATCACCATGAAGTATCAAAAGTTAGATGTTGATCTTTGAAGCTAAAATTGGACGAAGTCTTCAAAAAGGGAAAAAAGCTTCTTAGCCTTATTTAGTACAGATGTAAGAGTATCTTCTACAAAATTATTGTAAAATGAATTCCAGTATATGCATCTTGTTGAGTCTCACAAAGTGTAAATTAGTGTTATTTCCAATCAAAATATATAAACTATCAAATCTGTAATAAATTAAATACATTGGGGGGTAAATTTAGGTTCAGTAATGCCTCTTAAGTTTCCAAAATTGTGTCCGTGACATGTATGCATACCTCTGGTTTACTATACACTCATGGTCACGTTGAAAGATTATTTAACGTGCGTGTACGTCTGCTGGAAGACCATGACTGATTTACCACTAATGATTCTGTTTTGGAGTTTGGCCTCTTGTTACAGCTGACCTTGTGTTTAACTGCATTAGGGACTCTTCTTTCACCCAAGTGGACTGTTTTAAAGATTAGTTTTAGGTTATTTCTTCTGGTTGTGTGGCAATTTGAAGTTTGGATGCTTCCTAGAATGGGTTAAAATTCAGTTGGTATTTGGGTAATAGACTGGCTAGTATTGAGCGCTCAGGTAAATAGGAACAAGAGTAGGCTATTTAATATCTACATCAATGGAACTGAAGTTGAGAGGGTGGAGAATGTCAAGTTTGTTGGAGTCACAATAACTGATGACCTGTCCTGGACTTCCCACGTAAATGTGACCGATAAGAAGGCATAACAACGTCTTTTATTCCTCAGGCAGCGCAGGAAATTTTGGCACGTCCATAAAGACCCTCACCAACTTCCACAGATGCACCATTGAAAGCATACTGTCCGGGTGCATAACAGCTTGGTATGGCAACTGCTCTGCCCAGGACCGTAAGAAACTACAGAAGGTGGTTTGCACGGCCCAGACCATCATGGAAGCCAACCTTCCACCCATGGACTCCATTTACACGCAACCTTTCTACAGCAGACAGCCAATATCATCGAAGACCCATCGAATCCCAATAATGACCTCCTACAACATCTTCCGTCAGGCAGAAGATACAGGAGCCTGAACACGCATCAGCAGATTCAGGAACAGCTTCTTCCTGGTCGTTATTAGACTGATGAATGGACTGAATAGCCTCCAATAATGTTGATCTCGCCTAGCACATGCCCAGTGCAATGTAACCTCTATGTCTCCATCTAAGTCTTTTTACAACCTCTGATCTGTACATCCTTGCTTACTATGATCTGCCTGTACTGCTCGTAAGTAAAGCTTTTCCCTGTACGTCAGTACACATGATGGTCGGTTGGTCGGTCGGTCAGTCAATCTATGCAGTGGCATCCTGGCTGGTCTGTGACCTGGCACACAACCTTGCCCATTATTTCTTAATACCTGTAGCCAATACAAAAAAAAAATTGATCTAAGTTAAAATTAATAATTAATATAGTACCAATTGATGTTTTCAGAATTGAGTTCTAAATTTTACCATCCTCTGAGCTGACATTATTGCTGTCCTTTTTCACCTACCCTGGCTCCACAGATGCTGCCAGACCTGCTGAGCTTTTCCAGAAACTTCTATTTTTGTTCCTGGCAGTTTCAACTGATGGAAATTGTTGATCAGTGAATGGGGTGTGTGAATTGAGTAATGCTTGGCGTGTGATATTGCATTTGAAGATGTATTCATTTACAATTGCTACTTTAGTATTACAATTGAACTTCTTCCTACTGCACTGCATCCTTGCACCTGGTGATAAACCCTCAGCATTGATCTTTTCCACTGCCTGCTAATATGTGCCTGGTCGGCCTCTGGTATCCCCTCAGAGTTTGCAGGACATCTCTCTTTTTGTTTGACCTCTTCAATCAAGATCTCAAGTGCAGTATCAAAAAACTTTGGGGCTTATTTGCTTTTGCAGCTAATCATTGTTGTACAGCAGCATTCCCAATGATCTGAACACCTCCTGCAGCCGCAATGTACCTTCCCTTTAAGAGAAGAGGGCTATCTTCAATTAGTGTTGAAAAGTAAGCATTTGGGCCCCCTGCTTTTGTATGCAACCATTGAACAGGGAGGTTAATGCTGGCTGCCTGCAAAAATCAATGTAATGAGCAGCCAGCACGAAGCTGGCTTTCTGCCTGCATTGCTTTGAATGGGCTCATGTTAATCATGCATTGTGATCCTTCCGTCCATTTTCGAGGACTATCCAATTTAACCCCCAGTGACTTTTATCATGCATTACACATATGTATTTTGGTAAGTTAGCTGTTGGCAGAATCTGCCTGTCTAATCAGACCAATAAAACTTTGGAGTCAAATGACAATCCAGCGGTTATTGATTTATGAGGTTAGACTGGAGAAAATGTAAATATTCAGCCTTGAAAGGAGGCAACTGAGAAGGAACCTCATGTATGCATGTAATATAGTAAGTGAGATGAAAAAGGAGAATAGAGCAGTCCTTGAAATATGACTTTGACAGTAAGATAAAGGGGCACCAATTCAAATAGATTGAGAAAATTTCTTAGTTTTTTTTCCCTTGCATAGCATAATTTGTACTTAAAATGGGCTTCTGTCATGCCGTCTGAAACCTTGGCTTAATTTGAAATATTTGTGTTTTAAAATTGGGAAATCCTGGGTTTTTCAAGAAAGTATATTAAGATAACCAAATGGCCTTCTCATTTGAATATGTTGTAGTATTTTTGTGGTACTGTTTCAAGTCATTTAGTTGTACATGAATCAGATCATTTTTGTGTGTGGATAAAAGTAAAGTCCAATTAAAACCTGAAATGAACATAAATAATTGAAGTATTTAGAACGCTGTTGAAAGAGAATATTATTTCAGGTATTGGAATTTCATATACATAATTTTTTTAATTAAGGTATTAAAAATTAAATTAACCATTGTGAATACCATGAAACAGACAGCATAATTAGTGGAAAACAGATGAAGATTGCACCTTGATTTCTAGCCCTAGGCGGTAGAATTTGAGTGTAACCATGAATAATTCACCATTTAAAAATAAGACTGAAAATTAAAGAAATGTTAGTACCATGAGTGTGAATGAAATTCAGTGCATTACAGCACTTGTGTAGTTTTGTTAATATCTGCATCTGAGCAGATTTTTAAAAGACATGCACGTGTTTTGGATGAACTTTTTAAAAAAAGAACTTTTAAAATACAGAATTATTATGTTGAATTCAGTTTTAAATAATGAAAATATAGAAATTTTATGTAATTCTTTGTAAGTGATCATCTTCTGAGACTTTAAAAGTGGTTAAGCTTCAGAATGCCAACTTAGCCAGGAGTTGTTTTTTTCCATTATTTTGCAGTCCTATTTCAAAAAATAATGAAAACCAGAAACCTTGTATTTGAATAGGATGGGGGTAAAGCACTTAAAAATGTCAGAAAGGCAAATGGAGCATTGCATTTAGAAATGATTGGTTATTCTGGTGCTTGCCCTTCTAGCTTTTAACATCAAAATAAAATTGCAATTTCCTGCAGTTGCATTGCTGCAAAACACTTTGTAAGCCTAACATCATTTATAACACTTTTTGGCAGCAATTCTGCAAAGAATGTTAGATGAAAAAAAATTTTGTTTACAGCTCTGCAAATGTGTTGTTTGTACTAATATTTACAAATGTTTACTTGTTACAACTGGATATTGGGAAATTGTGTTTGAGGGGAAAACTATGCCCTATCCATAAAGCAAAACTGAAGCTTTCCCGAAGAGGCCAGCCAAGAAAGAAAACAGTTTTTTTTTTAAAATCAGTTTTGGGAATCAACCCCATCCTCTTAAGAATTTTCTCTTTCTATGTATATTATGTTACTATTTCAAAAAATAATTTAAGATAAACCATCATGTTTGCTGGCAGCAGCTGTATGCCATGTTATTTAAGACTTCCTGTCATTATAATTGATGTGTTTTTATTCTTTCCACTTCCTGAAGCCTGATCAGAATTAAAATTGCTGTTGGAATTTCCTGTCAAAGCAGCTCATTTATTCGTTGAGTACACCAGTGACAACCCTTTGATTGGATATTGCCTTTAGCTATGCTTGCAACAGAGTTTTGGTGTCTGTGTTTGTTGCTTGTGGTCTTTCCACTTTCCTGTACCCCACATGTGCCGCTATTTGCAAGTTGTCCATCATCCTGGTAACCTTGCCCTAGTAAAAACTTTGAAAATATAATGCTAATGCTCTGAATATAAAACAAGCCCACCTGCAAGAGGCCCTAGCTCAGGAAACTTTAAATTACAATTCCATTTGCCTATTGTGTGAGCATTTGCTTTGCATGTAGCGAACTTTAATTACTATTTAAAGACAAAAAGGCTGTTGGAATGTTTGAACATTTCATGTATTTAGTCCCTTGATTATAATGATGGGTCACACCTGAAATATTAATCTTTGTTTCTCTTCCAGGCACTGATTAATTCACTGTACTAATTCAGCATTTTATGTTTTTTAAATTTTAGCGCACAATTTTTGTTTATTTAGCTACTTTGCGTGAATTTCCTATTCTAGGTAGCATGCTGGGAGAGGGTACCATATAAATTTGAGAAAATGAACTTCAGTGAGAATGAGAAATTGAGTGGGTGAGGGGTGGCAAATTGTATGATACTTTTGTCCTCATCTCAGGATTACAAAACAGCTTTTACCATGACTGTGAGAAACATGTGATTCGTTCAGAAATGCTGTCCCTTACAGAAATCAGAATCATGGAGTAGAATTGTTTTTATCAAAAAGTAATATTTGATAGCCAAAGTTCCAGCATCATTGTAATGTAAGAGTTAAGGCTGTATTATCAAGACTACCTTTACAGCAAATTCTTAACATGAGGCATATTGTTGGCATGAATAGTGAGTGTATTTCCTTGGATTAGGGCAGTTGTTAAAAGGATTAATCACTGATACTTAATAGCTTCCTCTTCTCCAGCCTTGTTACTTGAATTCAACTAATCCAAAACTCTGATCCTATACCAAGTTGTTTTCCCCCAATCACTCTTGTTCTACTGACCTGCATTAACTTCTGCTTCTCTCAAAACTCAAATCATTCTTCAAATCCTTTAGTGATATTGACCTTCTCCATCACTGTGTAACCTCAAGTTTTACTTCTGTCCCATTCCCAAACACACACTTCCTCCGACTTCTAATACATTCTTCGGCTCCTCCCTTACTCCAATCCAATACCACTATTTGCCTTCAGCTTTGAGTCCCGTGTGCTCAGTGCTCTTCTTAAACTTTTACGACCCCCACCTTAAGCCTTACTTCTGGTGCTTGCCCTTCTAGCTTTTAACATCAGAACAAAATTGCAATTTCCTGCAGTTGCATTGCTGCAAAACACTTTGTAAGCCTAACATCATTTATAACACTTTTTGGCAGCAATTCTGCGAAGAATGTTAGATGAAAAAAAGTTTTGTTTACAACTCTGCAAATGTGTTATTTGTACTAATATTTACAAATGTTTACTTGTTATAACTGGATATTGTCTCTCCACCTTAAGCTTACTTCTAGTATAATCTTCTTTCAGTGTCTATCTTAGTCTGAATATTAACAAAGTATAAACTATCAAGACAGTGTTCAAGTAGTGAGATTTAATCTGACTATTTAAGAAAGGAGCTACCACAAAGTGAACTTTATTTTCTGTCCTCTATTCTGGAATATTCCTTATGCAGGGATACAATATGCTCATTCAAAAGTTCAGCTGTGGAGGACACCATAGTTAGCTAGACTTTCTGAGAGGGTAATCCTTAAGTTTCTCTCGTTCTCACTTCTGTCATTCTCTCTTGCTCTCGCGCTCTCTCTTGCACTCTCGCGCTCTCTCTCTCTCTCGTGCTCTGTCTGTCTCTCGCTCTCTCTCTCTCTCTCTCGCGCTCTCTGACTCGGCAATGGCCCAGATTTGCCCAAGTCTGATTTGCTACTTTACTTACAGCTTCAGTTGGGATGGGTTGTTCCAAATTCATGCAGGAATCACACCTGGTTTGATGCTGCATTGCATGTACTGCTCACCAAAACAATTGGAGGTAGTACAAACTAAATGTGGATTCAAATTGCTGACAAATGTAAGAAGTTAACACTCTCAATTTTAGTTCGGCTTTCAATATATTGATAGATGGTAAAGATTTGTTTGCTAATAATTCTTAGTTTGGCACAGTAATTAGTGAAACAGCATGAATTGAGTAAAAGAATTTTTACAAATGTTTGCAGATAGTAGATGATAATATCGTAAATAAAAATTGAAAATTAAAAAAAAAGTTTAATGTACCTCAAAGACAAACATAGCAGAACATGACATTAGGTGACAAACTATCCTAAAGTATGCATAAAGTAGAATTTCAAACTGAGTTGATTGAAGTCTCCTGAGAATCCTAGTTTTGAATCATTGGGTGGAGGTTTGTTAAGGAGGCTAGGTTCTCATGAGCTGGTTACAGAGCAAGTGAGAGACCCACATTAATGTGAGCTCTGCTGAATTTAATCCTTTGCCTGGAATTAAAACCCCAGGAATGGAAGTCCTACTCAGTGAGAGCTGCCAGCTAATCAGCGACTGGGAGATCTCGCATCCTGTAGTGCCATAGAGGAGACTGGGGCTGCTGCCTGAAGAAAACCCAGGATCCCCAAGGATCAAGATATAAGGCAAATGATTTTTGGGAGTGGGGTTTCTGAGGTGGGGGTTATGAGAAACAGCAGTGAGTTGGAAGCAACACTGGAGTTTTGGCTTTAAGCTGTCACTCTCTCTGTCCGTGTCCAATCCCTCAAACAGGCACTGAGTGCCTTTTGCCTTTGAGAACCCCACTCCACTTCAGCTCACAAACCACCCACACCTGTTGACCTGGTGAGACATGGCACCATCTTTCTGCCTAATTAAGTGGCCTGAGTTCCTCCACGTTTATCATTTGTCAAAGCACAAGATTCCATCTGTTGAATTTTCTTATCTATGTAAATAACTTAAATGTCAAAACTAAATATAAAATGCTGTAATTATTGTTCTTCTTCCCTCCCACCCCCATCTATAGAGATAAGATACAGTTCGGAGTTTGGGAATTGGAATAGGTTTTTTTCTCCCTTCCACTATTCAATGAGATTGAAGTGGATATGTGGTCTAACTCATTCCACCTGCTTTTTTAAAAAATCTCCTTAATACCTTGACTCTCAATAGATTTTCATGCAAAATGAAACATGGCACTCCTAAATACAAGTTGTGCATAAGTTCAAGGTGGTGTACATTAGAGACAGTAAGGACTGCAGATGCTGGAAGCTAGAGGTAATAAACATAGAGCTGGGAAAGCACAACCAGTCAGACAGCATCCAAGGAGCAGGAAAGTCAGCATTTCAGGCCAAAACCCTTTGTCCTGACGGATTTTGGCTCGAAATATAGACTTTCCTGCTCTCGGATGCTGTCTGACTGGCTGTGCTTTTCCAGCTCCACATTTATTGACCCTTGGTGTACATTAGAAATGTGTAGCAAAAATGTAACCAAGCACCAAAATTTTAGAAAAGGATCTAAGGTTAAAATAATTGTATCCGATGTGTAGATAATTAAAGCTAATGAATGTTAAGATCACAGTAATCATAATCCTATTTTAAAATATTATGGTATAAAGTTTTTAGTTCATCCATTGAATACTGTGGCCTGCACTGGAATGGATGCATAGAGAAAGTACAATGGGCACACAATGTAAAGTGAGTAAGCAATATGGAAATAATTAGAGAAGCATAAATACCATAGTCTGGAAACATGTTAATGTAGTAAAAGATAAAGGCAAAACAAATCAAAACATTTCTTCAAAGCAAGATTAGATGAATTAAAATAAGTTAAAGATGACTCTAGGACCTATGATTGATTGCAACAGGTGACACAGCAGGATATTAGAGGCAAAACCATTGGAAATGTTCAGAATAAAGGTAAGTTTGAAAATAAAGGTGATGAACTTCAATCGACCTTTTCTTGCTCCTGCCTTTTCTTGCATGTTCTATCACAACCATAACCTCCTTGGCATAGAAACCATTGTTTAAACCATCATCTGTCCACACAGCCTGATTCAGAAGGTGACCTGAATTTTGTAACCAAAGTTGGGTGTAGTTTCTTGTTGGGGTTCAATAATACAACAGGAAAGATGATGTCATAGTGGTAATGTTCCTGGATTAGTAATTAGATTTTAATATTTGGGTTTGAATTCCGCCTTGACAGATGATCTTTAAGTTTCAGCTTTTTTAAAAAAAAAAAATAGCCTACTGGCAACCATCTAACTAGTACAAATTGTTATAAATGGATCACTAGATAGAATAGATCCTCTCAGGGAAGGAGATCTGCCATCCTTTTCTGGTCCTACATGTGATGCTAGACCCATAGCAATGTGGCTAACCCTCTGGGCAAATTAGGGATGGGCAATAAACTGCCTGCAAAAGCAATGGATAGCAATCAATTAAGAGGCTAGTTAAGACATGATGAGACACCGACTGGGACTTCCCTGTTGGACTTGGCTCTCTGCAATGTGACATATGGTGCGTGGTAGATGTGTGGAAGAAAATTTCAGGTGTTATGAGGGGGAATTGATGCTTCAGGATCACATCTGAAACCACCACCCACCACCACTGCACCCCGCCCCCCCAACCCCCCCAACCAACAAACTATCTAGACAGAGGCTGCAGTCATTTCAGAGCTATTCTGCCGCTGCACTGATGGTGCATAACTGTGACGCTTTCTACAGTTTTGCATGAACTGCTGAGGGGGTGATTCAGATTGAAGGTTTCAGGATTGGGTTTTTCTCTTAACTTGCAGCCTGTGTGTTTTGGATGTGTAACCCAGCTAACATTGACTCCTTTTGGTTTATGATAATCCTGTAAAACATGCAGCACGACAAACCTTTGTGAATGCAATTCACACTTGGTGAAAGCCAGATTGTATTTATGATCATCTCCAATGATGTTTGAAATGAGCACCTTCAGTTTTTGTGTCTGATTTATACCATTTTATTTTAAATACAAGCTTTTTATAAAAATTGAAAGCAAGTGATGGGAATTTATGATGTAATTTAATGCTAAAGTTTACGATTCAAGTTTCTCCAAGGATAAATCGTGAGGTTAAGATAGTTTAAATGAGTTAAATGTTTGCTAGATATGTATAATGAGTGTAATGTGAGAAAATGCAAACTTATTTGTTTTGGTAAGAAGAACAGAAAAGCAGCATATTATTTAAATGGAAAGAGACATTAGAACTCTGAGGTATAGAGGGATCCGGTCGATGTCCTTGTCCATGAATCCCAATCCATTAGTATGCAGGTACAGCATGCGATGAGGAAGCCAAATGTAATGTTGATGTTTATTGTAAGGGGAATGGAATATAAAAGTAGGGATGTTTTACTACAGATGTTTACAGCATTGTTGAAACTACATTTGGAGTACTATGTACAATTTTGCTGTCCCTGATTAAGAAAATATGTAAATCTGTTAGAAGCAGTTCACAGAAGGTTTGCTCTACTAATCCCTGGGAAGGGAGAGTTGTATTTTAATTAAAGGTCAGACAGGCTACACCATGTCCATTGGAGTTTAGAAGAATGAAATTGATAATGTGGATGCCAATAAATTTTTTCTCCTTGTGGGAAATGTTTTAAAATGAGCCATTTCCTAGTTGAAATGGAAATGAAGAGGATTTTTTCTGAGGGTCATGAATTTTTGGAAGTCTCTCCTGTTTCCCCCAAGAGCATGGTGGAAGTGGGATCATTGAATACATTGAAGGTTGAGAGAAATTCTTGAGTGTCACAGCAGTTGAATTTACCTTGGAGTTGAGGCCAAAATCAGATCAGACGTGATGTTATTGAATGCTGGAGCAGACTCCAGGGGCTAATGGCCTACTCATAATTCATGTGTTGCATGTACAGCAAGGGAAGATAGATTATATCTGAATCCTAGTAGAAATGACAGCAGAATAGGTAAGCCTAAAGATATATTAACAAAGTATGTGGCTGCAACTTGAAACTATTCTAATTTGTATGGAGGCAACATTTAGATTGTGTAATATTTTCAAGAGAACCTAAGTTAAAATGGAAGAATTCTGAAGAGTGATTGGCAAGTTTTTCTCTCCACAGATGTTGCCACACCTCCTTACTGATTTTCTTCACTCTGACCCAAACTCTTGCCAATGAAATACTTTTGAAGTGCAGTCATTCATTCATTGTAAGAATGGTACCCATAGGGCTAAATTAGGTGGCTACTTTGCACAGTACAAACGCCAACAAATGGCAGGGTAAGAATCATTGTTTAATCAGTTGTAGCAATGTTATTGAGAGATACATGTCGACCAGGATACTGGGGAGAACTTTCTTGTTGTCCAGTTTAGGGTCATGGGATCTTTTACATCCACTTTGAGGATACACTCTTGGTTTAGTCCCATCCAAAAGACAGCTTCTCCAAAAGTGCATCACTACATCACTACTAATGCTGGAGAATAAGCCTGCTTTCTGTTCTTGTGTCTTGTACTGGAGTTTGAATCCACAGCTTTCTGACTTGAAAGTAAGAATGTTACCCACTTTTTTTTAATTTGCCTGGTGAATAGTAAGATGAGGTGGAAATTAACATAGGATATCCTTTTATTGTCATATGTATTCCATTGTAGGAGTACAGTGAAAAGCTTTTACAATGTCTGCCTCTTATGGTGCCATCTTAAGTACAAGTACAAATCTTGGAAACAAAAGAGGAATTAAAAAGTAGTTGCATTGTTTTAGAGTTTAAAAAAATAGTTAGAAATAAGATATTGTTAAAGGATTGACATTAGTCAGGTTAAAAAAAATTTCAAGTAAACATTAATTGTAGCACCTTAGCACAGGGCCTCCACATGTGCTCTGCCTGCACTAGACCCCAGTCCAACAGCCAAGCCTGCTCCACTCCAAGCCTCCAGCCCTTTCCATACCGGCACTCAGCTGCTCCAAGGTAAGTTACGGGACTATCTCCCTCACACCGATCTCTAACTGGGACTCCCTGCTCTGGGGCTGCTTCCCCACGTGCTGCTCCGGGACTCGCTGCCTGTGAGCTGTCCCGGGGGCTCGCAGCCAGGGGTAAGGGGAGATGAAAAGAAAATGAAAAAGGAGAGAATAAAAAGAAAATAACAGGCGGAGCAGAGGACCTCCAGCAGGAGAGTCTTACTCTGCTGCCATCTTGCCGGAATAGGTACTACAAAAGTGAAGCCTGAGGCAATTTTAAGTCCATGTGCCTCATTCAGTGCCCATTGGGGCACCTTAACTGCTTAACCACCCAGTTTCCACCGTAAGAGTAAGGTTAGTTAGCCCTTTGTAAACTAATTAATAATGATTGATTGTTATGTTTCGTCAACAGTCAACAAGTTGATTATCTTTTTATTGTGCAATTAGAAAGATTGCAGAAGGCAAGCTGGATGAATTTTAAATTCTTTCAGTGTAATAATTCCTGTGTCATGGAAAAATCTTCCACCCCATCCAGTTATTCCAGAATTACGTTCTTTTTTGTTACTATCGGGGGTTTGTGGAAATTAAAGTTGTTTGGAAGTAAGTTTTATGAGATGAATCTTACTAGAAATTGACGAAGTGTCAATTTCAGTGAGTTTCATGGAGGTTTTCTCTTTTTGAACTCTAGTGAGTTTTCTCATGCCATTCTCCATAGCTCAATTAGTTAGCTAGGCACTACACCTCTGACACCCCTCTTTTAGTATTTGCCACTGCTGGAACTGCCTGGAATTTGTGCTGCTGGCACCCTTTTTAAAAGCCAAGCACTGCCAGCCAGGACTTGCCCTTCACAGAGCACGTAGTGGGAGAGAAGCCAAAAGAAAAAGTTTCTGATGGCACAACGGTGGCACAGCTGACACTTCATTGCAAATGCAAGTGCACATTTGAAAATATATTGTTATTTTACATCACCACCTAACTGATTTGACAGTCACTGTAATTACAGTGATAAGGCCCAAGCTACCTATTCTTAGCCTCACCCCATCTCTCTATAAAGGAGTGCTACTATTTCTTCAATGTGCTGTGTAGCCTAACAACTTCTGCTTCTTCAATATTGGACCATGACATACTGAAATGTCTTCAAATAGTTGAAAATATTCTTTTTTACACAGCAACAAGGTATTTCCATTTTACCTCCGTCAGGGGTTGTGTGATGGAGTCGTTGGCCATTGTTGCAGAGGGTAACTTGGTCTCCCAGGTGTCCTTCTTAAGGAATCTGGCCCTTAATGTGAAACAGGAAGACTGGAATTGGCAGAGGTATTGGTGTGATGGCAACTTTCAGGGTGTCTGTCATAGGCTTTTAAGATGTGGGATTGATCACAGATTACTTGTGCATTGATGGGATGGAATTTTCTATTGAAGAAGCCAGAGATATTGTATGACCAGCTCAAACCACAGTGTATATAGTGCATTGTGGTCTGCACCTGGGGGAAGCTAGCCATGAAGCCTACTGCCTGGGCTACAGCACTGATCTCATCATGGGGGAGTGAGCTGCAGTGATGTAATCTGGTGCAAATTGCATTGCTAACAGCCTTGATATGTTTGTGGGTCCGATGTTGTGAAATCCTATACAGGTGCCCAGTGGATCCTTGGAAGCTGCCAGTTTCATCAAAGTTTAGTGCAGTTGTTCCCTTGACAGCTACTGTTCACAACTTCCACTTGAGTAGTTGGCAAAGTTCTTCTGTGGCCATGTCCCAGGTCGTTCTCAGACTGCAGTGCCTTCTTCATCTAGAGGAAGTAGCATCCAGGATGACAAACTCTGGCCTAGCTATACTTGCTTTGTATCTGGAGGGAACCTTGAGATCTGATTTCTTCATGTGAGACTGCTCAGTGTGTACTGCAGGTTGCTGCTGGTCCTAGGTTTGCTGCTTCATTTGTTTCTGTTCTATTTCTCTGCACCTTTCTTGCGTCACAGTAACTGTGCCAATAACCTCTGCTGTGTCTGGATCCATTGGAACTGCAACCAATGAGTTATGCGAGAAATATCAGAAATAGAACAGATCCTCAGTAATGTGAGCAGTCAGAATTCACAAATGGGATATGGAGCACTCCAGAAAGAAGGATCATGGCATGCATGTGACATAGGGGCCTTGTTCCAATGAATGCACCAGAATCCATGTCACACAAATACAGTCGGAGATTAAGTGATGTATGATCACTGATAAATTGTAGCCGCCCCCGCCCCTGCCCCCCACTTCTCAGCCCTTCATGTCTCTCAAGCAAGGCAGCATTGCATATAAGAGCATGTTGGTGAATACTTAAAGTTCAAAATGAGAAGAAATCAGCGGTGTGACCTTGTGCAGCTTATGAGAGCTTGGGTTGTCTTTATGAATAGTGGCCCGCATGTGCCACTTTTCAGATCACATGATTAATTCTACTTTACAGATTTATCGTAGTCATTTCTTTAATGACCAATGACATCGTTAAGCTTGCTTGTATGCCAAACAATTTTCCACAACATGAATTTCACATGCAGGGTTCCCTGAGTACAGATGTCTTCACCTTGTACTGTGAAGGTTCCTGATTAATGCATTTAGAATTATAGAATCATAGAATCTCTACAGTGCAGAAGGAGACCATTTGGCCCATCAAGTCTACATCAGCCCTCCAAAGAGCATCCACCTCGTTCCAGCCCCCCATAACCCCACAACTTCACATTTAACATGTCTAATCCACCTAGCCTACACATGGCTGGACATTCCAGCAACTTCAGCATGGCCAATCCACCAAACTTGCAAATCCTTGGATTTTTTTTGTTTTCTCCCTTGAAGCACCTCATTCACAAGTAAGCCTACAGGGAAAATAAAACCTTTTTCTGCCTATTCCGGTTGTGGTTGCAGTTATTTTCCATTTTAGTGCTTTGTTTCACTAGACTCATGAATATGGAAGGCAACGAAGATCACGCTAGCGCACTCTAAGCCTGGTAATCAAGGCTGTCAATCTCCGTGTTCCTGTCTCTATTGCATTCCCTTTGAAGCTATCAGTACTGAGCTTCCACGTAATCCCAGGCATCTCTTTAAATTATGACTTCATCTCTCGACATTACCCTCTAAGACCTGGCCCTAAATCTTGGTCATGCTAACCCTTATGCTGCTGTGTCTTGCTGTTGAGTTCAGGGTAGTGGTAACCCTAAATGAACTGTTCCTGCAGTAACCTATATCCTCAAATGCACTATCATCTGTCCCCCACTGATGTTGAGTTTTTTTTCCCTTCACAATGATGGCCCCCTCAGCCTCCAATTTCCCTGACAGAACGCATCCTCCAATGCACTGTTGCCTCCTCACTTATATTAAGTTGCCCGTTTTCACAATTCTTGGCCACACTGCTGATTTTTGGTAGTTTCTCTTGACATGATGTAGGACTTCCTGTTCTTAAATTTTGAGGCATGGTCATTTGGTTGAAGCGTATGCAGTGCGTTTGCCATGTACACAGCTGGTACATAGCGCAAGTGAAGTATTGATGTAGAATAGTGCTGTGCAGCAACATGTGAGCCGTTTGACCACTGCAGGCAGGCATGACAAGCTGAGACAGCAAAGTGCAGGGCTGGATGAACACAGCAGGCCAAGCAGCATCATAGGAGCAGAAAGGCTGATGTTTCGGCCTAGACCCTTCATCAGAAAAGGGGGAGGGGAAGGGGGTTCTGAAATAAATGGGGAGAGAGGGGGAGGCGGATAGAAGATGGATAGAGGAGAGAATAGGTGGAGAGGAAACAAACAGGTCAAAGAGGCGGGGATGGAGCCAGTAAAGGTGAGTGTAGGTGGGGAGTTGGGGAGGGGATAGGTCAGTCCAGGGAGGACGGACAGGTCAAGGGGGCGGGATGAGGTTAGAAGGTAGGAGATGGAGGTGCGGCTTTAGGTGGGAGGAAGAACAGGTTAGGGAGGCGGGGATGAGCTGGACGGGTTTTGGGATGTGGTAGGGGGAGGGGAGATTTTGAAGCTTGTGAAATCCACATTGATACCATTGGGCTACAGGGTTCCCAAGCGGAATATGAGTTGCTGTTCCTGCAACCTTCAGGTGGCATCGTTGTGGCACTGCAGGAGGCCCAGGATGGACACGTCGTCTGAGGAATGGGAGGGGGAGTTGAACTGGTTTGCGACTGGGAGGTGCAGTTGTTTATTGTGAACCGAGCGTAGGTGTTCTGCAAAGCGGTCCCCGAGCCTCCGCTTGGTCTCCCCGACGTAGAGAAAGCCACACCGGGTACAGCGGATGCAGTATACCACATTGGCAGATGTGCAGGTGAACATCTGCTTGATGTGGAATGTCTTCTTGGGGCCTGGGATGGGGGTGAGGGAGGAGGTATGGGGGCAGGTGTAGCACTTCCTGCGGTTGCAGGGAAAAGTGCCGGGTGTGGTGGGGCTGGAGGGGAGTGTGGAGCGGACAAGGGAGTCACGGAGAGAGTGGTCCCTCCAGAAAGCAGATAAGGGTGGGGAGGGAAAGATGTCTTTGGTGGTGGGGTCGGATTGCAGTTGGCGGAAGTGTCGGAGGATGATGCGTTGGATCCGGAGGTTGGTGGGGTGGTACGTGAGGACGAGAGGGATTCTTTTTTGGTTCTTATTGCGTTAATAGGGTGTGAGGGATGAGTTGCGGGAGATGTGGGAGACACGGTTGAGGGCGTTCTCGACCACTGACGGGGGGAAGTTACGGTCCTTGAAAAACGAGGACAACTGAGATGTATGGGAGTGGAATGCCTCATCCTGGGAGCAGATGCGGCGGAGGTGGAGGCAGAGGAATTGGGAATAGGGGATAGCATTTTTGCAGGAAGGTAGGTGGGAGGAGGAGTATTCTAGGTAGCTGTGGGAGTCGGTGGGCTTGAAATGAATATCGGTTTCTAGGTGGTTGCCCGATATGGAGACGGAGAGGTCCAGGAAGGGGAGAGAGGTATTAGAGATGGTCCAGGTAAACTTAAGGTTGGGGTAGAAGGTGTTGGTGAAGTGGATGAACTGTTCGAGCTCCTCGTGGGAGCACAAGGCGGCGCTGATACAGTCATCAATGTAACGGAGGAAGAGGTGGGGTTTAGGGCCGGTGTAGGTACGGAAGAGGGGATTGTTCCACGTAACCTACAAAGAGGCAGGCGTAGCTTGGGCCCATGCGGGTACCCATGGCCACCCCCTTTGTCTGTAGGAAGTGGGAGGAATTGAAAGAGAAGTTGTTGAGTGTGACGACGAGTTCGGCTAAGCACATGAGGGTGTCAGTGGAGGGGGACTGGTCAGGCCTGCGCGATAGGAAGAAGTGGAGGGCCTTTAGGCCATCTGCATGGGGAATGCAGGTGTAGAGGGACTGGACATCCATGGTAAAGATGAGGTGTTGGGGACCGGGGAATTGGAAGTTCTGGAGGAGGTGGAGGGCGTGGGTGGTGTCACAGACGTAGGTAGGGAGTTCCTGGACCAAGGGGGAGAAAATGGAGTCCAGATAGTTGGAGATCAGTTCAGTGGGGCAGGAGCAGGTGGAGACAATGGGTCGACCAGGGCATTCAGGTTTGTGGATTTTGGGAAGGAGATAGAAGCGGGCAGTGCGGGGTTGGGGAACGATGAGGTTGGAGGCCGTGAGTGGGAGGTCACCTGAGGTGATGGGGTGCATGACAAGCTGCCTGGCTTTGTGTTTGTGCTAAAGGGCAGGGCAAGGCAAAGGGGGTTAGACTTATTTAGGATATCTGGTCGACATGCACGAGTTGGACCGAAGGGTCTGTTTCTGTGCATATATATCTCATATATATGACTCCAAGTACTGTGAGGCTGCAAGTTTTGAATGAAAGGGAAAAGTACAAAAAGTCAAGGTAATACAGAGATGTTATGACCATCTAAGTATGTGAAAATTAGTGAGTGCTAAAGGATCAAGCCAGGAACCCTGAGATACACCCCAGGCGAATCCATGAGATTGGTGCTTATACCTGTGTGTAAAATGTTCTGGCTACAAAGAAATATGCCAGTGCTCTCAAGTATAGCATTGAAGTGAAGAACTGCATTTTACAGAGATGAGCTATGAGGTTGCATAGAGGCTGGTACATTGTGATGCTAACCTCTATGGCCAGGGCATGTGGATACTCGCTGCCCATGGACTGACCGCTGAGGTGTTGGGGATTGCTATCCAAATGGAAGCCTGGAGGACCAAGCAAAAAGCTGCTGAAATTTCAAGTTGAGAATTATTGCTGTCTAGTTTTTCTTCGGTATGTAAAATAGGAAAATGCATGTCAATAATGTAGGATTATGTGATAATGGCATGCTAGTGCTTACAAATAGGCTCTTTGACCCCACCAGTCAGATTCTGATCTTGCTGTACAAAGCATGGTTTCAGAATCAGATGTTTCTTTGACATTGACATTGAATGTCTTAATACTGCCAATCTCACCTATTATCCCAATTGACTTGCCATTGTCCATGTTGTTCAGGGCTGGATGAATTTGCCGTGTTGTAAATTCTTAAAATTTTTCAACAACCATGTTAATTAAATGCTGGTATTCAGAGCTCTTTGATTTTTAAGCTTAACGCCCAAGATGTAATTGGAGCAGCAGCAGGTAACTTTCAAGCTTTTTGTTGATGTAGTGATTAATGTTGCAGAGGAAAATGTGCAAAATCTTGTCTACCCCAGTGTGGTATGTAATTTTGTGCCTCCAGATACTGCAGCCTCAGGATCCCTGATTGACGACAGTCCCTCTTGACATGACAGAAAATTTGTTCCTCTTAAAATTTGAGGCATAGTCATTTGGTTGAAGCACATGCAGTGCATTTGCCATGTTTACAGCTTGCACATGGTTTTGGTGTAGTTTTGATGTTCCTATATGGCACCATGCTACATGTCAGCCTGTTTGACTGAACACTGCAAGCAGCCATTACAAGCTGCCTGGCTTGGTGTCTGTGCTAAAGGGAAAGGTAAGACAGAATTACTGTGGGGCTGCAGTAAAATTTGATGAAATTATGAATAATGTATGTTTTACACAGTGAAAGCGTAGATATCAATTGGCTCAAGTTTGTTTGTTATCTTCAATAAACTACAGTTATAAAAGTTCACAGTGTAGAAGAGCATAATGCCCACGGCATAGAAATGACCCTCAGAAAAGTAAGGGATGCAACGTTTGTTGAAAATAGTGGATTAACAGCCCTCATTCAACATGTTGATGATTGCACAATTTTCCTTTTTTATGCTTCTTCCATTACGAAGTACCGGGACAGAGCAATCAGTTCCTCACTGCTAGTGTCTATCACCTAGATCATGTACCTTGATTGCACTTACCTATATTTGCACATCTTTTGATCATCTTTGCCCACAAATTCTTATTGACCCTGACCTTTGAAAATTTAATTAACCCAGAATTCACAAGGGGAAGGGAATTTCTAGATTTCTGCAACTTCTTTTGATGATAAACTGCTTTCTGGTTTCACTCCTAGAAGGGCTAGCTCTAATTTCTAGCTTACACTTCATCTGGAATCCAGCAATTTTGTGAATAATTTCTCTTCATGCTATCTGATCCTTTTCATATTTTTAAACACTTTGATAAGGTCACCGTCTAGTTCGAGAGTAGATTCTGAGATTATTGAATCCATCTTTAGTATTTACCTTTAGAATCCCTGTTATCATTCTGGTGAAACTGTGCTGGATTTTTTTTAAGGTTCTGTGGTTCCAAACCATGGCTGGAATTTTGTGCTGCTGCCAGGAGTCCACTGATGGCCCTGAAAGTAGTGAAGTGACCCCAGTTCAGTGGTCAGCAAGACTTGGGAACAATCAGACCTTTAAAAACAGTTGCTTGTTGCCAAATGTTGGTGGCCAACTAGAGGCCCTGCAATTCTGCAGCCTCCAAACCACTGGGGGCAATGACCACAGTAGGTTCTGCACCTAAAGGGGAAGAGTGCAACAATGTATGTACGCCTTCATGAGAAGGTAAGTCTGGTAGGCCCTGATGAGAGTTGGGGCCCGTACTTGTATTGGCAGGAAGTATCGTTGCCACAAAGGACACAGTTATCGAGTGATGGAGCCTCTCTGTGGTCCAATGAATTTCCGAACAGGAGGTCAGCTGTCTCCTAGAAGTAAGCCAATTAACACTTGATAACCTGGAGGTGAAGTTTCTACCATTCTGGATAAGGAAGTCCCACTCAGGCTCCAGTCAATCACCAGAAGTGACATTGGCCCCTTCTGTTGCTGGTTAGATTCTGGTGGTGGTGGGATGAGGCCAGTAGTATTTCATTAAGGAGAGGCTAAGTAAGGACATTTGGGACAAAGAATATTGGACTGGATGAAATGAGTTTGGGGCATGTTAATGGAGCATAGATCCTTTGGGCCAACTGACCTCTTCATGCCGTAGAATGTTATTTAGTGAAATTAAAGGCACAAGATGTACTTTGGGCAGGGGATTTAAATGGCCACCACCAAGAGTGGCTCGGCAGCAGTACAACTGATTGAGCTGGTTGGGTCCCGGGTCTGCGGCAGATGGTGAGGGAACCAACAAGAGGGAAAAACATACTTGACCTCATCCTTACCAACTGTCAGCTGCGGATGCATCTGTCTATGATAGTATTGGTAAGAGTGACCACTGCACAGTCCTTGTGGAGATGAAGTCCCACTTTCATATTGAGAATAACTTCCATCATATTGTGTGGCATTATCACCGTGCTAAATGGGACAGACTTAGAATAGACCTAGCAACTCCAGACTGGGCATCAACAGCAGCAGAATTGTACTCCACAATCTGTAACCTCATGGCGTGGCATATCCCCCACTTGATCATTACCATCAAGCCAGGGGATCAACTTTGGTTCAATGGAGATTGCAAGAGCACATGCCAGGAGCAGCACCCAAGCATAGCTGAAGATGATGTCGACCTGGTGAAGCCACCAAATAGGACTACTTGCATGCTAAACAGAGAAAGCAGCAAGTGATAGACAGTGCTAAGCGATCTCGCAACCAACGGATCATATCTAAGCTCTGCAATCCTGCCACATCTGGTCGTGAATGGTGGTGGATGATTAAGCAACTCGCTGGAGGAGGAGGCTTCACAAATATCCCCATCAGTGATGGAAGAGCCCAGCACATCAGTGCAAAAGATAAGGCCGAAGCTTTCGTAGCAATCTTCAGCCAGAAATGCCAAGTGGATGATCCACCTCAGTCTCCTCTGGTGGTCCCCAGCATTACAGATACCTGGTCTTCAGCCAACTTGGTTTACTCCACGTGAAATCAAGAAATGCTTGGAGGCACTGGACGCTGAAAAGGTTGTGGGCCCTGATGACATTCCAACAATAGTGCTGAAGACTTGTGCTCCAGAGCTTGCCACTTCCATAGCCAAACTGTTCCAGTACAGTACAATACTAGCATCAACCTGACAATGTGGAAAATTGCCCAAGTATGTCCTGTACACAAAAAGCAGGACAAATCAACCTGGCCAATTACCACCCCATCAGTAAGTGATGGAAGGTGTCATCAACAGAGCTAACAAGCAGCACCTGCTCAGAAATAACCTGCTCAGTGACGCCCAGTTTGGGTTCTGCCAGGGCCGCTCAGCTCCTGACCTCACCACAGCATTGGTTCAAACGTGGACAAAAGAGCTGAATTCCAGAAGTGAGGTGAGAGAGACAGCCCTTGACATCAAGGCTGCGTTCAACCAAGTGTAGCATCAAGGAGCTGTAGCAAAACTGGAATCAGTGGACTTCAGGGCAAATTTTCCGGTGGTTAGATTCACCCTGGACACACAGGAGGATGGTTGTGGTTGTCGGAGGTCAGTCGTCTCAGTTTCAGAACATCTCTGCAGGAGTTCCTCTGGGCAGTGTCTTGGCCCAACCATCTTCAGCTGCTTCATCAATGACCTTCCCTCCTATCATAAGGTCAGAAGTGGGGATGTTCACCAATGATTGCGCAATGTTCAGCACCAGCTGCGATTCCTCCAATACTGAAGCAGCCCGTGTCCAATTGCAACAAGATTTGGACAGTATCCAGACTTGAGCTGACGAATGGCAAGTGACATTCATGCTACAAAAATGTCAAGCTATGACCATCACCCAGTAAGTGACAATCTAACCACCACCCTTTGACATTCAATGGTGTTACCATCGCTGACTCTCCCACTGTCAACATCCAAAGAGTTATCGTTGACCAGAGACTCAACTAGACTCGCCACATAAACACTGGCTACAAGAGCAGGTCACATGCTAGGAATACTGCGGCGAGTAACTCACCTCTTGACTCCCCAAAGCCTTGTCCAACATCTACAAGGCATCAGTCAGGAGTATGATGGAATACTTCTCGCTTGCCTGGATGAGTGCAGCCCCAACAACACTCAAGAAGCTTGACACCATCCAGGAGAAAGCAGCCCACTTGATTGGCACTACATCCACAAGCATCCAATCCATCCACCACCGACGCTCAGTAACAGCAGTGTGTACTATCTGCAAGATGCACTGTAGAAATTTACCAAAGATCCTCAGAGCACCTTCCAAACCCACGACTAGAAGGAGAAGGGCAGCAGATCTATAGGAATACCACCACCTTCAAGTTCCCCTCCAAGCCACTCACTATCCTGACTTGGAAATATATCGCCGTTCCTTTACTATGCAGGAATTACGTCCCTAATGGCATTTGGGTCAATCCATAGTAGGTGGACTGCAACAGTTCAAGAAAGCAGTTTGCCACCACCTTTTCAAGGGCAACTAGGGAAGGGCAATAAATACTGGCCAGACAGTGACGTTCACATCCTGCAAAATGAATGAATAAATAATTTTTTTTCTGAATATTTATACCAGCCATCTGTTCAGAAAAGAGCACCTAACTTAGAATAAGAATAATTTGTCATTATCGAAATGTTGATTAAAATCCATCTGATTTCAATCTAAAGATAATTTGTTTCAGTTCTAGATAATCTTGTGCATCTTCTAACGCTCAGTTGGTTTAGACTAGTATCACTGGACTGGAAATCTGACTACACTTGCCACACTGCAAGGTTCTAGGCAAAGGTTAAATTTCATCATAAAATGCCATTTAAATGTTTTCAGTGGAATTTCTTTCAATTTTCAATTCTTCGTTTGTTTTATAACAACAAGGTTTTTCTTTACAATAGTTAAAGTATTTGTTGTGACTACAGGTAATGAACTGTAAATACTACACAGCCACTGCCCAAATGTGGTTTTATTTCCTTGCTTGCTGATGTCTGCAAATTGAAATTTTTGTCCATCATTTTGTACTGTTACATGCATTTCTGTTTGTACTTCTGGCTCCTTATTTTTATGTAGTCTTTTGGGATTGATAAGTTAGTATTATATTCAGTAAAGTTCTACAGCTTTTTGTGGAATTTTGAGCTATAAAAGTAGTATTTAGTTTGATAATTTTATGTATTTAGTAATCTTTGGAGACTCAACTGTAACCCAAGGCACAAAAAGTAAATGTTTGAGGATTACTGAATTCTGTGGAATTTGATACATTCCTAGTAGGTTTTCTGGGGTTTCTTGTGATCTTCTGCAATGACCTGGGTGATCAGATAACCCCATCGAAATTGTAGGTCTTGATATTTTGGCAGTATAAGGGAAGGAGTAAGGGTTTATCTGCACTTTAGCAGCAATGGTAATACTTCTCACAACTGTAGAGTAGTTTTGTGGGTGTAGTGGGGTCAGTGGTGTTGTTGGCAATTGTCGTTGAGTAGTGGTGGGGGTGGAGGTTCGTGGAATTTAGGATCCTGTAGTGAGGCTGTTAATATGCACAAGGCCATGAGGTACAGGAGTAGAATTAGGCCATTTGGCCCATCGAGTCTGCAATGCCATTTGATCCTGTCTAATATGTTTCTCAACCCTATTCTCTTGCCTTTTCCCTGTACCATTTGATCCCCTTACTTAATCAAGAACCTACCTATCTCTGTCTTAAATACACTGAATGACTTGGCATCCACAGCCTTCTATGGCAATGAGTTCCACAGAGTTAACTCCCTCTGGCCGAAGAATGGAGTTAAAAAGAGGAATTTCTAAGGTATCATCCCTTCAGTCTGAGGCTGTGCCCTCTGCTGCTAATCTCTCCTACTCCTAGAAACATCTCTACGTCTACTGTATCCAGGCCACTCAATCTGTAATTTTCAATCGGGGAGTTGGGGGAGGAGTCTCATCCTTCTAAACTCCATAGAGTACGGACCCAGAGTCCTCAACCGTTCCTTATGACAAGCCCTTCATCCCTGGGTTCATTCTTGTAAACCTTCTCTGGATCCCCTCCAAGACCAGCACATCCTTCCTTAGATAAGGGGCCCAAAACTGCTCACAATATTCACAGTGCAGTTTAACCAGACATTGCACTTGCTTTTCTAACTACTAACTGAACAGGCATGTTAACCTCAGGAGAATTCAGAACTAGGGATTCCTATGTCCCTTTATGCTTCAGATTTCTGAAGCCTTTCCTTATTTAGAAAATAGTTTATGCCTCAATTCTTCCTACCAAAGTGCATAACTTCATACTTTGCCACATTTGTATACCATCTTTCACTTCTTTGCCATTGACTTAGCCTGTCCAAGTCCTTTTGAATTCGCTTAACTTAACCTGTCCCTGCACCTATCTTTGTGTCATCTGCAAACTTAGCGACAACACCTTCAATCCCGATGTCCAGATCGTCAAGGTGTACCGCAAATAGCTGTGGTCTCACCACCACTAGTCACCTGCTGCCATCCTGAAAAGACCCCTTTATCCCCTATCTTTGCCTTCTGCCTGTCAGCCAGTCCTCTTATCTATGCCAGTACCTTGCCCCTAACACCACGGGCACTTACCTTATTTACCAGCCTCCTGTGTGGCACCTTGTCAAGTGGCTTCTGAAAATCCAGATAGATCACAACCACTGGCTTTCCTTTGTCTAACTTGTTTGTTACCTCCTCAAGGAATTCTAACAGATTTGTCAGGCATGACCTCTTGACAATGCCATGTTGACTCAGTCCTATTTTACTATGCGCTTGCAAGTATTCTGCAATCTCATCCTTAATAAAGAACTCTAAAATCTTTCCAATGATGGAGGTCAGGCTAGCAGGTCTATAATTTCCCATCTGTCTCCTTCCCTAAAATAGGGGTGTTAGATTCGCAATTTCCTCGCCCTCTGAGACCCTCCCTGACTCCAGGGATTTCTGAAAGATCACCATTGTTTCCACAATCTCCTCAGATATTTCTGACAGAACTCTGGAGTGTCGTCCATCTGATTCAGGTGTTTTATCTATCATCAGATCTTTCAGTTACCCTTTAGCGTTGGCCACTAGGCTAACCTCTGCCCCCGACTTTCTTGAAATTTTGGTATCCTACTGGTGTCTTTCACCATGAATACTGATATACAGTACTTATTCAGTTCATCCACCTTTTTCCCATTACTACTTTTTCCAGTGGTCCAATGTCCGTTCTTGCCCCTCTCTTACAATTACATGTCTAAAAAATAAACTAGTACAAGCTTCTTTTATGTTACTATGTAGCTTACACTCATATTTCATCTTCTCCCCCTTTTATTGCTTTTTTAGTTGTCCTGTACTGGTTTTTAAAGACTTCTCAATCCTCTGGCTTCCTAGTAACCCTCACCACATTTGTATGCTTTTACTTTTGCTTTTATTCTATCCCTGACTTCCCTTGTCATCCATGGTTTCCTCATTCTTCCCTTAGTTTGCTGCTTCTTTCTTGGGATCAATTTATGCTGTGTGCATTCAGATTACCCCCAGAAACTCCTGCCATTGCTGCTCCACTGTCTTCCTTGCTAATCTCCTCTTCCAATCAGCAGTGGCCAGCTCCTCCCTCATGTCTTTGTAGTTGTCTTTGCTCAATTGTTGTACTGTTACATGTGATTCAAGCTTCTCCCTCTCAAGTTGGAGTGTTCTATCATATTATGGTTACTGCCTGCTCGGCGTTCCTTCACCTTAAGCTCCCTAATCAAGTCTGCCTCATTACACTTCATCAAATCCAGAATTCTGTTCTGTAGTGGGTTGTACCACAAGCTGCTCCAAATTGTAGACATTGCACAAATTCCTTTTTCTTGATCTGCTACCAGCCTGATTTTTCCCAGTCCACCTGCATATTGAAGACCCCATGATTATTCTTACATGCCTTTTCTCTCTTCTGATTTTATTTCCTGCCCCACATCCTGACTACAGCTAAGAGGCCTGCACATAACTTTCACCAGAGATAACAAGGTGTAGAACTGCATGAACACAGCAGGCCAAGCAGCATCAGAGGAGCAGGAAGGCTGACGTTTCAGGCCTAGACCCTTCGGAAAACTTTCACCAGTTTTTTTTTTTCCCCTTTGCAGTTCCTTAACTTTATCTGTACAGATTCTATGCCTTCCAACCCTATATCATTTCTTGCTGTTAATTTCATTTTGTTCCTTACTAAAAAGGCATCCACACCCCCTCTGCTTGTCCTGTTGATTGGATGCTTATTCTTGGATGTTTAGTTCCAGCCTAATTGCCTTCTAGCCACTCTACCAACACTAGAATAGCACTGAAGGCCTAAAGTGCTGCCAACCTCACTCCCACCCACTCTGGTGTAGTCTGCATGGCACCTATTCTGTGAAACACACTGGCCGGGTGTGCCTTGCATACACCAGTGGTGCAAGTAGATATCCTACCACGTTGAATGGCTATTCTGGTTGATGTGATGCTTGTTTCCCCAATTTGATCTAAATAAGTTTCTGAACACACAAAGGCTGAGTTGGTAGCAATCTCACCTCCTAAATAAGTTCAAGTCCCACTGCAGTATTGAGGCAATGCTGCAATGCTGGAATTGTGGTATTTTGAATGTGATTTTTAAAACCAAGTTCTAGTTGTCTTTTCAAATGAATATGAAAGATATCATGAGACTATTTCAAAGAAACAGGTAGTTATTCCTTGTATCCTAGTCTACATTTATTTCTCAATTAATATAAAAATCAAATCTGTCATTATTACATTGCTATTTATGAGAATGTACAAATTGCTGCATTTCCTATTTTACAATGGTGAGTGACACATGACAGTTAATGAAGTACTTTTAAATTGTTTTGGGACATCCTGTGATCATGAGAGATGTGGTTTAAATGCAAGTCTTCCTTTTTAATAATCTGCATAAAGCTGATATTTGTAGTTTATTTGAGAGCTGGTGCACATGTTAATGGAGGCAACAGGATTTATTGACACAACGCCACAACTATGGCTCTCATATTTCATGCAGTGTGTCTGCAAAAGTCAGTCATAGAGATATGCAGCACAGAAGCAGACGCTTCAGTCCAACTTGTCCATGCCAACCAGATATTCTAAATAAATCTAGTACCATATACTAGCATTTGGCCTATATCCCTTTAAACATTTCCTATTCATATACCTATCCAGATGCCTTTTAAGTGTTTGTAATTGTACCAACCTCCTCCACTTCTGGCAGCTCATTCCATGCACACACCACCCTCTGCGTGAAAATGTTGCCGCTTAGGTTCCTTTTAAATCTTTCCCCTTTTCACCTTAAACCTATGCCCTCTAGTTTGGGAACTCTCCCACCCTGGGGAAAAGACCTTGCCTATTTACCCTATCCGTGCCCCTCATGGTTTTATAAACTTCTTTGAAGATCACCCCTCAGCCTCTGCTCCGGGTAAAATAGTCCCAGTCTATTCAGCCTCTCCCCATAGCTCAAACCCTCCAACCCGGGCAACATCCCTGTAAATCTTTTCTGAACCCTTTCAAGTTTCTCAACATCTTTCCTGTAGCAGGGAGACCAAAATTGCATCCAGTACTCCAATCATGGTCTAACCAATGTCCTGTACAGCCTGTGACTTGTAGATGGTAGAAAGGTTTTTGGGACTAAGGAGGAGACTAACTTGTTGCACAATTCCCAGCTTTTGCCATACTCTTGCAGCCACAGTATTTATGTGGCTGGTCTAGTTTGGTGTCTGGTCAAAGGTAACCCCGAGATTTTGATGGTCGCCATTTATCTGGATGATGTGCTAACAACCGGGAAGACCAATAAAGAGCACTTGGAGAACTTGAACATAGTCCTTCAACATTTCTCGAAGGTGAGCATACACCTTAGAAGGGAAAAATGTATGTTCCATGCACCCCAAGTAATCCATATGGGCTACAGAGTCAACAAGACCTGGTTACAGCGTTGGCAGATTAAATGAGGGCGATCAAAGGTGCCCCGACTCTCACATTGATACTGGAGCTTAGGTCTTTCCTTATTTTGGTGAATTATTATGAAAAGGTCATACTTAACCTAGCCGCTATCCTGGTGCCCTTACACGTGCTAGTGAAAAAGGGTCAGCCTTGGAAATAGCCAAGCCTTTGGGAAGTGAAGAAGCAGCTATCATCGTCTAAGCTGTTGGCACACTGATCTCAAGCAAGAGCAGGTGCTGACATGCGATGTCTCCCCGTACAGTATTGGGGTAGTGTTGGCTCACAGATCACCCAATGGAGAAGAACGCCCAATAGCATTTCTTCTCTGACTTTGGCTGATGCAGAGCTCAAATATGTCCAGATAGAGAAGGAAGGTTTGGTGGTCATCTTTGGTGTGAGAAAATTCCACCTGGATGCGGTTACATGTCAACTATGCCAGTCCTTTTGTGAGCTCAACATTCTTAGTCATTGTCGATGCCTACTCCAAAGTGGTTAGACATGCATAGAGTTCATTCTTCAAACGTGGGCATGATGATGGAAAAGCTGTGAGCATCTTTTGCAGTGCATGGGATCCTGGAAGTATTGGTCACAGAAAATGGGCCATGATTTACAGGCAGGGAATTTGAGTATTTTCTAAATTGGAATGGCATTCAGCATGTAAGGACAGCTCCATACCACCCGTCGTCAATGGCCTGGTGGAAAGAGCAGTCCAAACTTTGAAGGCATGCTTAAAGAAACAGCCTACAGCTTCACTCGATACCAAACTGTCTCGGTTCCTATTTGATTATCAAACCACCCATCACACATCTATAGGGATAGCTCCGCAGAGTTGCTACTGGGGAGAAAACCCTGTGTGCCAGGTTATACCGGATCTTCCCGGACCTGGGAGGGGAAGCTGAAACAGTATCAGGAACCCTAATGCTGGATGCAAGACTTATCTAAGCGAGAGAGACAGTTTACTTCAAGGAATGAAGTTTGTTGCTGAAACCACTGAAATGGCTCTGTACGGGTAAGAAACATGGTGGACGCAAGGTCAAGTCCAGTTGCACAAATTTCGGGTAGGTGAGGCAGTCCTGAACAAGCATGAGATCTACATGAAAGCTGCAAACTCGCAAACAGGGCAGGAACAAAACATACACTAACCTCAGAACCACTGGAAAGGCTGTTGCAACTCGTGAGTACTCCCTCTCTGTCTAGCATTGAAGAAACATTGGAGTCTGAGATGAACATGGCGAATGTCGCAGTCTTGACTTTACTGCTTGAAGAAGAGAATGAATTTCTTCTGAGATGCTCCGGGCACAAGAGGCAGGCGATAGTCCAGTACACGCCACCCGTATCTGAGGCAAAGTTGGAGGAGCTGGACCCGGTGAAAAAATGCCCCAGGTTAGGCTACAAGAAAAAGAACAGGCCTATGACCCATGGACTTAGATGGTGAAGGATGAAATGTTTATAACGAGTTCAGCCAGGTGGGCCTCCATAGAATGAGTTTCCTGATTGGACCAGATTAACTGTTTCAATCAGGGAGCCCTGGCTGACAGATATAAACAGGAGTGTCAGACATACTGTTCACTCTGAGAGCTAGTTCTGAGGAAGCCAAACTAGTGTCAAGTACTATGCACGAGTAAATAAAGAATGACTTGATGATGGGATACTGGCCTGTATGGAATTATTTCAGTATCTGAGAGTGGAGGGATGCACTTCTCCTTTTCTAATCCCATTACTTCACTGGTAACAATAAATTTAATTTAAAATTTGATCAGGTTCTTCAGTCCACAACAAATAACTGATTTCTTACCAGAAACAAAGTAACTCAAATAGAAATATAAAGATTGTTGATGCACACTGTGGATTTGCAAATATACCCCTCCAAGAAACTACCTTACACTTATCGAAAGAGAAACAAAAACATGAAAACAGGAAAAATGGAGAGTCTTAGCTTTAAAGGATAATGACCAACTAACTATAAACTCACGAAGGAAGGATAAGTCATGGCTTGTCCCAAATGATCTAATTCCAAATCAAGACGTGGCTTGAAAGGGAAATTACAAATGTAGATCTTTCCATGTATCTGTTGCCATCGAAGGATAGGTTTGGGACGTGTTGTCAGCTGGTGAGTTGCTGCAGAGTATTGTGTGGATGTACATGTAACTGCCACAATGCATGGTGGTGGAGAGAATGAATATTTAAATTGGTGTTAGTGCCTGAGCCAGTCAAGCAGACTAATTTTTCCTATATGGTGTTGAACTTCTTGAGTAATGTTTAACATACAATCATCCAGGCAAGTGGAGATAATTCAATGACACTCTTGACTTGTGTCGTATAGATAGTGGAGTAGCTTTGAGTAGTCAGAAGGTGAGTAACTCTACTGAGTTCCTAGTGCCTGACCTGCTCCTGAAGCCACAGTATTTAAATGGATGGTACAGTTAAGTCTCGGGTAATGATCTGACCCAATAGGGAAAGTGTACTGATTCTTGAGCCACACTATTGATGTAGCCACAAAAATTATAGATTTAATCTCCTGACTGCCCAAAGCCTGTCCACTACCTAAAAGGCACAAGTCAGGAGCATGATGGAATACTCTCCACTTGCCTGGATGGGTGCAGCTCCATCAATACTCGAAGCTTAATGCCGTCCAGGACAAAGCAGCCCACCTGATCGGCACCTTCTCTACAAACATTCAGTCATTCCATCATCAATGCTCAGTAGTAACAGTGTGTACTATCTAAAGGATGCACTGCAGAAATTCACCAAAGATCCTTAAACAGCACCTTCTAAACACACAACCACTTCCATCTAGAAGTACAAGGGTAGAAGATACGTGGGGACATCACCACTTGCAAATTCATCTCAAAGCCTCTCATCTTCTAGGAAATCTATTGCCATTCGTTCTGTGTCACTGGATCAAAATCCTGGAAATCTCCACGTCCATTGCAGTCCATGTGCTGTATGTAGACCCCAACGGTTGAAGAAGGCAGCCCACCACCACCTTCTAAAGGGCGCCTAGAGATAGGCAATAAATGCTGGTCCAATCAACAACATCCATGTCCCATGAATGCCTTGTCAATTTTTTAAAATTGACATGTCCCCAGTTTACTGTCTGCTGGAATTGTGTTAATTGAAAACACTGACTAAATTCCTGTACTTTACAAGGATTATGCATTTATTATAAATAAATAAGTTCCATCCACAAGTAAACAAATTATAAACTATCAACATGGAGCTCTACTAGTTGAAACTGTAACTCCCGTTTTAAAACCCCTGCACGTGTGCACGCACACGCACACGCGTACACACACTGTGGTGTTCTAAGTGACACTAAAACGTATCAGGGGAACACTGTTTGATAGCACCCGTTCACAGGAGATGTTCCTTTTTGTTTCTTGAGAACTTCTGTTAGCTAATTTCCTGGATCCTTTTACTTTTTCACAGCTGGCACAGAGTGATTGGTTTGCTAATTGTAAAGTCTTTTAGTTACTGTTAAAAGCAGCAGATGGGAGAAAATCAGAGATAGTAGGAACTGCAGATGCTGGAGAATCCGAGACAACAAGGTGCAGGGCTGGATGAACACAGCAGGCCAAGCAGCATCATAGGAGCAGAGAGGCTGACGTTTCGGGCCTAGACCCTTCATCAGAAAAGGGGGAGGGGAAGGGGGTTTTGAAATAAATAGGGAGAGAGTGGGAGGCGGATAGAAGAGGGATAGAGGAGAGGATAGGTGGAGAGGAAACAAACAGGTCGAAGAGGCGGGGATGGGGCCAGGAAAGGTGAGTGTAGGTAGGGAGTTAGGAAGGGGATAGGTCAGTCCAGGGAGGACGGACAGGTCAAGGGGGCGGGATGAGGTTGGTCGGTAGGAGATGGAGGTGCGGCTTGAGGTGGGAGGAGGGGATAGGTGGGAGGAAGAACAAGTTAGGGAGGCAGGGACGAGTTGGACTGGTTTTGGGATGCGGTGGGGGGAGGGGAGATGAGAAAATCACTGGCTGTCTTCAGGCTTTTGTGCGTTTACTGCAGAGAGACAGGGAAACAGCACCTACTCCTTCAGGGATCTGGGGGCTTCTATCCATCTACAGTAAACACCCAAACTGTTCACCTTCCCTGGAGGCAAGCAGAGAGCTATCAGGCTGATGACTTCAGGCATCTGCAGCAGGTCACAATTGTACAAACCAATCAGTAATCTGTTGCTGGACAAATCTCATTCTGCACAAACACCCCAGAGCCATGATGTCTTATCTCTTCTTGAAAAGCAGCAGTGTAAATGCAAATCACAATGAGTTCCAATAGCATGTTTTTAAAAGTGCAGCAACTCCTCCCATTGTCCTTGCTTTTAAAACAGTACTTTTTTCATTTTAGTCCATAATCAAAAGCAAAGTAAAAAGATATGTAAGGATATTGATGACAGGAGCTTTAGCAATGGCTGTGCCTTTAAATGTCAAGGGGAGATAGTTAAAGTCTCTCACCCTGAGACTTGTATAGCATGCATGCTATTCACTTGCTGCTTGCGTATGGACCTAGACAGCTTTAGTATCTGAAGAGTCATAAATGTAGCTGAATGCTGTACCGCCATTAGTGAGCATCCCCACTTCTGACCTTTTATAATAGAGGAATTGCCATTGATGTGAAGATGGTTGGACCTGGGATTCTGTCCTGTGGGATCCCTATAGTGAAGTTATGGGACTGAGATAATTGGCATTCAACAACCACAATTATCTGACTTTTGTGTTTTTGGTTTGAGTCCCATTGATGAAGAGTAGTATTCCCCTAATTCCCTTTGACTTTGGTTTTACTGGGGGTCCCTGACGCTACACTCAGTCAAATACTGCTTTGATGTTAAGGGCAGAAACTTTGTTATCGCCTCTGGAATTCAGCTGTTTTGTCAATGTATGACCCAAAACTACAGATGTTTAGGGGTTACTATCGAAAAGGACAAAAACTGGAGAACAGTTGTCACTTGCAAGTTTTCCCACCTGACTTGAATGTACAGTGATTGAGGTTTGAAGAAACATCTTCAGGAAATTGTCTCCAAAAATCAGCAGAATCACATTAAGTGTAGATTAGTAGGACTAGAAAATAGGAGGTGGATACATTGTGTTTCTGCTTCATTGACTGTACTAGAGGTTTTCTACAAGGATGGATATTTGCCTCAAGCAGTTTTAAACGAAGTAGAGGCAAATGAAGGTAGTATTAGAGCAGGTTTCTGGAATTCCTACTGAATCTGTTTACCATGTTGCTTCTTCTATTGTATGTCCATAATAGTTAAAGGACATAATAATGACAGATTGTAGAAGTGTGGCCACAGGAGTGCTTCAGACTGGTTTTCTGACCTACAACAGTGAACGTGAGTGTTAAATTGGCTTTCCTATAGTTAGTCTTTTCACTGCAAACCAAAATCTTGAGCAGCAGTCTCTAGCTGACCTCACATGACTGAATAGCAACAGTTCTGCAACTCACCCTGCTGCCTGAGCTGTACCATTTGTTATGATCCTAGCTGACAATATTATTGGACAAGTCATTTCCCAGGTGCAAATCAGGCTTGATAGATCATTTTGATTTCAGTGAGATGGTCTTTCAATGAAGCACAAACATGCAGTGCTGCAGATTTGGTTTTAGCAATAAAAGAGGTATCTATTAAACAAGAATGAAATAAAAAGGCTACTTTACAGTATTCACACCAGCAAGAATTCCTTTTTCTCTCACATCTCTGCTCAATTCAACCGTAGCTTCAATTCCAGTCTTCAGAATCTGAGCCTCTTCCTCTTCCAGAGTCTTTGTGGCTCTTGGTAAATCCATTTCTTCATTTCACTAATGAACAAACTGTTGATCCTGGAACATAAAACAGTAATTAAGCTCAAAGTTATTTTGGCAGAAACCTACCGACATGCATTATGTGTAGGGCCACTGGATGCATGCATATTATTTTCTGGTGATTCAAAGGCTTAAGTGAAAGGGAAACAATGTCATTGAATATAATTTAAGTGTACTTTAAAAACTATTTTCATAACTTCTCACTTAACAGCAATATCACCAGAGTAACAGCAAGGAAAGATAGACATTAAGCAGGAATGGGAGCAGATTTCGATCTGGATAGAAGTCGAGGTGAACAAGTGAATAATGAGATCCTCATAAGCTAATAGGGAGTTGAGATGCATTATAAATTTACTGTTTCATTGTAAATAAAAGCTTGAACATTGTTATTGCATTGACACTGGCTAGAATAAAAGTCAAGACGTACGTGGACAAAGCAGTGTGGAGCTGGAGGAACACAGCAGGACAGGCAGCATCAGACCCGAAATGTCGAATTTCCTACTCCTCTGCTGCCTGACCTGCTGTGTTCCTCCAGCTCCATACTGTGTTGTCTCTGACTCCAGCATCTGCAGTTCTTGCTCTCTCCTACGACATACATGGGATGTTTTGTGGGCTATTCAAAGAAAATAACATCTTCAGTGTCAAATCCAGACGGATTGCTAGGTTATTTCAGAAGCTGATGGTAAACCACATTCTTTTTGTTAAAGAGGTTGAAGTGGCTTTTCAAAAAAAATTGCCTCTTGGTTGAATTGAATATGACAACAAATCTTTGGTGCTGAGAGCTGGACAATTATTCACCTGCGTGTACTGGGCTATTAGTTGGTAAACCCTAATTTGAAATGATGTCATTTGGCCTAAAAAAAGTGAGAAATAAGAACAATTAGACCTTTAACTATGTTGCTGATGGTGTATCCAACATACATGGTAATTATCTTGAAACATTTGATTCTTTCTGTGTGCTCGAAAAAGGCATTCTCTATTCTGAAGATGTAGAATTTTCCCTATTTCACAAACAAATGGCCATGAAAAGTTACTTGATTCTAACCAACAACATGGTGTTTGGGAAAACTCATTTGATAAGGTTTAGTTTGATTCTTTTTCTGGCCTTCAAGCAATGTGGGCCATTAGTGGAAACATTTTGGTAAATATGGTGAAAAGAAAAAAAAAATTCTGAATACTGAAAAATTTCTGATTTTCCTCCTGTTGTTTTAAATGACAACTAGAATCTCATTGATAAGTGGTGACTACCTTTTATTTGCAAGCATTTGCATCTTATTAATACCCCCCACTTTCTTCTCACATGCAGCTTATGATTCTCCTCTCCTTTTTCAAGAAAGTGATGAGTCCCAACTTGAAAGTCTCAGTGGATGCAGTTTGCTGTTTGCGTCTCCAGTCCTCCATTTTAATGTTCTTTCCCAAATGTCCTTGAATACTTTGTAGATAATGCCATCCTCCTTTGTCCACCAGCCTCACCTCATTACCATGCCTGATCTCAGACCAAATCAGAATACACCAGCCCTTCAACACCTCACTGGAGCTCAGCAGAGTTTATGGCGTGTTTGTTCCTGCCAGCTCACTCTGCACAGGGACATGGCACCTTGTCATCTGCACAGAATGCATCTTCTGGCTCTTAGCTTCATTCAGAGGCATACAGCTTGGAAACAGACCCTTCCATCCAACCCGTCTGAGCCAACCATACATCCCAATCTGATGTAGTCTCACTTGTCAGCATTTGGCCCCATCCCTCTAAACCCTTCATATTCATAAATCCATTCAGATGGCTTTTTAAATATTGTAATTTTACCCACCTCCACCACTTCCTCTGGCAGCTCATTCCACTTGCACAGCACCCTCTGCGTGAAAAAGTAACCCCTCAAGTCCTTCTTAAAATTTTCCCCTCTCACTTTAAAGCCCACTAATTTTGCACTTGCCCATCCTAAGAAAAAGACCTTGGCTATTCACCCTATCCATGCCACTCGTGATTTTAGAAACCCCCATAAGGTCACCCCTCAGTTCCGACACTTCAGGGGAATAACGTCCAGTCTATTCAGCCTCTCCCTATAGCTCAAACCTTCCAGCCCTGGCAACATCCTTGTACATCTTTTCTGCACACCCTCAAGTTTAACAACAACAGAAGGGTGAGCAGAATTGTACACAGCATTCCAAAAGTGGCCTCAACAATGTCCTGGACAGCTGCAACATTACATCCCAACTCCTATGACCAACGAAGGCAAGCTTGCCAAACGCCGCCTTCACCACCCTGCTGACCTGTGCATCCACCTTCAAAGAACTATGAACCTGCACCCCAAGGTTTCTTTGTTTGGCAACGTTTCCCAGAACCCTACCATTAACTGTGTAAGTCATGCCCTGGTTTGCCTTACCAACATGCAGCACCACACATTTATCTAAATTAAATTCCAGCTGCCGTTCCTCAGTCTATTGGCCCATCTGATCAAAGTCCCGTTGTACTCTGAGATAATCTTCATTTCTTAATGCTCACTCGCTTTCTGCTTATAGGGAGGTTGCCAGTCTCTGTTGATTGCATAGCTTTTTAGTAAGTAGACAGGAAGGATTTGTGGTTGATGAAGTGGGCAAGGCCTGATGAGTGCACGAGTGAGGTTGATTGTCCATTAGCATTGGTGAGGTTTGAGTGTAGTGGCAGAGTTGGACTTAGTATGAGATAGCAGATGTTGACACTTTTCCTTGAGGAACATAGGAAATCATTGACCATTTTGTGGAGCTTTCTATCTGACCGTGGAGACAGCTCTGACCTGGCCTGATACCTGTGTCCCGGCTGGCTGCGTTTTGTGCCTTATCCTCTGGTCGTCTGTTAGTAGAAGATGATCCTGCTTTCAACAATCTTGTCTATAAGGACCTCAAGGCCCCTAGTTATAGGCTGGATAGGCTGGGACTTCTTTCACTCGAGTATAGGAAGTTGAGAGGCAACCCTATAGAAGTTTATCTATACCCCTCATTATTGTATAGAATTAATGGTAGTTGTCATTTTCCTAGGATTGGGAATTTCAACTCTTGGGAGCACATTAAGGTGAGAGGAGAATGATTTTATAAAAATAACATGACGGACAATTTTGTTTGTGCAGAGTGTGGTTCGCTTGTGGAATGAACTTCCTGAGGAAATAGTGGTTGTGGGCACAATTGCAGCATTTAAAAGACATTTGGATAAGAACACGAATAGGAAAGGTTTGGAGGGATATGGGCCAGGTGCAGGCAGATGGGGCTACTTTAGTTTGGGATTATGTTCGGTATGGACTGGTTGGACCAAAGGGTCTGTTTCTGTGATACTAGGAACTGCAGATGCTGGAAAATCTGAGATAACAAGGTGTAGAGCTGGATGAACACAGCAGGCCAAGCAGCATCATAGGAGCAGGAAGGCTGACGTTTTGGGCCTAGGCTGTACACCTTGTTATCTCGGGTCTGTTTCTGTGCTGTGTGACTCTATGACTTAGAAAGCAGGATGGCAGCTTCACTTTCTGAAACATGTCAGTTTTCCAAGAGAACGGTGTACAACAGTGTCTTGACTTGCAGCCGCTCAAGTAATATGCAGCTTGGGGTTTAAATATGGCTTCGGAGCCTCTTGCATTTGAAAGTACTGTCAGCGGTAAGAATTTAACCTCTCGCTGCATGATTGCATATGAAGGATGTCAAATGCTTGCATAATTAACAAGGTAAGGTGAGAAATGTTGATGTAAGACACAATAGGACTCCCACCACGAAACTCCCTGAAGATAACACTTAGCCTAAACATGGGAAAATCAATATTTTATTTTAAAAGTGCACCTTGAACAAAAGCTTTAACTTCCTACAAAGGAATTTTGACTTTATAGAATTGAGTCTGTCTTTGTTACTTATTGTTTGCGGCTTGCTAAAATTAGGAAAAACGCTTCATGAGATAAACGAATAGATTTTGGGTGCAACTAATTGCAAGGCATGAAAGGCGGTTTGTGTGAGTTAAAAATATTGTCCTAATCAACTTAAAAATGGTCTGATTTCTAAAGTTTCTTCTTTTGATCTTTGTGGGTGTGCTGTTTGACTTGAAGCATTTGGCAATATTTTACATACTCTTATTGTTGGTGCTCTACATAACTTGCTTTCCTAATGAACTACTGATTATTTGCTGATAGCAGCTTTTTGATAGCAATCTGCTGCTGCAGCAGTTCTCTTCCATGTAATATTAAAAAAGTTATTTGCTATAATTCAGTTATAAAAAAAATTCAAATTTACTAAAACTTAATTTTGTTAATAAAGCAGCTTTTTATAAAATGACAGTTTCAGCACTTCCAGTAAAGTTATTAGCATTTTTTATAAATAATTAAAGAGGGAGACTGACTATCACTCAAAAACAGAACCTTTCTTTGTTTAAAGTGAAAGCGCTTTCTTTAAATTAATGTGCCATAAGATTATCAGTAGGCATTGGTTTAAAGGAACGACTGAATCCAAACTGAGAAGGAAGACATTAAACACTGCATTTAATTTGGTCTTGTATGGTGCTTCCAAATTCCAAACATGTGGATGCATGACTTGCTGCAACTTAAACTTTCCATGCAGTTTACTGAGAAGACTGTTTTTAGTTGGTCTTCTGGGCTGATCTTAATGATTGTGGGAATTGCTGAGTCTCAGTGTCTCAGTGAGTGTTGTGCTTTGGGAGTTAGTGACCTTAATGTAGCACAAAAACAATAGTTAATTAGCTTAATGGTTTTGCAATTACATGATACTGAAGTTCTCAAGCCTAGTAACTACGACTACTGATAACTCAGCTGCTTCATTCTATCATAATTGGAAACATCCAGCACCTTTAGTCTTAATGAAGCCAGAAACTTTGTTTGATTCCCACAAATACCAAAGCAGCATCTCTTACTTTGATTTCAACTCGTTAACTGACTCAACTCAGATTTTTTGTAATATTCAACCCCAGGCATAGTTTCCTCCCCATATCTTATCTTTCATCAGGGTTGTTTTCTACTTTCTTTCCCTTCCCCCTCCATCCTCTATTCTGATATGTGACCAGGTTTAACTATAAACAACAGAAGCAGCGTGGTAACAGCTGAGTGCTCATCCACTGCGCTGTAGCCTCTGCTGACTTTCAGCTAGTCCTACTGTGCCCCTCTCCTCCATTTCTCAATTATCCTAAAAATTATTCATATAGTATCAGATGGACATCATTTGACAAGAAATGCTGCCAGATTTTGTTGGTGACCAGGTTTCCTGTCCAACTGTAGGAAGTCTCAAGTACAATTACATTAAAAAGACTTGTATCACCAGCCAGCAAAGTTGCTGTTATAAAACCTTTCACCCTATTCCTTAACAATCTATCTACCTCTGCCTTAAAAAAGATTCAAGGAGTCTGCTTCCACTACCTGTTCAGGAAGAGGTTTAGGAATTACACCATAAAATTCCAGTCCACTGGGCCTCCTCCGGTGTCACAGTGATGCCACCCGGAAACTGGAGGAGCAGCATCTCATATTTCAGCCTTGGGCGCCTCCAACCCAATGGTCTCACTGCGGACTTTACTAATTTCAAGATCTCCCCACCCCTGGCCGCATCCCATGACCAATCCTATCCCTCTCATCCCTGCCTCCTTGACCTGACACAACCCGTCCATCTTCTCTCCCACCTATCCGCTCCTCCCACCTCACTGACCAATCCCCACCACTCTACCTGCACTCACCTATCACCAGCCCACCTACCTTCCCCAGCCCCACCCCATCTCTCTATTTACTTCTGAGCTCTGTTCCCCTCCCCCGTTTCTGAAGAAGGGTCCTGACCCAAAACGTCATCTTTCCTGCTCCTCTGACGCTGCCTGGCCTGCTGTGTTCCTCCAGCTTCACACTATTATATCTAAATTTTATTTTGCCTTTTTTTGACCCTCGGATTTAATCTGATCTGTTAAGTGGTTAATGACAAATCCTTTGCTGATACTCACTTCCCTCTGGTTGAGATATATAGCTACTGATGGTTGATCCATTCTTTTGACTCTGAAGATCAAGATTCAGCTTCAGTATATGAAGAGATTATCTGGTATCCAGTTGGAAATTGTGGAAGGGGATATGTTGATAGGGAACCTCACCTTTTCACTTCTTTTCAGATGATACATCATGGGTTGATATTGGCAGTTATGGAGATCTCAACTTTTAGCATTTGAACCTTTGAGAAAGTATGTGGAACTGCACTTCATGTCATAAATTTATTATGTTTCACTCCCTTTTTCAAGTATATTTCGTATGCTTGATACAATATGGAGTAAACATTCCTGTTTAGGGCAAATGTCATAATTATTGGGATGGGAAGGGGCGAAAAAGGTCCAGTACATAGTGGAGTTACTTATGGTTGTAAACACATACTACTGCCATTTAAATAACAATCCACTGCATTTGAGATGAAATGGTCTTCTATAAGAACTTGTGAAGGAGGAAAGTATCTTTAAATTAATTGAAATCTTTGGTAAGATCGTTAGTTTAATATGGTAATTATTAGACCTTCCTAAATTGTGTTGATAATTATATCCCCCTTCTCCAGCTCCCTCCCCAAGAAAAAAACTTTCTCTACAGGCCCCAGATTTCAGAGGGATTGTAAGCCATGGGTAGATTTTTTAGTCTTGAGTCTTCAACTAGGAAAAAAGACAGCCATGCATCCTTCCCATTGAAATACTTTTCTTTTCATTCATTTATGGGCGTTGCTGGCTGGCCAGTCAGCATTTTGTGCCTGTCCCTAGTTGCCCTTGAGAAGGTGGTGCTGAGCTGCCTTCTTGAACTGCTGCAGTCCACCATCACCTGTTTCAAGGGCAACTGGAGGCAGGCAATAAATGCTGGCCAGCCATTGATTCCCACGTCCCATGTCCCATGAATGAATAACAAAAATGTATTGGTCCTCTTATCTATGTCATAAAGCTGTCAATCATACCTATTTGTATTATCAATGTTTGAAGTTTTTATCACTTCAAAACTTTAATTGCCTTTTTCGCTGGAATAATTTATTTAATGCCTGTGTGTTTATTTTCTTTGGATTAAGAGGTCTGTAATGGATAGAAGCTTCTGACATTTCAACTATGAATGTTTGTAGGAGATGGTTTGGTTGTAAGCTGGGCTTTTCTTTTTCCTAAAACTTTTTTTGAAACTTCTCATTGAAATAATCTTGGAACTGACAAAGACTTGCCAGTGGTTTGTTAGTTCTTTACATAGATGCTGACAGAATGAGTGGTGAGAATGCATCGGGTGGCTTGGAAAGAATATGGGAAAGTGGGAAGTCATGGAAGATACAGGGGTATGGAGGAGTGCAGGGGATTTGTGGTGTGGAGAGTTGTATGTTGAGTAGGTGTTTAGAGATGGACATGAGGAATGATGGTCTGAGGGCCTAACATTCATCATTACGACTGGGCTGAAATTCTAGAAATGGATGGGGACATTCTAATCTGCTAGCTTTACCATCTACACACCTTTATTGCCACCTTGGTCCTACCTCTGGATTCATTGGCCCTGACTTCTTCATGCCCTATGCCCTCCGCAACAGAAATGTGAGGTGGGGTCTTCTTTAACAGAGATGGGTTTGTGGAGTCAGGAACTTTCCTAAATCCCAACGCCCATCTCCTTTACAAAAATTTTTTTGTGCAGTGGTAGTCTCCCTACCCCTGGACCAGGAGGCATGGTTTCAAGTCCCACCTGCTGCAGGGGTGTGTAATAATATCTCTGAACAGGTTGATTAGAAAAATAGGTTAACAAAAAAAAAGAAACACCTGCTGAACTTTGCAAGGGAATGGAGAGGGTTTGAGGAAATTTATTTTCTATGGCTATTTAAAGTCAGGTGCCAGTTAAGTCGATTAGCCATGCCAAAGCGGATGAACTTAGAGCATGGGTCAGTACTTGGAACTATGATGTTGTGGCCATTACAGAAACTTGGGTAACTCAGGGACAGGAATGGTTGTTGGAAGTTCCAGGATTTAAATGCTTTAAAAGAAATAGGGAGGGTGGTAAAAGAGGTGGCGGAGTGGCATTGCTAGTCAGGGCTGGTGTAGCAGCTACTGAAAGGCAGTTCGAGAATGATATGTCTGCAGAGTCAGTTTGAGTTGAGGTCAGGAACAAGAAAGGAGCAGTCACTTTGGGTTTTTTTACAGACCCCCTAATAGTTGCAGAGAAGTGGAGGAGCGGATTGGTGAGGCAGATACTAGAAAGTTGCAGAAGTCACAGGGTTATAGTCATGGGTGACTTCAACTTTCCAAGTATTGATTGGAAACTTTTTAGTTGTAATAGTTTAGATGGAGTGGATTTTGTCCAGTGCGTTCAGGAAGGATTCCTGACACAGTATGTATATAGACCAACACGAGGAGAGGCCACTTTGGATTTGGTGCTTGGCAATGAACCGGGCCAAGTGTTAGGCCTGTTGGTGGGAGAGCATTTTGGCAGTAGCGATCATAACTCTGTTACTTTTACAATAGTCATGGAAAAGGATAGGTACATACAGCAGGGTAAGGTTTATGATTGGGGGAAGGGTAATTATAATTCTGTTCGGCAAGAACTGGGTAACATAAAATGGGAACAGATGCTGTCAGGGAAGAGCACTTTTGAAATGTGGAGATTGTTTAAGGAATGCATACTGTGTGTGCTCGCTATGTTCGTCCCTAGCAGGCAGGGAAGACGCGGTCAAGTGAGGGAGCCTTGGCTCTCAAGAGAGGTCAAACGACTGGTTAAGAGGAAGAAGGAGGCTTATGTAAGGTTTAGGAAACAAGGATTGGAAAAGGCTCTAGAGGGATACAAGTTAGCCAGGAAAGAGCTGAAGAAAGGGCTTAGGAGAGCTATAAGGGGGCATGAGAAAACCTTGGCAGATAGGACCAAGGAAAACGCCAAGGCTTTTTACATGTACATGAGGAATAAGAGAATGACCACAGAAAGGGTAGGGCCGATCAAGGATTGTAAAGGGAATTTGTGCACGGAGCCTAAAGGGATAGGAGAGGTCCTTTAATGAATACTTTTCTTTGGTATTCACAACTGAGAGGGACCTAGTTGTAGGGGAGGACAGTGTGAAACAGGCTGGTAGACTAGAGGAGGTGGATGTTAGTAAGGAAGATGTACTAGGAATTTTGAGGAACTTGAACCCCCCGGGCCTAATGGGGTTTATCCAAGGGTTCTATGGGAAGCGAGGGAAGAGATTGCAGGGCCTTTGGCGATGATCTTTTCGTCCTCACTGTCCAAGCGTATAGTGCCAGAAGATTGGAGAGTGGCAAACGTCATTCCCTTGTACAAAAAAGGAATAGGGATAACCCCGGAAATTACAGGCCAATTAGTCTTACGTCAGTGGTGGGCAAATTATTGGAAAGGCATCTGAGAGATAGGATTTATGATCACTTGGATAGGCACAGTTTGATTCGTGATAGTCAGCATGGATTTGTGAGGGGTAGATCATGCCTCACAAACCTTATTGAATTCTTTGAAGAGATGACCAAACATGTGGATGAAGGTAGAGCAGTGAATGTGGTATACATGGATTTAAGTAAGGCATTTGATAAGATTCCCCATGGTAGGCTCATGCAGAAAATAAGGAGGCACAGAACAGGGGGAAATGTGGCAGATTGGATTCAGAATTGGCTGACCCTTAGAAGACTAAGGGTGGTAGTGGACGGAAAATATTCAACATGGTGCTCAGTTACGAGTGGTGTACCACAAGGATCTGTTCTGGGTCCTCTTCTATTTGTGATTTTTGTAAATGATTTGGATGTAGGAGTCGAAGGATGGATTAGTAAATTCGCGGACGATACGAAGATGGGTCGAGTTGTGGATAGTGCAGACAGCTGTTCTAGGTTACAAAGGGACATTGATAGGATGCAGAGCTCGGCTGAGAAGTGGCGGATGGAGTTTAACCCTGAAAAGTGTGAGGTGATTCATTTTGGAAGGACAAACTTGAAAGCAGAATGCAGGGTTAACGGAAAGATTCTTGGCAGTGTGGAGGAGCAGAGGGATCTTGGGTTTCATGTCCACAGTTCCCTGAAAGCTGCCACCTAGGTGGATAGAGTTGTTAAGAAGGCGTACGGTGTGTTAGCTTTCATTAACAGAGGGATTGAGTTCAAGAGCCGTGAAGTTATGCTCCAGCTATACAAAAGCCTGGTTCGGCCACATCAGGAGTATTGTGTCCAGTTCTGGTCACCTCATTACAGGAAAGATGTGGAAGCATTGGAAAAGGTGCAGAGGAGATTTACCAGCATGTTGCCTGTAATGGAGGGAAGGTCTTATGAGGAAAGTTGAGAGAGCTAGAGCTTTTCTCTTCAGGACGATGAAGGGTGAGAGGTGACTTGATAGAGGTGTACAAAATGATCAGGGGTGTAGATAGAGTGGACAGCCAGAGACTTTTTCCTAGGGTGGAGGTAGCTCTTACGAGTGGGCATACTTTTCAAGTGAGTGGAGGTAGATATAGGGGAGATGTCATTCTCTTTACTCAGAGTGTGGTAGGGGCGTGGAATGCATTTCCGGAGCGGGTAGTGGAGTCGGCCTCATTGGGGGCATTTAAGCGGCTATTAGATAGGCATATGGATGATAGTATAAGGTAGGGGTGGAGGTTAGATAGACCTTAGGTTTAGGGTAAAAGTTCGGCACAACATCGTGGGCCGAAGGGCCTGTACTGTGCTGTACTGTTCTGTGTTCTAAAGTGCCCATAGTGTCCAGGGATGTGCAGGCTAGGTGAATTAGCCATGGGAAATGCAGGGTTACAGAGCTAAGGTAGGGGGATGGGTCTGGGTGCGATGGTCTTCAGAGGGGCGGTGTGGGCTCCATGGGCTGATTGACCTGCTTCCACACTAGGGATTCTATGATTCTAACTAATTACTGACCTATGTCACAAAATTGCTTCTAATTCCTTGCATGCTCATTTTTGCTGATTTCCTGCGTGAAATTCTTACCAAATGCCATCTGGAATTACATCTGAACAACAATAGATAGAGACAACAAAACCAAATAGATTAGTCAGACGTAACTTATTCTTCACAAATCGTTTTCTTTTATTTGTTGATGCTTGTCCAAGAGTTCAGTCATATGCTCATTCAAGTAACATCCCCACAATTGATGTGAACTGCCAAATGTTTAGCTTTCTGGTTTCTTTCATCTCCCTTCTTAAATAATAAGTGACCATTGCAATTTTCCACTGCAAATGTGAAACTTTAAAACTTGGAAAACTGTGTATGTGGATTCCAGGAATGCACATATGAACTGGAGCCAAGCTGTTGTTTACAAGTGAAGCTGATTGGTTTCTGGACTAGGGTCCAGTTATCAAAGGCAGGTAAAGAACTTTGTCAGCAACCTGGTCGCCTAATCAGTAGAGGTAGATCACTTGGGATTCAGGGTGAGCTTGCCAATTGGATACAAAATTGGCTTGACGGTGGGAGACAAAGGGTGGTGGTGGAGGGTTGTTTTTTGGACTGGACACCTGTGACTAGCAGTGTTCCACAGGGATTGGTGCTGGGTCCATAGAAACATCGAAGATAGGAGCAGGAGGAGGCCATTCAACCCTTCCAGCCATGCTCCGCCATTCTTCACGATCGTGGCTGATTGTCCAACTCAATAGCCAAATCCTGCTTTCTCTCCATAACCTTTGATCCCATTCACCCCAAGTGTTATATCTAGTTGCCTCTTGAATACATTCAGTGTTTTGGCATCAACTGCTTCCTGTGGTATTTTATTCCATAGGCTCACCACTCTTTGGGTGAAGAAATGTCTCCTAGTCTCTGTTCTAAATCGTCTACTCCGAATCCTCATACTGTGACCCCTCGTTCTGGACACACCCACCATCGGGAGCATCCTCCCTGCATCAACCCTTTCTAGTTCTGTTAGAATTTCCACTTTTGTTTGTCATTTATATAATGATTTTGATGAGAATATATGAAGCATGGTTAGCAAGTTTGCGGATGATGCCAAAATTAGTGGTATAGTGGACAGTGAAGGAGGATATCTAAGGTTACAGAGAGATCTTGATCGATTGGTAATGGACTGAGGAGTGGCAGATGGAGTTTAATTTGAATAAAGGCAAGGTATTGCATTTTGGTAAAACAAACAAGGGCAGAAATTATGCAATTTTAAAGTAGGGCCTTGTAGGACAGAGAGACCTAGGCGTTCAGGTACATTGTTCTTTGAAGCTTGTGTCTCACACAGATTGGGTGGTTAACAAGGTGTTTAGCGCACTTGCCTTCGTTGCTCATTTTGCTTCGTTTTGAGTTGGGACATTATGTTGAGGTTGTACAGGACATTGGTGAGGCCGCTTCTGGATTACTGTGTCCAATTTTGGTCATCCTGTTAAAGGAAGAATATTATCAAGCTGGGGAGGGTTCAGAAAAGATTTACCCAGAATGTTGCCAAGAATAGAAGGCTTGAGTTATAGGGAGAGACTGGATAGGTTGGGACATTTTTCAGTCGAACATAGGAGGTTGAGGGGTGACCTTGTACAGGTTTATAAGGTCATAAGGAGTATGGATAAGTGAATGGCAGGTGTCTTTTCCCTGTGGTGGAGGATTTCAAGACTAGGGGGCATAGTTTAAAGTTGAGAGGAGAAAGATTTAAAAAGGCCACGATGGGCAACTTTTTTACACAGAGCTTCCAGAGGAAGTGGTGGATGCGGGCATGGTTACAATTTTTTAAAGACATTTCAGTTTGCACATAAATAAGAAATGTCTGGAGGGCTTTGGGCCAAGTGCAGGCAGGTGGGACCAGTTTCGTATGGATTATGTTCAGCATGGACTGGTTGGACCGAAGGCTGTGTTTGTGCTGTATGACTCTGTAACTCTATTACTGTGTGATTGGCTGTCAAGTAGCTGAACAGCTTGGATGGTGAGTAAGACATGCAGAAGCTCTGTAAGGCGAGAAAAGAAACCAGACCTGCGGCAGCTGACAGTTTTTTTTTCTTAATTTTCTCCAGTAAGCTGCTTTAAAACTGAAGTTAACCAGTATATCTTTACTTTAGCACATGTTGCAGGTTGTGACTTTGAATTGGATAAGCTGGAAA
>NC_063333.1:72669188-72746067 GCF_021869965.1 Rhincodon typus | reverse complement strand
TCTCCTTTTTTCTGAAGAAGGGTCTAGGCCCGAAACGTCAGCCTTCCTGCTCCCCTGATGCTGCTTGGCCTGCTGTGTTCATCCAGCTCGACACCTTGGTATCTCAGATTCTCCAGCATCTGCAGTTCCTACTATCTCTGAGGCATTTCATACAGTTTTGCATGAGAAACAGGTGAGCAAATCTTACACATCTCATGGAATAAAAGATTAGTAGCAAGATGGATGTGCAATTGCTTGACTGGCAGGAAATAGAGAAATAGTTAATGGATGTTGTTTGGGCTGGAGGGAGTCTTGTAATGAAGTTCCCCAGGAGTCAGTGTTGGGGTACTTGCCTTTCCTAATAGATATCAATGACCTAGACTCTGCGGTCAAAACAAAACTTAGAATTACTGCAAACTCTGAGGTGGACAGTGTAAAACTCTGAAAGGACTTGGGTAAGTTGTTGAAATGGGCAGACAGGTTTATATGTGTCATGAAAGGTGGCACAGTAGGTTGAGAGAGCAGTAAATAAAGCATACAGTATCCTGGGCCTTAATGGAGGCAGAGAGTACAAAACTAAGGAGGTTATGTTGAAGTTGATTGGATTTCATTGTCATGTGTACTCAAGTACAAAAGTACAGGAGTACAGTGAAAAGTGTACAACGTCACTGCACAAGACGCCATCTTGGGTACAAGTGCCTAGGTACAGAATCTTAAGAACAGAGTTAAAAGTTAAACATTACAGTAATTATAGAATAGTGTAAAGCATGTGAAATAAGGTTAAACCTTACATATTTTGCTGGCCACCTTAGTTTTAAGTAGAAAATAAAGAAATAAAGCTGAAAGCTCAAGCATTACAGTCTTAAGTGCTTAACCATTGTGGCACCGCACTTTGAGGAATCATCTTGGGACCAGAAGACCATGTTGGGCCGAGAATCCGCCGCGCTGGACCAGGAGACTGCTACACTAGTGTCTTGTATAAGACATTAGATTGGTTTCAGCTATTGTATCAGGTATGGTGGAACACTTTTTAGATAGGATATGAAGGCTTTTGAGAGAGTGCAGAAGAGGTATTTTCATGTAAATGGTTTCAGGGATACAAAATTTCAGTTATGCAGATAGATTGGAAAAGTTTAGGACCGTTTCTCTTGGAGAAGAGAAACTAGAGATTAAATCTAATAAAGGTACTGAAAATCATGCGGATGAGGTGGTTTTTTTAAGATGGTGTGTGTAGGGAGATACATTTTTGCCACTCATGAAAGGGTTGAAAACAAGAGGGCACAGATTTAAAGTAATTATTGAAAGAAACAGAAATGATGTTGTGGAAATAAAGCTTTCTTATACAGTGTACCGATAGGGTCTGGAATGCACTTTCTGAGCTTTTCATAGAGACGGGTTTAATTGATGCTTCAAAAGTGAGTTGAACTGTTATTTGAAGAGGAACAGTGCAAGGAGAATGGTATGAAGTGAATTTCTCATTCATAGAGCAGTGCAGACAGGATGGACTGAAATGCCTTTTCTACACTAGTAATTCTGTGATTCCATGGGACTTGTAGAGTCTCACAGCACAGAAACAGAACCTTCGGTCCTGCCAGTCCATGCTGAACATAATCCCAAACTATTCTAGTCCACCTGCTTGCTCCTGGCCCATATCCCTCCAGACCTTTCCTATTCATATATCTGTTCAAATGGCTTTTAAACATTGTAATTGTAATTGTAATGGTAATTGTACCTGCATCCGCCACTTCCTTAGGAAGTTCATTCCACACGCAAACCACCCTCTGTGTAAAAAAATTGCCTGTGATGTCTTTTTAAAGTCTCCCTCCTCTCACTTTAAAAATGTGTCCCCTTGTCTTGAAATTCTCCATCTTAGGGAAAAGACAGCTACCATCAACTCTATCTATACCTCCCATTATTTTATAAACTTCTGCCAGGTCACCACTCGACCTCCTATGCTCCAGTGAAAAACGTCCCAGCCTATCCAGCCGTTCCTTATAACTCAAACCTTCCATACCCAGCAACATCCTGGTAAATCTCTTCTGAGCCCTCTCCAGCTTGACAATATCCTTCCTATAACTTAACTCCACTGGCACAACTGAACTTGGAAATTACACTGTTTGATTGGGAATAGAAACCTATGCCCAACTGTTCTTTATGCAGTATCACCACAGTAAAATCCTTTATGTAATCTGGAATTCTTGTGGAATTTACTAAAGTAATTGGTACAAAGTATTATACAATCTTAATGCCAGGCTTGCTTGAAATCATTTAATTTGCTATGAAGGGAAAAAAGATTGTAGATCCATTTTGTTTATTGTTATTGTGTATGTTTTGATAATCTTAAATTGTGTTCATCCTAACCTTAATTGTTTTTGCTAGTCCATTACCAAAAATACCATGAGGAAGAGTTTTGCATTCTTGAGTTTCTTTACACATGTGGAGACGATGAGGCTTTAAAAATATTTTGTGCGGTAAAACTTTCTTGGAATGTCATGAGAATAAATAGAAGTGAAATCAGGGTAATGATCTCCTTTGATACAATGTATATGTTGCTGTGTTTTTTTTTAAAAAGCAATAGAACAATAAGTATTTTCCTCTTGTGTATCCTCAGCTGCCCCATTATATTGTCATTAATTTAAAATTGCTCAGTACAATTGATCTTTATTTCACTTTGAAAATAGAATAAAATATACCTGTTGGACCAAACAATCACTTTTTAACTATTTAATTTTGATAATGGCCCTATTAATTTATAACTAATGATTTGGTTATGAATCATAACTATTATTTAAAACAATATGCAAGAAGAACAGCCTCAATATGTAAGTTTTCTCCTGCCAAAATTCAAAGGAAATTGACACAGTTAATAAAACATTGCTAGATACGTGTCTTGTAAATGGAAGTTGGAAAGTGGTATATTTTTTTAAATTGAAGCTATCTTCTACGATTGTCGCTCTGTTAGTGTTCTTTCTTTGTCACTGCTATGTTAGATCTTTTGCCACTGTCATGTTGTGCAGTTTGGATTCAAGTTCTGTGAAATGTAGGTTGTGACAAGTGTCCTGTGTGTTGCAATTATATGGATGGAAAGGATGCTGATTAAAGCTTTTGCAGCACGCTACAAAGGTTTCACCTTGGGCAACTTAATTTTAAGGTCAGAAAACGTAGTGGTTTTCAGATCCAGCAATAACACTGAAGTAACATTGCTTTCCTGTATGATCATCTTTTCTTGCCTGGTTTAAGAATTAGATGATCAAGCTTTGGTAGATAGTGTTTGAGCTACTTTTTACAGGTGTTGATATTCTATTGATGGTTACTGTGAATTCCCTACTCGGCAAACTGACTCAATGGACACAGTTTTGTTTGCCGCAGAAATATGGTATCTTGGAATAATTCTAATTAATCCTTGTGAAGTACATCAACATTCCATTGTTAGTATTTAAAAGAAAACATAAGATGATGGTATCTATGTGTATTCAACTAATTATACCCACAGGAAAAGTGTTTTTAGTTCCATTTGCTTTCCTAGTTGCAATTTCTCATAAGCAGAAAATTATTTTTAATTCTTACAAGAGCATATTACATCATTCCATTACATATCATTTAGAACATGAGAAAGGTCATCTCACATATAATTGCTATTTGCATGAGTTATATTTGAAAAAAATCTATACTGTGCCTTGTACACATGCAGTAAATAGTATTCTTATTAAAATGCTGCTATTTATTTAGCAATCACTTAGTAAACATTTGTATTCTAAGCCCTCACCAAAAATTAAAGTCATTTACTAAAGGTGTGGCATATTGTTAACTGTCAAGATTTGGCCATAATTGTGCAACATGTTTTATCTGATGTCAATAAAAGTTAAAACCTGCATGCCAACATAGAAAACTGCCAAAACTGATGACTAGTTTCAAAAACCTTGGGCTGAACTTTTCTAGCCCCCAGTCCGGTCTTGCAGAGGGTTGGTGATGGGGTGAACAGTAAAACCAGTGGCCTTTTGTGTTTTTGGTTGCCATGATATGTGTGCAATAATTTTAATGAGGTAACCACAAGTGCCATATGATATGTGTGTGTATCAAAGGTTTCCAACCAGCATGCTGAAGCAAGGTGAGTTGTGTGCCGCAAAAGTCTTGAGAGCAGTGCTGCTTTGCGTAGTGGCGTCCAATGTTGCACGTGCGGAGATTTAGCACCTGCATGCACAGGTTGAATAATTTGTCATGAGAAGAAACTGCGTGTGCACACCAAAGAGGGGACAATTAAATAGCTGTTGAACTGGACTGCATGCCGGAACACATTTACACATTCGCACAAATTTTAAAGTGAATAATTTTCCTTGAACCACTTACCTGGGTCTTAAATTCTAAGAAATTGATAAACTACTTGTCAAAAGACATGCTTCCTCTATTAATTCAGTCAGTGAAATATCTGAAAAAGCAAGAAATAAAAACAATTGCTGGAGAAACTCAGCAGGCCTGGCAGCATCCTTGGAGAGAAAGCAGTGAGTTAAGATGCCATTTACAGATGAAGTATCCATGTCTGAACAAACGCATTCAGAACTTCAAGAACTTGAATAAACAAAACATCAAGCAGACCCAGCATCTGATGGAGTGTGTACAGGTATTAGATAAAGTTCAAGAAGCTAATTACCTGGTGGCTGAGCTTGTAGCAAAATCAAGCCCCATATGATTGCCGAAACTGCAATCATGCCTGTGTCTTAAAAAAAAAAATTGTAGGTGTGATGTCAGGAGCTGATATTGCAAAAGAGATCAACAAAGTTCCACTCTGATAATATAGTTAAATGGTGAATTGACAACATGTTCGCTAATATGGAGGAGGTGCTGCAAGAGAGGTTAAACCAGATTTGCGGATTGACAAGTCCACTGATACAAGCGGACTCTGCCAGGTACTAGCAAACTTTTACTATGTCAATGGAAACTCCATTGAAGAGAATCTTTTCTCTTGTAAGGAGCTACCAAATCATGCAACTGGTTAAAAAATATTTTGAGTAACAGATTCTTACTGGAGGGAAAACGAGCTTATCTGACCCATGTGTGGGAATATTTGCACTGAAGCTTTCCCTTGTTCCCATGATGGGGAAAGTCACTAAAGTGAAAGAACAAAGTCCTAACATTTAGATCGCCCATTGCATCCTTCACCATGAAGCTCTTTAGTCAAAATGATGCAGTGAGAGTTAGCTGTAGCATTAGAGCCATCCCTTCCACCTACCTCTTCCTCCGCTACATCGATGACTGTATCAGTGCCGCCTCGTGCTCCCACAGTTCATCAACTTTACCAACACCTTCCACCCCAACCTCAAGTTCACCTGGACCATCTCTGATACCTCTCTCTCTTTCCTGGACACCTCTGTCTCCATCTCTGGTGACGACCTCAACTGATATCTATTTCAAGCCCTCCGACTCCCACAGCTACCTAGACTACACCACCTCTCTCCCACCTTCCTGCAGGAATGTGATCTCCTACTCCCAATTCCTCCGCCTCTGCCGCATCTGCTCCCAAGATGAGGCGTTCCACTCCCGAACACCCCAGATGTCCTTGTATTTCGTACTTTCCCCTTTCGGTGGTCAAAAACGCCCTCAACCGCATCTCTTGCGTTTCCCGCACCTCTGCCCTCACACCCCCTCCCTGCAGTAAAAACAAAGACAGAATCCCCCTTGTCCTCACGTATCACCCCATTAACCTCTGGATTCAACGCATCATTCTCTGCCACTTCCACCACCTGCAATCTGACTCCACTACGAAGGATATATTTCCCACCCCACCCTTATCTGCCTTCCGGAGGGACCGCTGTCTCCGTGACTCCCTCGTCTGCTCCACACTCCCAACTAGCCACACCACCCCTGGCACCATTCCCTGCAACCGCAGGAGGTGCTACACCTGCCCCTACACCTCCCCCCCTTACCTCCATCCCAGGCCCCAAAAAACACTTTCCACATCGGACAGATGTTCACCTGCACATCCGCTAATGTGGTCGATTGTATCTGCAGTTCCCAATGTGGCCTCCTGTACATCGGTGAGACGAAGCGGAGGCTTGGACACCACTTTGTAGAGCACCTGTGCTCAGTTTGCGACAAACGACAACACCTTCCAGTCGCGAACCACTTCAACTCCCCCTCCTACTCCCTGGACGACATGTCCATCCTGGGCCTCCTCCAGTGTCACAGCCGGAAACTGGAGGAGCAGCACCTCATATTCCGCCTCGGGAGCCTACAACCCAATGGTCTCACTGTATGGACTTTACTAGCTTCAAAATCTCCCCACTCCCAGCCTCATCCCATGACTAACCCTCCCTCTCATCCCACCTCTTTGACCTGTCTGTTTTCTCTCCCACCTATCCGCTACTCCCACCTCACTGACCAATCCCCACCACTACCTACCTGCACTCATCTATCACCATCCCACCTACTTTCCCCGCCCAAACCCCCCTCTCTATTTATTTCAGAGCCCCCTTCCCGTCCACCATTTCTGAAGAAGGGTCCCGAACCAAAACGTCGGCTTTCCTGCTCCTCTGATGCTGCCTGGCCTGCTGCGTTCCTCCAGCTCCAGCTGTGTTATCTTGTATTAGAGCAAGGTGTGAAAATTGTAAATTACATAAAATTGCAGCTATTGAAATCATATTTGTCCCTTATTTTGTGTGCACAAAAAGGAGGCTAAGCACCAAAGTTAACTGTTATGCACCTAAGTGCACGAGGGCAAGTTCTGTCCCGCATTCATGAGCTCCAGAGAGAGCAGAATGTTCAACAGTGTATGAACTGCCTTACAAAGAGTTAGTTTCTGATGATTACTGGTGGGATAAACTGGCATATCTCACAGATAATTTCAGCCATCTGAATGAGCTGAATACTAAAATGCAGAGGAAGAATGAGATGATCTTAACCACCATAGATAAACTTCAAGGTTTCAGGTCAAAGCTGGTGTTTTGGCAAGAGACAGTGGCAAGGGATTCACTTGAGCTGTTTCCACTAGCAATGTCAGTGGTAGATGCACCTGTCAAGATGCATTGAAGGTTGAATTTCTACTTCCCCTCAACAAATGTGGAACACTGTTTTGTTCACTGTCTTCTGTGTCAGCATAAAAGCTGACATAAAAGAAAAAGGAGTAGGTCATCTGGCCCATCAAGCCTGCTCTGCCATTCAGTAAGATCATGGCTGATCATTTTGCGCACTTAGCTCCACTTACCCACCTGCTCACCATAACCCTTAATTCCTTTACTGTTCAAAATTCTATCTATCTTTGCCTTAAAAACATTAAATAAGGTAGCCTCAACTGCTTCACTGGGCAGGAAATTCCACACCTGAAGAGCCACCAAATCGGAAGTGTTAACTCTTTTTCTCCCCACAGATACTGGCAGCCCTGCTGAGTTTTGCCAGCAATTTCTGTTTTGGTTTGGAGAGATGTTTTTTCTGTACATGTTTTGGCTGATGTGGTACATGAATATCCAACCATCCCTGTTTGTCTTTGTGACAACATTAGCTCCTGTGAGCTAGCTTTCTCAACACTGGAGTACATGAAAAGCAATAGGAGGGAGCACTTGTTCCATCGACAATATTTGAGGGCAACCCTTTCATCAAATTTTCCCCAAATCAAAAGGCTCTGCACATAGCTGTAGGCCCAGGTTTCCCAGTACCCCAGTAAGTTGCAATTTATGTTATGTTTTGCTGTGATCCATGCTTCATAAGTAGTTAGAAATAGTTCAGTTTAACAGATTTTGAAAGATGTGTGTACTCATAGTCAAAGGTTGTGTGTTTTTTGCAAGTGGATTTGAAACATTTTTTGGCAAGGTGGTGGCAGGGTAAGTCGCTCCATTCGGAGCTCCACTCTGCTCGCCAGTTCCCTTTCTCTTTCGTTTTTTTTTGTCCATCCTTTTTTTTTTCTCCCATCTTCTCTCTCCCTCTGTAGTGATTCTAGCTCCCCCCACCCACCCGTTTTAACTATCTACCTAAGTAGTTGCGAAGGAGCCCGGTGGCAGCCAGGAACCATGTGCCTAAAGCTGAATGCACGGGTTGTGTCCTGCAGCAGTGGCGGATCAAGCATGGACCGGAGCGACAGCGGCAAATCAAGAGTGGGCCAGTGAGGCAGCCCAGAGCGGGACTCTGGCAGAGGCATGGCGTGGGCTCGAAAGGTTGGAGCAAGACTGCGGCAGTGGAAAGTGGACTGTCTTAAGTCATCTTTATTTTATCTTATTCTAAGTTAATGTGAATAGAGCCGTATATGTATGGTAAAGGTACACACTTTTCACTGTATTTTTACATTGAAGACACGTGACAATAAATGAATCAATTCAACATTAATGCTTTTAATTATTCTTTAGCTTGTTGTGTGCAATATGTTGTAAACCTCTCTAGTAAGGTCATAACCATAGTAAATGTGATGTTTGTGAGCAATCAATTCAGCTTAAAGTGGGTATGCCATGTGTAGTGACTGTAAAGTGGTCAGCCAGGTGAACCTCATAGAATATGAGTTCCCTGATTGGGGCTGTTAATCTGGTCCAAACTGGGAGCCCTGGCTGATAGATAAGAGCATCCTGTTCTCTCTGAGCTGGCCCTGAGGCAGCTGGATCAGTGTCGAGGGCTCTCCACGCGTAATGGTAACTTGGTGATGGGATACCAACCTCTGTGGAGTTATTTCACTGTGGAATTCTTTTTGTCTCATTGAAGTGTGCCTTGATATTGAAAAGGTTGGAAACCACTGGTGTACATTGTCATTCAATTTTCTATGCTAAATTTGAAAGAGAATTGCCATGAGTTTTAAGGTCATGCTGTTAATATTTAAATTCTTCAGACTTTATTTGTGCTTTTCTTTCACAAGTAAATACATCCATGAATTTAACAAATAATATTTTATCCTGAATATTGCAAATACATTCCAAATTATTTAAAAAACCTAATTTTAGTATTTGACACATTTTCATCATTTCAGTGTTAGCTTTATCAAATTAGACTAAAATCTGTTCTCTGCTCAGCCACCGTTATATCCGATGGGGATTGCTAATTGTACCATTATTTATACACAGCTACTTATACCCCGTACACTGAAAAATAATGATCTTGCTGACCTGCTATTGTGCTTTATGGCCAGAACATGATTATCTGCCTTGGAGGCAGAAGGCCCATTAATATTCTGGAGCCTCAGCTCAGTAGTCTGTATTATACTAAGAATAGTTTATCCAAAACACCCACTTTTGACTGTTCTTTCTTGTCAGCTTTGCTATTTAGAATCCTGTTAGCATCTAATTGCATCAGTGCTTGCCCCAAACCCCCAAAAAGTAAAACTGGAAATTGCCCCTTTTCCTGATAATAGATGACCTGGAGGAGGAGCAGAAGGTGTAAGCACATCACTTGAGGCAACGTGGCCAGAGACTGAACAGATTTCCAAACTGCTACCAATGCAATGTGCAGGGAACAGATGCTTTCCAAAGGAATATCTATGGAGCAGATTTGTGCCTCAGAAAGGATTCAATTAGTTGCTACTGAAATGCTCCAGGAAAAAGTTAATCTTTTTGTTGGGTCTTATCACAGGCCATGACTGTTCATAGTGGTTTACAATTTTTGTGGGTCTGTTTCTTTTCAGTTAGACTCTGCAGATCGCTGGTGTCTGCTAAGGAGTTGTGAGGTCCTTCAGTCAACATACGACAGATGTTCCCTTTTACAGGACATTCATCCAAGAAATAAGACATGTCCCCGACAGCAAAGTATAGGATCTCTCATCTTGCTGATGCATTCTGGCAAGCCAGAATCAAGGGGCCTTTAGCAGGAACCCTGTGTTGCTGAAAATTCCGTTTAAGTAGCCTGTGACTATCATCATTGTGGATTAAATTTATTGATTTTCTGTAATACCGCAACTGAGGATCCTGCGCAGAACATCAGGAAGATGCTGCTGATTAGGTTATATAAACATGAGAGATTTCTTTTTTCCTTTAGCTTTCTAGATCTTTCAAAATTGTAGTTGACTTTTTGAGGTTGATTTTAGAAGTTGCTGTTCATTTGTCTCCTGGTGTCAGTGCTAAGTAGAATTTATAATGTCATTTGGTTGTTCTGGGGCTAAACAAGAAAATTATTTGTGTATATTGCATTCACACAGCACTTCTCGTGATCACCAAATGTCAAAATGGTTTACTGCTAATTAAGTACTTTTTGAAGTATACTCACTCCCTTTAGCCACAAAATCTGTGTCTACCTCCTTATTGAAAACACAGCGTTTTGACCTCAACTACTTTGTGCTGGTGAATTCCACAAACTCACTGCTGACTGGATGAAGAATTTTCTCCTTATCTCAATGTTCCACATGGTAGTCTGGTTAGTAAAGTTAGATCACATGGAATCCAAGGGTAGCTAGCCAATTGGATCCAAAATTAACTTGAAAGTGGGAGACAGAGGGTGGTTGTGCAGGGTTGCTTTTCAGACCGGAGGCCTGTGACCACTGGTGTGCGACAAAGATCAGTGCTGAGTCCATCACTTTTCGTCATTTATATAAATTTATAACAGTCCAACACCAGCACTTCCTCTCCACTTTCAGCCGACAGTTGGTGGTGTCGAAGGTAGCCATGATGTGGACCTCCAGGAAGATTGTGTATATCGACGCAGATATCAAGTTTCTGCAGAGATGCAAGAAAGCAGAGAAGATCTAGAAAGGACGACAGATCATGAACCCACTCAAGTTGACCTTCAGCACAGACTGCGCTGAGAGACTCTGCCGTCGCACCTCTTGCACAATCCTCCATCGTCTCGTACACCAACTCTATAGCAAATGCCACAACCATGAAATTAAGATAGAGTCCATAGTCTCAGCTTAGACTCAGGGTAAATTGGACCAGCTACGAGACATTGTCAAGCAGATAAGGCAAAGGAACTATGGCACCTACATGGACACCAAGATCAGGAAATTGGAGAAACCTGGCATCACCACCCGTCCAATACCAGGACCTCCATGTCATATACAAGTGTGAATATAGGAGGTATGGTTAGTAAGTTTGCAGATGACACCAAAATAGTTTGTGCAGTGGACAGTGAAGAAGGGTATCTTGGAGTACAATGGGATCGTGATCAGATGGGCCAGTGGGCCGAGGAGTGGTAGATGGAGTTTAATTTAGATAAATGTGAGGTGTTGCATTTTGGTAAGGCAAATCAGGGCAGGACTTATACAGTTAATGGGAGGGCCCTAGGGAGTGTTGCCCAACAAAGAGACCCAGACGTGCAGGTGCATAGTTCCTTGACAGTGGAGTTGCAGGTAGAGAGGATGGTGAGAAAAGCATAGCATGCTTGCCTTCATTGGTCAGAATATTGAGTATGGGAGTTGGGGATGTCCTGTTGTGGCTGTAAATGACATTGGTTAGGCCACTTTCGGAATTCTACATATAATTCTAGTTGTCCTCCTATAGAAAAGATGCTATTAAACTTGAGAGGATGCAGAAATTATTTACAAGGATGTTGCCAGGTTGGAGGTTTTGAGCTGTATAGACAGACTGAATAGGCTGGGGCTTTTCCTCCCCTTGAGTGTTAGAGGCTGAGGAGTGACCTTTGTAGAGATTTATAAAATCATGATGGGCATGGATAGGGTGAATAGCCAAGGTCTTTACCCTAAGGTGGGTTAGTCCAAAACTAAAGGACGTAGGTTTAAGGTGAGAGGGGAAAGGTTTAAAAAGGACCTGAGGGGTATCGTTTTCACACAGACGGTGGTGCGTGTATGGAACAAGCTGTCGGAGGAAGTGGTGGAGAAGGGTACAATTACAATATTTAAAAGGCAAATGGATGGGTATATGAATAGGAAGGGTTTAGAGGGATATAGGCCAAATGCTGGCAAATGAGACTGGGTCCGATTGGGATGTCGGGTTGGCGCTGATGATTTGGACCAAATGGTCTGTGTCTGCTCTGGATTACTCTATAACTCATTGATTTGTAATGTATAAATGCATTGACTGTGCCTTTCACAATGTTGTCAATTCATTATTGATCTAACCACACTAAATGTATCTATGTTTCAGCAAATTACAGTGTAGAATTCGATTGATGTGAACAGGAAGCTGAAAAGCTCAGATAATATGAGTATGCCAGAAAATTGTAGGCCCTTAATTTTATAGTGAACAGCTTGCAATGTAATTAACATTTGTTAACCTTTTCAAAAACATAATTGTCAAATATCTATCTGATCTTCAGGTGAAAAATGTAATTTGGTTTTTGATAGCTGAGGAGTGCTCAGAATTGTACCAATCTTAGGAATCATCAAAGAGGCCTAAAACATCTGCATGAAACATGGTTTCCTGTTTTTGTTTTCTTCTGATATAAGATTGTGGTATTTTGAGTGGGTTGTATTAATATTTCCAATTCATCTGCATTTGCATTTGTTTCTGACCTCATCTTTGGTTGCTCTAATGCTGTGTTAAAACTCTCTATTCCAAAGTCATTAACCTTTTAGTTCAGCAAAGTATTTTGCCCAGAAGCAAGTTGATTAGTGAAGCTGGTGAGAACTGCATATAAAATGAATTGCTGGGTGATAGGTGACCAGGTTCACAAAGCTCTTCAGGCTGATGTTTGCATAGCCTTCAAACTTTTCATTTAGAGGCACAGAAATGCAATGTACATGTACCAATTTGTTTTAAACTGTAAGCTGCTATGCAACGTTGTTAAAATTACTATTTCAATTTCATTGTGATTAAAATAACTTTTTTTCTTTTTGTATGGCTATTTATAGTTCAGGAAGGACTACCAATTTGTTATATGTACAATGTTAGATTTATGTGAATGAGAAGCTGAAAAATCCCAAATTTGTGCATTCCAGAAAATTTTGTGCTTTTTTTGATGAAATATTGTTATTTCTAAACAACAGTATTAATTTTGCAGTTGGAATATGTTAAAAATGTACTTTGTATTATGAAATTATGCCATTCAGCCCTGCAAGCATTTAATGAGTCTATGGACCGTCTGTGTGTTAACCTGGTCCATTTATATTCCTTTAACTTGGACTCTCCCACTACTAGTATAGGTTGTTTGTGTCTATCAATTTCCCCTTTTCTTTTGTTTTGAACAATAGGTGCTGGTAATTTTGATTTTAAATCTTGTCTCGATCTATCTTTTATTTATCTATTTGTCTTATGGCACTATCTTTAGGCTTGCATTATATCAATTTTGTCATTATAAGTCACTCTTGCCTTCCACAGTCATAATCTGCTGCCCACCAAGCCCTCATGTGCCTAAGGCATGGAGTGGGATCATAGACCCTGTTGCTTCTCTTGTTCCATCTCCCCCACCCCTGCCCCCATTACCCCTAAAAGCCACTGTCAAGTGATGCATTTTAGGTCCAAAAGAATAGTGCAGCACAGAAGGAGGCCATTCAGCCCATTAAGCCAGTGTCAGTTCTTTCAAAGAGATATCCAGTCAGGGCTTGCAGTAACTAACCCTCCCCTTGCCTAACGCATTCTTTACCTATTCCTTTATACTCCAAGTATCTATCCAATTTCCTTTCGAACACTAATTTGAATCTGCATCCACCTCTATCAAGCAGGAAGTGAATTTCAATTCATAACGATTTTTTTGTTAGGTGTCTTTCCTTCTTGCCCCTGGTTCTTGTACCAGCCAATTTAAATGAAGTTAAATCGGAAGTCATCTGATTGTCAATCCTTTAGCAATTTGGAACAGTTTTTATTTATTCTTTCTAAATGCTTCATAATTTCATTCACTGCTATCAAATTCCCACATGCTATTTGACAGTTCATAAATCAACCTGTGCAAAGACTTCACATTCTTCTGATGCCTAGAATTAGAAAGCGTAGTCATGATAGTATTGGACCATTTTATACGGGTTCAGCAAAACTGTACTTTTGAACTCTATGCTTCTATTTATAAAACCTATCAAACGTTTAGTTTTCAGTATGATGTACTTTACAATTTAGTTTTGTCAGACAATTGCATACACCTGGTTGTCCATATTATGCAACCAACGCTTCATGCTTTGAACCTGTCAAAATTTTAATTGGAGAGTGCCTCTTGATCTTCCCAAGGGCTACTTTATAATTTTTGGAGACCACTACTTTTATTTTCAGAGCTCTCCTTTTTTTTTTCCACACTCACCAGTTATTTATTAGGTGATGGAGTTACATGGTAAAAATGCCACCTGTATTTGAATTTATATCTGGGGTTTTTGGACTGGTACAGAAGAAGAATTGAGTAATAGATGCTTAGTTATTAATCCTCAATTAAACTTTAAACCACAACATTCATCATTGTAAGAAAACAGACATAATTTGGAAATAAAAATTTTTATTTAAAATAACTGTGATAGGCACTTTAACCCATCACCACCAACACATCCTACAGGTCAGCCAGGTCATAGCTAATACATTTCCATCACACGTACACAAAGCTGGAATGTTTTATCCAGGCAATCACTACCCTATTTATGACATCTCTGATCATGATCGTAGATTTCAATTTACCAATTGGCCATGTTGATCACAATAGTATCTGCTGTATTTCTCTCCAACCAGTAGATCTTGATCTTAAGTGATCTTCAATGAGATATTTCTCAATCATTCTCAAGGAATGAATTATCTCCGTGATTTCAAGATTACGTAGGTAGTTGGATGTTCCATTTTTCTTTTCTCTCCCCACCCCAATGTGCAGCCTCCTCCTTACTTGCCCCCCGATCTTTCTATGTGGTCAACTCCTCCTTTTCCACCTGCCACCTTACACCCCCAGCCTGCCCTACCTCCTGTGCAGCCTCCACCATAATAGGCAGCAGAACCTCCCACTCCAGATTCACACTGGCCAACTTTTGATTCTCAGAGCAGTCCATCCCTAAAGTCTGGTCAATGCAACCAGTTGCCTTCAAAGCTACTGCACCAATCACAGGCTGGTTCTGTCCCATATAGACTCACTGAGATGTGAAAAAAAATGATGAATTTCATCCTATTCATAATCCTTCTGATTGTGACTGGAGAAGTATGTTGCAGATTCTGTGTGCCTCAAATACAGGGAGTACTTAGCTTTGGTTGCTGAGCGGGTATAGTGCTGTCGATCACAATCCCTGTGAAAAAGTGGGCCCCAGTATAGCACCATGTGTGTTCATCTCTCCTGGACACTGCATTTGCTCACCAATATCTTGGGTCTTGTTTGAAACTTGTTAAAGCTATAAAAGTTTTCTAGTTCTGACAATAGGTCACAGACATGAAAAGGTAACCATTTTTCTGTTTACAAATGCTGACTAGTTGCTGGCTATTTCCAATTGTTTGTTTCAGATTTCCGATATTTAGTGTATCTTGACTTTTATTATTTCCCAAAACCTTGCTACTGCAACATCCCCAGGATGTTGTTAGTGGGGTTTACTGTTGACCAGAAATTGTTGGACTAGCCACATAAATATGGTGTCCAGAAGAGCAGATCACAGGCAGCATTTAAACAAGTTTCCGTAGCTGTTTCAATGATCATCAATTGCTATTTCTAGTGCTGAAAAAAGACACCGTTTCAAGAAATAATTTTGATTGAGAATTTTGTTTACCACTGCAGGATGTTACAACCAGGTGAGAAGGGATAAACTGATCCCCCTCTCTTTAACATTCTTAGGTGGTTGCAATAAAAGTTGGGTGTTTTTGCACAAGCCCATACCTTTTCTCCCCAGTTAAAATATTGTTAACTGTTACTATGTGTAGTAATGAGCCAATTTCAAGGTTTTGTGGGGAAGAGCTAAGCTTGAGAAAAATAATAGATGATGTCAAACATATGGCCTTCATGCAGTCACTTGAACATTTGCACAGGTACAAAGGTAAAAGAGAGCTAGTGTCCAGAACAAAGAAAGGTTGAAGTCTATACAATTTATAGTCCTTTGAGCATCCTTGTCATGTAAAGGTTTAACCTGAGACAACAGTTGGTCTCAGCTGGTTGTTTAAACTAACCAACACCAATTTCGTGGCCAGCCTGTGTGTGTATGTACGTATGTCAGTAAGTCAGGTGACCTCTGTGACTATTACAGCTCAATGTTTATGGTCCCTTTTTAAGAACTGTTAAGCCCATGCAAGTGTGAATATTATAAATCACCCCACAGAATTCCAAGATTGCTCGTCACCATATTATGCATCATGGGTAATCAAGATAAATTAAAACTTGAAAGTGTTCGGAAAAGAATTACAAGGATGTTGCCAGAGTTGGAGGATTTGAGCTATAGGGAGAGGCTGAATAGGCTGGGGCTGTTTTATCTGGAGCGTCGGAGGCTGAATGCTGATCTTTATAATCTTTCTGATTGTGACTGGAGGAGTATGTTGCAGATCCTGTGTGCCTCAAATACAGGGAGTACTTAGCTTTGGTTGCTGAGTGGGTATAGTGCTGTCGATCACAATCCCTGTGGAAAAAGTGGGCCCCAGTATAGCACCATGTGTATTCATCTCTCCTGGACACTGCATTTATAAAATCATGAGGGGCATGAATAGGGTAAATAGACAAGGTCTTTTCCCTGGGGTGGCAGGGTGAAAACCTAGAGGGCATAAGTTTTAGGTGAGAGGGGAAAGATTTATAAGGGTCCTAATGGGGCAACTTTTTCATGGAGAGGGTGGTGCATGTATGGAATGAGCTGCCGGAGGAAGTGGTGGAGGCTGGTACAACTATAACATTCAATAGGCATTTGGATGGGAATATGAATAGGAAGGGTTTAAAGGGGATATAGGCCAAATGCTGGGACTGGATTTATCTAGGATATCTGGTCAGCATGGACGAATTAGACCAAAAGGTCTGTTTCCATGCTGTACATTTCTATGACTCTAAAAATGAGTTAGTAGTGCGCATTGTGGTAGTTGAAGTTTCGATAATATAGACATGTTTTTGCTCATTTTTGCTAGTTGCTGTAATAATTAAATAATTTTTAATTATTCAGAAGGATTATGAATGGAATCTAGTTCATTGGTGTCATCATCATCGTAGATCAAAGAATCTACTACAGTGTGGAAACAGGCCCTTCGGCCCAACAAGTCCACAATGACCTTCAGAGCATCCCACCCAGACCCATCCCCCTAATCTACACATCCCTGAACACAATGGGCAATTTAGCATGGCCAATCCACCTAGCCTGAACATCTTTGGACTGTAGGAGAAAACCTGGAGGAAACCCGCGCAGACACGGGGAGAATGTGCAAACTCCACACAGACGGTCCCCCAAGGTGGAATCGAACCCAGGTTCCTGGAGCTGTGAGGCAGCAGTGCTAACCACTGAGCCACTGTGCCGCCCTTTTCATCTGACTCCAGACCTACCCACGCTCTCAACCAAATGCAAATTGGATTCTATTTTTGTAATATACTGCTTTCCTTGCAGCTAAGTTCATATTGGCACTTGCTAAAACGGGATGTATGTTAATTCTACAGTCACTTTTGGGCTTGTGTTCTGGAGTTAATGCTTCCTCACTTATGTCTTGGCTGGCAAGCTTTGAATGAGGGACCTTCACATTCTGCTATGTTATCATGTGCTGGCTCTGATTTCCTGTTATAAAATAGGAGAAAATTTGATAGAATACACAAGCAGACCTAATTGGGATTCTTTCTCACTTCCTTTCCTGCAGAAGATGAAGAAGACGAGATTCCTGAACTGAATCTAGGAACTGAATCTGAGCTGGAAAACCAAGATCAGAAAGCTGACACTAAAGAAGGTAGTTAATTACATTGCTTTCATTTTTGTGAAATCCATGTGAATTATGTAGATTGTGTTCTGTATGCCGTATCATGCAACATTGAAATAATTGCAAAACAGAAAGCTGCAGTCAAAAGTTCAGGAATTGATTTCGGGGTTAAACTGCCAGTGATGGGTTAATCATTGGGTAACATGGTTGCTGTTTAATGTTTTTAACCTTCAGCCTTTCAAGTCAGAGCTTGCTAGGCAGTTATCACTGAAATTTCATAAATCACTGAAATTCTTGAGTTGAAAGGGCTTATGTCAACAGTGTTGTTGAATGAGTAATGTGAGCAAAATTGACAGTTTTATATGCTTGAAATATGTACTGAAGAAAATTGTATTTTAATCTTACCACCTTTTAAGTTTGAATGCTAGTTTTGAAATATTCTCAGTAAGTAGTCACACACTTAAATTTCATATCAATGACTTGGATGGAGAGACCAAATGTATGCTTGCTATTGATACTATTGTACATGTCATTACCTCTACTTACAAAGACATGACTTTGTAAAGGGAGATTAAGTGAATGGGTAAAAAGTTAGCAGATGGGGTATATGTAAATTAAGCTAGTTAGGCATGAATAATAGAAAACAAGCATGTTAAAAGAAATTTATAAAAGTTGCGAAACTCTGAAATTCAGATCTGGGCATCCTGATAAATGAATCAGAAATATTAGTATACAGGTACAGCAAGTGATTTAGAAGGTGAATTGAATGTTGTTTATTACAAAGAAAATGGAACATAAAAGTAAGCATGTTTTTCTACAGTTGTGCAGGATATTGGTGAGTCCACATTTTGCGTTCTGTGCACTATTTTGATTATCCTACTTAAGAACAGACATAAATGTTTAGAGCATTTATAAAGAGGGCAGTTTAGAATAGGTTCACTTGATTGATTCCTTGGAAGAGGATTGTCTCATGAGAAAAGGTTGGAAAAGGCTGTGCCTGTATCCACAGGAGTTTAGAAAAATGATAAGTGATCTTATTGAAACATAATGTCCTGAGAGGAGTTGACAGGGCGGATGCTGGGACATTGTTTCTACTTGTGGGTGAAATCAGGATTAAGGAAAACAGTTTAAAAATAAAGGCTATCCCACTTAAGGAGATGAGAGCTCTTTTCCTCTCTAAGGGTCTTGGGTCTGTGGGACTCTTCCACTGAGAGTGGTATGGGTAAAGTCATTGAAAGTTTTTAATGTGGATATGTTTTCTCAGAATATTCACATATAACAACCAATTATTTACCACTTCAAAAGACATTTCATTGCAGTATATTTTTTCTGTGGTGTAATGTTTGAATCACATTTAATAAATTTCAGATTGGTTTTGCCTTCCTCAGTAAATCCTAGCTATCGATCTTAGCCAGAAATGCGAGGTAGAAGAAACATGAAGACAATACAGGCTCAATGACGCAACTTTAAGCGGAGTACAGAAGCAGAGAGATCTTGGGGTTTAAGTGCGTGATTCTCTCAAGGTGACCAGGGAAGTTGAAACAGTTGTTAAAAAAGTTTATAGGATCCTTAAATTTATAAATAGAGGCATTGAGTATTAAAGCAAGGAAGTGATGCTACACCTCTGTAAACCATTGGTCAGACCACATTTGGAGAATTATGTTCAGTTCTGGTCACTTTATTTAAGGAAGGAGGTTAAAGGCCTGGAGAGAGTGCAAAGCAGATTTGCTAGAATGACACCAGGAGTGAGGGATTTTAGATATAACAAAGATTAGGGAGATTGGGCTCAGTCTCCTTAGAGCAGAGAAGATTGAGGTGACCTTATTGAGTTGTTCAAAATAATGTTCATTTTTGACAGCATATGGAGGGATATTCTGTTTCCACAAGTTGGTATGTCAGTAATTAGGGGTCACAATTTCAAGATTGTTAACAAGAGAGCTAGGAGTGAGATGAAGAGAAACTTCTTTACTCAGACAGTTGTTAAGGATTGGGAATGCACCCGCCTGGGAGAGTGGTGGAGGCAGGTTCCATAGGAGGTTTCAAAAGAGGGCTGGATATATATTTGAAAGTGATGAAATTAGAGGGCTATGGAGAGTGGGACTTTCAGGAGCCTGTACAGACATAATGGGTTATATGACCTCCTTCTGTACTGTACAAAGTCTATGATTGGTTTACCTCTCTCTGCTCCTACTTTTTTGTGGTGAAACTGAACTCATTTTGGTCAAGACTCTGATTTCTCTCTTTCAAAAACACTGAATGTACCTGAAATCCTACTGTTCCTGAGTCGAGGTTGGGAGTAGTCAACTGTGCTCACATTTTGCGGCAGGGTTGCCATTTTCTAAGGTAATGTCGAAAGCTTGCGTTAATTGTGATTTTTCAACTCTATTTCATAGTAGGAAGTATTTTTTTTTAAATAATAGGTGCCATGAATAATTATCCACAGTTCTTTGCTTCATGGTAAAACATCCTCCGACCCCTAAAAGTTTTCAGGTCAAACTCTCAGCACACTCCTGTAACCACCCCACTGTCTTCACTTCTGACAGTGTTATCCTTGCTCCCTGACCCAGCAGAAATGCACCAACAATGCTTGCATTCTGGTCATTGACTGGACAGGACCAGTAATTTTAGAAGGTGTTTAGCGAGTGTAGGTGTGGAAAGGAGTGAACTGTGATTTGAGAAGGGTGAATACTCCCTGTGAGTGGTTATGTTGATGAACAGGGAAGTGATTGGTGCACAAGAACTGTCCGTGGTGAAGGATGTTGGGATGAGTGAAGTCTGGCAGTAATTATGGTGGAGGGCAGCTTGTGGGTGAACACTCAAAGACTGAGAGGGGATGCAAGCACTGTCTGTCATGTGGGGCCAGGAGTGGAGAACGTAAAAGGCACAGGGGCTGAACATTTCTGTGGCTGTTGAAGTGCTTTGAACTCGAGCTGACTTAATTAAAGTTTTGCTCCTTTAGAGCTACGATGAAAAACAGTAAATATGTGTGAAAAAAGACAGAAAGCCCAAAGCTGTGTGAATCCAGGCAGAGTAAACTGGAGGTTTAAATTTCCCATGCAAGTACAACAAATGTTCTGGTGTGGAATTTCCTCCACAGTCCCAAAGTACATCAGTTGTGTAAGTTGAGTCAGAGGCCAATCCCCATGCTGGAATATCTTGGCCATATTTTATCTTTTTAAATCTAAGATGACCTTGTTTAAAAAGAAAAATATTTTCTAAATGTTAGAATCTAAGAGATGTAAGTGTTTTGAGTCTCAGATAGCCTGAAATCGTAATATTCCTGTCTTCTGGTGAATCTCATTCATTGTGAAAACTGCTTTTGTTTAATCATCCAAAACTGTCTGCTCTTGCAATGATTTCTGCATATCTGAATATTAATATGCATAGGCTCACAGTATTGGTATCATGAAGACTGTATGTTGATCTTGAGGACGACATGTTCAGCATTCACCATTTCTGGAAAACTTTACTTAAACTTTAAAATTATTTATTATTATTATTGAACATAAAATTAGAATATGGATTACAGTACATGGACTGATTGGACCAAAGAGTCTGTTTATGTGCTGCATGACTCCGACTGCAAGTAGAAATATGCTTACAAAAAATGATCCCAAGGTTAGATGGAGAAGAAATGAAGTATTTTCATGTTAAACCTCAAATTCCCTTTGTCGTGGTTTTGGATTAGCTTTATGCGTCACAATTATCTCCAAAAGAAAAGTTACTTTGATGTTACTGCTAAGATGCTGCAAAAAATGGTCGCAAATGTGATATTCCCATCTCTTTTATGTCCTCAGTTACACCTTCTGACAGGAGGGGGCATTGCCTACACTCTATGATGGTATTAGGAATGTACTTGCAACCTATTGCTCAAGTTGATTTTTGCATTTATCTGCTGCTGCCTCACATGACCGTAAAATTGTTATGGTGGCCATTCGGCAATTATACCTGCCACTGACTCTTCAAATGAGCAATTTACAGTACCGTTCTCCCATCTTCTTGTAGCCCTTCACTTTTTTTCCATTCCAAGTAATAATCTAATACCCTTCTAAATGTTTTAATTGAACCTGATTCAACCACACTCTTAAGCAATTCATTCTATACCTTACATGCTGCATGAGGAAAGGATTTTCCTCCTGCCACTTTTGCTGCTTTTACAAATTTGTACACCTCATTTTGTCTTCTTTATAATGAAAGAAGCAGCTGGCTGTCTCTGAGAGCCAAAAGGAGCCAAATTAACAGTAGTAGTTTTTTTCCTGTATTATGAGCAAATTCTAGTGACAAATAAGTGAGAATGGTTGGGTGAGTATTTATACAATTCTTATAGAAATAAAAGAACATCAGAACTTATTGCTTATCATTTGTAAGGTCTCTATTTGGCATTTATAGTTTGTAAGAGCGATAGTGCAGAGGTCCAGAGAAGAATGGCCATAGCGTCATTAATGTTGTTTAATTTTAAGGGCACTCTAAGGGGTATAATTTAAAGGGTAAGTCGTGGAAGGAGAGCTCAATTCTGTAGTGTGCTCCTGCTGCTCTGTGGGAAATCTATTACTGTTCCAGTGCTGTGTATCTGAATGTGAGCAGAAGTGTCTCCAGCTGCAGCTTCTGGAAGCTAGCTTTTAAGAGCTAGAGAGTGGCTGAGGATTCTGTGGAGCATCTATGAGGTTGAGCGTATCGTGGATAGCATGTATGGAGAGGGGCGCAGGCAAACACTCCACAGGCAGGAGCAAATAGATGACCACCAGGCAGAGAAATTGGACTAGACAGGCAATGCAAGAATCCCCTGTGACCATTCCCCTACAAAACAGATATACCACTTCGGATACTGTTGGGAAAAATGGCTTCTTGGAGGAGAGTGGCAACAGCCAGATTTGTTGCACCACAGTTAGCTCTGCTGCATGGGAGAGGATGAAGAAGCATGAGAAAGAGATAGCAACAGAGGATTCAGTTGTAAAGGGAATAGACAAACATTTCTGTGGTTGCAAATGAGGTTCCATGGGACCAGTAAAAGCTAGGTAGATTTCACCTGGGCAGAACTGGAACTGATATCCGAGAGGGAATGGTTGCTAGTGAGGTTAGCAGGGTTTAAACTAAAATGGCAGGGGATGGGAACCTATACAGGGAAACAGAAGAGAAGGAAACAAAGGTAAAAATAAAAGACCGAAAGGGAAATTAGATAAGCAATAGGTGGAGAATTCAAGGGCAAGAAATCAAACAGAACCATTGTGTAAAATAATGTGAAAGGGACTAAGAATGTTAAAACAATCCTTAAGGCCTGTGTCTTAAGACATAGAGCACTCAATGATATTGATGAATTGGTCTTGAAAATAGATATAAATGGGTATGATATAGTTGGGATTATGGAGTCATTGCTGCAGAGTGATGAGGGGTTGGAACTAAATATTGTGAGGAAGAAAATTAGCTGCGGTGATTAGAATCTGTATGGGTTGAACTTAGTAACACCAAACGGCAAAAAAACAACAGTGAGGATTATATATAGGCCCCCAGATTGTAGTGGCAATATTTGGGTAAGGCATTAAATGGTAAATTAGAAGCGCTAGCAATAAAGTACAGCTATCACAATGGATGACATTAAGCTGCATACAGATTGGGAAAATCCAATCCGTGGCTACAATGGCTACAGGAGGAATTACTCCAGGGTTTTCAGAATCAGTCAATTTGAAGAACCAGCAAGAGAACATGCCATCCTAGGCTGGGTATCGTGCATTCAGAAAGGAATGATTGACATCTAGCTGTGTGAGGCCCCTTGGGGAAGAGTGACCATAATATAATAGAATTCTCCATTACGATGGGAGTGACTTAATTGATTCTGAGATTTAAGACCCTGCATCTAAGTAAAGGAAATTTTGATAGTATGAGGCATGAGCTGGTAATGATAAATTGTAATTTTACTTAAAGGGATCATGGTGGATAGGCAATGGCAAATATTTAAAGAATGCATGGAGAAACTGCAACAACTGTTCATTCTAGTCTGACACAAAAACAAAGCTGACAAGATGGTCTGACCATGGCTAACAAGTATAAGGAGAGGCATACAAATGGTCAAAGAAGGACAGACCTGAGGATTGGAAGCAGATTTGGTTTCAGCAAACGAAGACAAAGGGATTGATTTAAGAAGAGGAAATTAGAGCACAAGAGTAAACTTGCGGGAAATGTGCAGTGTGACTGTAAAATCATCTATAGGAATGTGAAAAAAAGATTAATGAAGACAGGACCTTTTACAATCAAAAACAGGGCAAGTTATAATGGTGAACAAAGAGATGGCAGACTAATTATTTATATACTTTGATTCTGCCTTCACAAAGGAGGACACAAATAGCGTCCCAAAAATGCTGGGGAACAGAGGGTCTGTTGAGAGGGAAGAACTGAAGAAAATCAGTATTAGTAGAGAAATTATGTTGGAAATTGGGATTAAAAGTTGATAAATACCCAGCGTTCTATTCAGCTACATCCCAAAATATTTAAGGAAGTGGCCCTAGAATATTGGATGCATTGTGTGTAATTTTTCAAGATTCTATAGACTCTGGAACAATTCCTATGGATTGGAGAGTATCTGATGTAACTCCACTCCTTAAGGTTTTCTCTCTGCCTCCTAAGTTGTAGACCAGTTAGCCTGACATTGGTAGTGGGGAAAGTGCAAGAAGATTTAATAACAGAGCACATGTAAAACAGTGAAAGGATCCTACAGAGTCAGCATGGATTTAAGAAGGACAAATCTACTGGAATTTTCAAGGATTTAACTAGTAGAATTGATAAGGCGAAGCCAATGGTTGGGTTCATTTGAACGTTCAGAAGGCTTTTGATAAGGTCCCACTTCAGAGCACATGGGATTGGTGGCAGTGTTCAGCCATAGAGAACTGGCTGGCAGACTGGAAATAAACAGTTTTTTTTCTGGGCAGGCAGTAACTAGTTGGGTACCATGAGGATAGGTGCTTAGACCCCATCTATTTGCAGTATATATTAATGATTTGAATGAGGGAACTAAATGTAGTATCTCCAAGGTTGTAGATAACACAAAGCTGGGTGAGGAAGATGCAGAGATGCTTCATTGTGATTTGAGCAAGTTGAGTGAGTGGGAAAATGCTTGGCAGATATGTGGATAACTGTGAGGTTATCCATTTTGGGAACAAAATCAGGAAGGCAGATTATGATCTGAAAAGTGATAGATTGGGGAAGGGGAAGATGCAATGAGACTCGAGTGACCTTGTACCCCAGTTGCTGAAAGTAAACATGCAGGGGCAGAATGTGCTGAAAAAAGGAAATGGTATTTTGGCCCTAAGTGGGAGGTTTCAAACAGGAGTAGGACCTTGGTGAGACCTGGAGTATTGTGTGCAGTTTGTTCTCTTTATCGGAGGAAGGATGTTCTGGCTTTGAAGGGAGTGCAACTAAGGTTCACCAGACTCTCTATCAGGCCTGTCTTCTCAAATTCAAAGAGACTATTAGTTAGGACTATATTCATGGTGTTTAGAAAAATAAGATGGAGATTTCTTGGAAACCTATAAAATTCTCACTAAGTTAGAGTGAAGAAAGGAAGGATGGTCCTGAAGATGGGGACCTCAGAACAATGGGTCACAATCTAAGGATATGAGAGACCATTTAGGACTGAGATGAGAAGAATTTTTTTTCATCCAGAGAGTGGTGAGTCTGTGGAATTGTCTTCCACAGAAAGCAGTTGAAACAGCTTCATTAAACTTGGGGTGGTTTAAATTAAGGCTTTCAATAGGGCAAAGATGATTGTTTCCTTATAAATAATGTTCAGGGTTACAAGAAAAAGATAGTCAATTCACTCGAAGCCAAAATGTTTGGAAAGCAAGCTGAATGGTCTCCTGCACTATAACAGTTCTATGATTCTGTAAGACTGAGAGATCAAAGTATTAATACACTTCAAGACATCTGGCTGAGCAAGAACCCAGTCTTTGTCTTGTATTTTATGAGCTAACATAGGGAAGCACTCGGACCATATATTGATGGTGATATTTGACCCAAGAAGCAACATCAAGTATGCTTAATGGCCAATATAATTAGTGACATCCACAACGCTCTGTTTTGGGTCCTCAAATATTTGCAGTGTCTTTATCTCATCAGCAATTTAGGCATGTGCTATTGTTAGAAATGTAAATAGAAGCATAAAATTGGAAATATTGATAGATGAAGACAAAGTGTAAAGCTGTGCAAAAATTTCATTATAGGCAAAGTTAGGTCATCCATTTTGGATCTAAAAAGAATAGATCAAAGTTTTGTAATGATGAAATACTGTGACCAGGGGAGGTCTAAATGGTCCTTTTTTTGGTGGGCAGGTGCATAGGGGCTTCCAGTCCATTGATTAAAATGTGTTAAACGGGTTTAGTAAAAAAAAATCAAAATGGCTACTGGAATGGTAATGTTTAAAACTGGATGATTAAAATACTTGGGAGTAGGAGGTTATGTTAGAGTTTACAAAACCCTTGTTTACAGCCCTATGGGCTGTTATGCTCAGTTCTGAACACCACATTGTAGGAAGGATATATTGCCCTTGGAGGGAGTGCAGTGAGCATAAAGTTAATTTACTACCATTGTCCTGAACTGCAAGGAATAAATTATGAAAAAGCGATTCCACAAACTATGATTATATTCCCTTGAGTTAGGTGATTTGGTCAAAGTTTTCATGCTATTTGAAGGAACACAGATTCTATTCATCCAACCAACTGCCACTAGTTGTGGAATCTAGTACTATAGGTCAAAATAATTCTGTACAATAAGGGTGAAAGAAGCTTAGAATCCTTTTCAGCAGATGATGCTAGGTCAGTTTGAATATTCATTCTGAGACTGGTAGATTTGTTTGCCAAAGATATTAGGGGATTTGGGACAAATTTGGTATATAGGATGACCATTGAAAAGCCTGGACATGTTGATCATGTTAGGTAGTATCTGTGCAGTGAGAACAGAGTTAACATTCCATGTGTGTGGATTTTCGTGAGAAGATGAGTATGTGAAGTTGGGTTGCAGGTCAATCATGGCTTAATTGAATAGTGAAAGGGGTTTGAGATACAAAGTGGCTAACTCTTGTGTTCCTAAGTGCTTAGTCTTCTGACTCCTAGCCCAGTAGTAGCACTTTCACCTAAGGCTGATGTCTGTCTGTGATGGAGCAAGAAATAAGCTTCTGAGGACCAAATTTAAATTGATGACTCCTTACCCTACCATAGGGATGAGTGACTTTCTAAACAAATACAGCCTTGGGTAGAACAGAAGTGAAAAGACTGGTTGAAGAGGACAGGTTACACAAACAAAGGGATGATACAGGCAAAAGCTGACTATAAAAAGATGGGTTTGAATGCAGTGTGTGAATGGTTACTGCAGAATAAATGAGGGGGAGGGAAGTATTACTAAAACTTTTGAAGCTGGCTGAAGGAGTAACTTATGAAAATATTTGTTTATTCATCAACATTTAAGTTTACAAACTCACGAGTACAGCAGGAACATATCTACTTACACACACTCACATGAGAGTCTGTTTTTTTGAGGGTAACACTTGTAGATAGTCAGTAGAAGGTTCACTGGTTTAATTCTTGGGATGAAGGAATTAATTTTGGAGAAACAATTGAGCAATTTAAGCCCATACTGATAAGGTAGAGTGGGGGAATCTAGGTCTAGAGGCCAGAATTTCACAATGAATGGCCCTCCATTATAACGTAACTGGGAAGGAATTTCTTTTTCCCAGAGGGCTGTGAATCTTTATAATTCACAACTCAAAAGAACTTTGGAATTGAATCAATAATTGCAGTCACTCCTGAGTTGGATTTATGACCTGTATGGCAATCTAAGATTATGGAGAGCAGGCAAGAAAGTGAAGTTGAGGTGCAAGATTGGATCTGCCCTGATCTTATTGCCTATTAAAGGAGCTTCGAAGGACTTTTTATGACCTACTCATAGGGACATGTATCATGAAGCAGCTCCAGATTGAGATGGGGGGGATCGGGTGCACAATCGGAACAGGCCAAGGTTTGCAGGTGAGGAGATAATGGTCCCCCCCCCAGGTGAGGCCTTGGAACCCTACAACCCAATGGTCTCAATGTGGACTTTATGAGCTTCAAAATCTCCCCACCCCCGACCTCCCCCCAAGACCAGCACCCCCTCTCATCCCCGCCTCCTTGACCTGTCCATCTTCTCTCCCACCTATCTGCTCCTCCCACCTCACTGGCCAACCCCCACTTCCTACCTACACTGACCTACTAGCTGCATCCCTGCCTCCTTGACCTGTCATCTTCTCTCCCACCTACCCACCCCTCCCTCCTCACTGACCAACCTCCATCCCTACTCCCTACCTACACTCACCTTTACTAACTTCATCCCCGCTTCCTTGAAATGTCCGTCTTCTCACCACCTATCTGCTCCACTATTCACCTTCTATCACCGCCTCCCCCTCTGTCTATGTATTTCAGAGCCCCCTTCTCCTCCCCCATTTCTGAAGAAGGGTCCAGACCCAAAATGTCAGCTTTCCTGCTCCTCTGCTGCCTGCCCTGCTGTGTTCATCCAGCTCCACACCTTGTCAACTCAGACTCCAGCATTGGCAGTTCCTACTATCTCTGAGCACTATAACTGCATGTGTGCAATCGATTATGTCCTGTACCTATGGGAACGAAGTGATTGTTCCAAGTCTAATTGCTGCAGCTAATGCTACAGACCTTTGGCAATGAACGTAAGAATGTCCGAAATAGGAGTAACAGTTGGCTATTTGGCCCCCATGAGTCTGCTCTATCATTTAATAACATTATGGCTGATTACACTTAGAATTCTGCATTCCCATCTACACCCAATAACTTGCAATTCCCTTGCCTAACAAAAATCTCTGTACGTCCACCTTAAAAATATTCAAGAACTCTGCCTTGACTGCTGCCCTGGGCAGAGTTCAAAAAAAAATTCTTTTGTGTCCCAAAAGAGTGACCCCTCTTTTTTACTTTTAAATACAGGCTCCTAGTTCTAGATGTACCCACAACCACCTTGTCAAGACCATTCAGGATCTTTTATCCTTCAATCAAATCACGCCTCGTTCTTTTAAACAGTGAAACAAGCCCAGCCTGTCCAACCCGAGGTTGCAAAAGGATTGAGTGTAGAAGTCTCATTGCAGATTTACGAAGTGAACTGTGTGCCGATGAACAATAACACTGTCACCCTTCAACTGAACCCCATTCATTTCCACCCTTCGCCTTTTACCCTTGAGCTTTCTCCTATTTCCTCTGATTCTCAAAAGGTAACCAGCTCCTTCCCCAGTTAATCCTGGAGTATCCAATTATTGTCCCTCACCCGTTTTCGCTTTGCCTTGACTTTCACTGTGAGGCAATATTGATCTGCTCATCCTGTATCTGGGTCTGCCATACTTCAAACTCAAAGCCCTTCCTTGACTGTTGCTTCCCTTCAACACATGCCTCCTCGGAGAGGCGATAATCTAGTGGTATTATCGCTGGACTGTTAATCCAGAAACCCAGATAACATTCTGGGGACCTAGGTTCAAATCCCGCCACAACAGATGGTGGAATTTGAATTCAATAAAATATCTGGAATTAAGAATCTAACGATGACCATGAATCCATTGTTGGAAAAACCCATCTGGTTCACATGTCCTTTAGGGAAGGAAACTGCCATCCTTACCTGGTCTGGCCTACATGTGATTCCAGACCCTCAGCAATGTGGTTGACTCTTAATTGCCCTCTGGGCAATTAGGGATGGGCAGTAAATGCTGCCTAGCCAGTGATGCGCTCATCCTGCGAATGAATAACACAGGACAAGTCAACAATGACAGCATCACTTGATCTATGGCCAGAGCCTGGCTCTCTCCAGACACTTCTATCACACTATCACCCCCCGCTGCCCCAAAACGAACTCCAAGGCCAAACAACTCTTGTGTTCGTGCTGCTGATTTAGACTAAGCCAAAAGCACTCCTCCGATCCAAAAAAATAATAATTTTAACTGGTGTGTGATCTTTAAGTTGTTGGTAAATGGGAGGCACAAGTTCCCTGTGCAGTCCTGACTTAATTTTGAAGGTAGGATTTGGAGAAGGATATGGAAGATAGAGAATGTGGGGAAATAAATAGCAACATCTTGAAAAATCTCCAGATTACAGAAGAGGTGGTGTTGGACGTCTTAAAATGCATAAAGATGAGTAAGTCCCCAGGACCTGATCATATGTATCCTAGAACTCTGTGGGAAGCTAGGGAAGTGATTGCTGGGCCCCTGCTGAGATATTTGTATCATCAATAGCCGCAGATGTGTTGCCGGAAGATTGAAGGGTGGCTAAGGTGGCGCCACTATTTAAGAAAGGTAGTAAGGAAAAGCCAGGGAACTATAGACCATTGAGTCTGACATCAGTTGTTGGCCAATTGTTGGAGGGGATTCTGAGGGACAGGATTTACATGTGTTTAGAAAGGCAGGGACTAAGGAGGGATAGTCAATATGACTTTGTGTGTGGGAAATCGTGTCTAATTAAATTGATTGTTTTTGAAGATGTAACGAAGAGGATTGATGAGGGCAGAGCGGTGCACGTGATCTATATGGACTTCAGTAAGGCATTTGACAAGCTTCCTCATGGTAAACTGGTTCGCAAGGTTAGATCACATGGAATTGAGAGAGAACTAGCTATTTGGATACAGAGCTGGTTCGAGGTAGAAGACAGAGGGTGGTGGTGGAGGATTGCTTTTCAGGCTGGAGGTCTGTGACCAGCGGTGTGCCATAAGCATCGGTGTTGGGTCCATTGCTTTTCACCATTTATATAAATGATTTGGATGTGAAAGTAGGAGGTATGGTTAGTAAGTTTGCAGATGACACCAAAATTGGAGGTGTTGTGGATAGTGAAGAAGTTTACGTCAGAGTACAACGGGATGTTGATCAGATGGGCTGATGGGCCATGGAGTGGCAGATGGAGTTTAATTTAGATAAATGTGATGTGCTGCATTTTGGTATGGCAAATCAGGGCAGGACTTATACAATTAATGGTAAGGTCCTGGGGAGTGTTGCTGAACTAAGAGACCTTGGAATGCAGGTTTCTTGAAAGTGGAGTTGCACATTGACAGCGTAGTGAAGAAAGCGTTTGGTATACTTGCCTTTATTGGTCAGTGCATTGAGTATAGGAGTTGGGAGATCATGTTGCAGCTGTACATATCCTTGCTTAGGCCACAGTTGGAATACTGCATGCAGTTCTGGTCTTCCTGCTATGGGAATCATGTTGTGAAACTTGAATGGGGTCAGAAAAGATTTACAAGGATGTTGCCAGAGTTGGAGGGTTTGAGCTATAGGGAGAGGCTGAATAGGTTGGGGCTATTTTTCCTGGAGCATTGGAGGCTGCGGGGTAAACTTAGAGGTTTATAAAATCATGAGGGGTATGGATAGGGTAAATAAACAAGGCCTTTTCCCTGGGGTGGGGGAGTTCAAAACTAGAGGGCACAGGTTTAAGGTGGGAGGGACAACTTTTTCACACAGGGTGGTGTGTGTATGGAGTGAGCTTCCAGAAGAATTGGTGGACACTGGTACAATTACAACATTCAAAAGGCAACTGGATGGGTATGTGAATAGGAAGGGTTTAGAAGGATATGGGCCAAATGCTGACAAATGAGACCAGATTTATTTAGGCTATCTGGTTGGCATGGACGAGTTGGACCAAAATGTCTGTTTCTGTGCTGTATATCTCTCTGACTCTATGACTCTAACTTGTTGTGTTACTCAATTAATAAAGATTCATTCTAAGTAAATAAATTGCTGCAGTTTAAGAAGGCAGCTCATCACCACCACCTCAACAGCAACAGGGAATGCTGGCCTGGCCAATGAATTCCACTTCCTATGAATGACAGATTCTCAACACCTGGTGATATATTAGCAGCTCTCCCATTAATGTGCCACCCACTTTGTCTGAAATCTAACCTGAAGTTGGGAAATCAAGATTTCAGCTCCCACCTAATTAAGTCCCCAATTCTGCATTTTTCCTGTTCTTACAGGTCCTATTAAATGCTGCCTCTGTGTGGCATGAAGCTTGATTGTTCAAAACTGGTGTTCTCAGTTTGAATCCCATTCTCCTGTCTCAACATCATCACTACAAGGCTATTTGAATCTTTCTGCTTGAGTACTGACAAACCTCCACACTTGTAAAGTTCTAAAACAGTCTCTCCAGTCACTTGGCTGACTGGACACTCTTCAGTACTTGCATAATGTTATCTCATTGTTAAAGTTTTATGATCCAAAACTGGCCACAATTGTCTCAGTGCTGTCTTCTGAAAAGTTCCTGACTGAAAATCCCTTTCCTGATGATTTTAGCACCTGCTTTGGCATTGTTAAAGTCACTCTTTATATTCCTGGAGATTTGAAGGCTTTTTCCAATGTTCTAACATTCAGCATCTCTCTCTCATATTAAACCTTGACATTAGATCTCATTCTGCTACATTTTAGTCTGGTTCTACTACGGAGGAGTCTGAAGGGTGATTTGACATGTTTTATGATGCCTGTTATTGAGCTCTGTGTGATTTAATATCATGGGAGATTTGCTAGTAGAATATAAATGTAAAGTTTATATTCCATGTAAATGTATTTCCATGTGTATATGTTTTCGTTGATGACAAATTGGAAAGGATTGTTTCACTAACTTCAATGTACTGAATGATGAAGAGAAATGCAAAGATTACTGTTACAAAAATTCTCTCTTTCAAGACTGAATGGGTTGTATTTCTCTACTAAATTTTGTTTTGGATTATTGACTTTGAGTAAATTTATAATGGCACTTTTAATCACTTGCACCGAATGTAGGCAAGTTCAACACATCACTGGATCTCCATTAAAGATCAAAAGTGAGGGAGAAAATCATCGTGTTCTACTGTGGAATAAATAATGATCCAAGGAAAATGCTGCTTTTTCAGATAGTGGTTGGTCAGGACAGAGTGGCCTGTCTGAGTGTTCCTCAGTAACATACTTTTGATCAGCCATTTGTGTATCTGCTGGCTTCTCTTTCTGAACAAAAGGAGGAAGCTTCTTGAAATGAAGATCAAAGTGCTTACGAGTGATAATTATTGAAGAAAAAAAATACAAGATCGTACAGAAAACGTAAAGATTGTGGTTATAATGCTAAGCGACTCCCAGCGTGCAGATTTTTGAATGCTGTTTATTTTTTTCCTGACAAGTCAGCTGTTGTGCATTGTCAGCTAGTTATCAAGTAGAAATGTGTTGTTTTTCTTATTAATTCTAAGAATTAATTCACATTTACCTTGTAATCAACAAGCAACCTGCATTCTGGTCATATCATATCATGTTCTGTCTTGAACATAAGAATCCATTGTTTGTTGTTTCTCACAGCAAGATGAATGAGGGGAGGATAATTTATTTTAGATGACATTTTCAACCATTGTAAGCATTAGGTAAAAGGCACTTGAAAGTAAAACATCTATTCTGAAGGCAGCTATTAAATCTGCAGATAAGTACAGCAAATGGAAATATCTTGTAAAAATTACCTTGGAGATGTTTCTTTCAAGCCACCATTTTAGTTGTTTATGAATAACTAAAGTCTATAAATAATTGCAAATATTTTTGTAAGAATGTTTGGTAAAGTAACTTTATGTTAAAAAAGCTAGTTGTGATAGTACTGGATTGTGCACACTTCCTGCTGAATAGGAGATTTTTTTCTGAATAACCAAATCATATGTTTTCACCACTATTTAAAGATTTTATACAGTACTTAGAACAAAGAACAATACAGCACAGGAACAGGCCCTTCGGTCCTCAAAGCCTGCACTGACACATTTAGCCCTTCCAAACTAAAAGTCTTCCCTTCCAGGAACCATATCCCTCTGTTGCCTTATTCATGTATTCATTCAGGTGCATCTCAAACATTGCTATTGTGTCTGCTTTTAACACCACCTCTGGCAACCTTTGTGTGGAAAAACTTGCCTCACACATGTTGGTGAAATTACTCCCACTGCCAAGTACCTTGAACTTGTTTCCCCTAGTAATTGACCCCTCCGCCCTGAGAAAAGGCCTCATACTTTCCACTCTAACCATGCCACTCTCAATCTTACAAACTTCTATCAAGTCGCCCCTCAACCTCCTGTGAAAACAAACACAGTCTATCCAACCTTTCTTCATAGGTAAAATCCCCCTACCAGGCAAAGTCCTGGTAAACCTTTCTGTACCCTCGCTAAAGCATCCACATCCTTCTGGTAGTGTGGTGACCAGAAGTGTATGCAATATTCCAGGTGTGGCCTAACTAAAGTTCTATAAAACTGCAGTGTAACTGGCCCGTGCTTATACTCTCTGCCCCTGCCAATGAATACAAGCATACTAAAAGCCTTTTTCACTACCTTATCTACCTGCTCTGCCACCTTCAGTGAACTGTGTACCTGCACACCTGGATCTCTCTGCATATCAATACTCCTCCGGATTCTGCCATTCATTGTATAATTTCTGTCTATACTTTACCTTCCAAAATGCAACACTTCACATTTGTCCAGATTAAACTCCATCCGCCATTTTTCTGCCCATGCCTCCAACTGAACTGTTTCCTGCTATGTCCTTTGACAATCCTCCTCACTATCTGGAACTCCACTAATATTTGTATTGTCCACAAATTTGCTAATTAGACCAGCCACAGTTTCCTCTGAATCATTTATGTTGACCACAAAAAGCAAAGGCCCCAGCACTAATCCCTGTGGAAACCCACTAGTCACAGCCCTCCATTCCAAAAAGCATCCTTCCACTGCTCGCCTCTGTGGCCTGTGACAAAGCCAGTTCTGTATTTATCTTGCCAGCTCACCTGACACCATGTGATGTCACCTTTTGTATCAGCCTGCCATGAGGAACCTTGCCAAAGGCTGTACTGAAGTCCATGTAGACAACATCCACTGCTTTCCCTCATCGATCATCTTCGTCAACTCCTCAAAAATCTTGATCATGTTAGTGAGGCGTGACTTCTCCCACACAAAACAATATTGTCTATCACTAATAAGTTCATTTGCTTCTAAATACGTTCAGATCTTGTCATTGAGAATCTTTTCCAATAATTTCTCTACCACTGACGTGAGGCTTACAGGCCTGTAATTTCCTTCATTATCTCTGCTACCCTTTTTAAACAATAAGGCAACATTGGCCATTCACCAGTCCTCTGGGATCTCGCCTGTGACCAAAGTGGATACAAAAATGTCTGTCAATGCTCCAGCAATTTGCTCTACTGCCTCCTCAATATTCTGGGATAGATCCCATCTATTTTAATACTTTTGAAGACACATGGGACTGCTTCCTTTTTAATAGCAACTTGGCTTTGAAATTCAACACTCCCTTCCCTGAGATCATCCTCCACCAATTCTTTCTCTTTGGTGAATACCAAAAGAAAGTATTCGTTTAGGACCTGAGCTACCTCTTCTGGCTCCTCACATAGATTCCCTCCTTTGGGGGGGCCAACCCTTTCCCTAGCTAATCTCTTTTTATATTTGTTTAAAAAGCCTTGGGATTCTCCTTAATTCTTTTAGCCCTTCTAGTTCCTTGTTTAAGTTCTTTCCCACTTTCCTTATATACTTCAAGGGCTTCATCAGTTCCCATCCTCCAACACCTTATTTATGCTTCCTTTTCCTTTTTAATCAAAGCCATAACATCCCTGGCGAACCAAGGTTCACATAACTTGCCATACCTACCTTTCATTCTTGCAGGAACATGCCCCTCCTGAACTCTTCTTAGTTGCCATTTGAAGTACTCCGACATGTCCGATTGTAGATCTACCCTCAAACAGCTGCCTCCAATCAAAATTTTCCAGTTCCTGCCTAACATTTTGGTAGTTTGCCTTCCCTCAATTAAACACCTTCACCTGAGGACTGTTGTTATCCCTGTCTGTGAGTATCTTGAAACTCATGGTATTATGGTCACTATTCCCAAAATGTTCCCCCACTGAAACTTCACTCACCTGGCCAGGCTCATTTCCCAAAACCAGGTCCTTTCCCTGGTTGAACGGTTTATATATGGTGTCAAGAAACCCTCACGAATGGTCCTTACAAATTCTGCCCTTTCCAAGGCCCTAGCACAAAGTGAGTCTCAGTCAATACAGGAGAAGTTAAAATCACCCACCACAACAACCCTGCTGTTTTTGCATCTTTCCAAAATCTGTCTACATGTTCTGTCCTCTATCTCCTGCTAGCTGTGGGTGGCCTGTGATATACCCCCAGCATTGTGATTTCACCTTTCCCATTCCTGAGTTCTACCCATATTGCCTCACTGCATGAGTCCTCTGATGTATCCTCCCTAGGTACATCTGTAACATACTCCTTTTACCAGTAGTGCAACTTACCCACCCTTTTACTTAGCCTGAAACATCTAAGTCCTGAGACATTCAGCTGCCGTCCTAATCCTGGGACATTCAGCTGCCAGTCCTTCATGATAGGTAATGTAAACATTTAAGGGCTACTATGACCTATGGGAGTAGCACACTGGAAACAAGCCTCACTATTCCCAGATTCATGGCAAATATGAAGATTTAATGAAACTGCTAAAAATCCTCACCTCTCTCCTGTTGCCCCCTCTCTCTCCTCTCGCCCCCCTCTGTATCTGTATCTGATTTGAAGAAACCATATATAGTTTAAGCTCATATTTTGGGCATGGGGGAAACTTGAAGGGTGAACTGAAAAATACAGGAATGATTTTGAGCAATGACAATCCAATGACGATACAGCGTAAGATAATGTGCTGTGACTGCACAGTGAGTAGTTGCTATGTGGTCACATAGTCACAGTCTAACATCTATAACATTGGAAATGACTGTCATAGTTCCATCCATGGGAATAAGAGCAGAAGGTGACCATATGGCTCCTTGAATTTCTCCTGCTATTCAACATGATTGTGGCTGATTTTCTGCCTCAACTACATTTTTTATACCTACTCCCCCTGCCCGTTGATTTTTGAAATCTGCCTGTCCCAGCCAGTCAATCCTCTAGTATAAAGTATCCAGTTCACAACCCTACGTGTGAATAAATTTCTTCATATACCCATCCGAAATGATAGACCCCTTACTGTGATGCTGCGCTCCATGTTCCAGATTCCTTAGCTGTGGGAAATAATCTGTATGTTAAACAATTTCAGAATCTTGCATGTTTCAACGGAGCACCACTAATTCTGTATTTCAGAGAGTATAGGCCCATTTTGCTCCACCATCTGGTAAGGCAGGAGAGCCTTGTTTTAAAAATCAATTAATTGAACTTTCTTTTTTCTGAACTACCTTCAAGCAAATGTGTCCTTCCTTAGATATGGAGACCAAAATTGTATAGAATACTTTGGGTGTAGTATACCACCATTGGGGAGGTGATGATCTAATTGTATTATCACTAGGTTATTAATCCAGAGACCCAGAGTAGTGTTCTGGGGACCTAGGGTCAAATCATACCATGGCAGATTTTAGAATTTGAAATCAATAAAAGTTTGAAATTAAGAATCTTAACAATGACCATGAAACCATTGTCGCTTTTTGGAAAAATGCATCTGGTTCACTAATGTTCTTTAAGGAAGGAAACTGCCATCCTTATCTGGTCTGGCCTACATGTAACTCCAGACCCACAACAATATGGTTGACTCTTAGCTATCCTCTGGGCAATTAGGGATGGACAATCTAGCCACACCCCATGAATGAATTTTTGAAAAAAAAGCTTTATGCAATTGTGAAGATTTGTTCATGTTCTTTTAGGTCAACATACTTTTTTGTCTCCTACCTACCTACTAGCCTCATCCAGCCCCCTTGACCTGTCCGTCCTCCCTGGACTGACCTATACCCTCCCTAACTCCCCACCTACACTCACCTTTACTGGCTCCACCCCCGCCTCTTTAACCTGTCTGTCTCCTCTCCACCTATCTTCTCCTCTATCCATCTTCTATCCGCCTCCCCCTCTCTCCCTATTTATTTCAAAACCCCCTTCCCCTCCCCCATTTCTGAAGAAGGGTCTAGGCCCGAAACGTCAGCTTTCCTGCTCCTCTGATGCTGCTTGGCCTGCTGTGTTCATCCAGCTCTACACCTTGTTATTGCAGATTCTCCAGCATCTGCAGATCCTACTATCTCTGAAACATAGATAGAAGATAGGTTTGAGTAGAGCTGGATGAACACAGCAGGCCAAGCAGCATCAGAGGAGCAGGAAGGCTAACGTTTCGGGCCTAGATCCTTCTTCAGGAAATTCTCCAGCATCTGCAGTTCCTGCTATCTCTAGAGGTTAGGTTGATTGGCAGATAACAGAATATGGATAAATGAGTCTTTTTCAGATTGGCAGGATGTGATGAGTGGTGTCCTGTAGGGGTCTTCAATCTTTTACAATTTACATCAATTTCTTGACTGAGGGTATGAAATGGCATGGCGACTAAACTTTTTGATATTGTAAAGATAGGCAGGAAAGGATGTCGTGAAGATGACATAACAAGGATGCAGACAGATATAAAGTGAGTGAGTGGGCAAACATTTGGTAGATGGACTATGATGTGGGAAAATGTAATTTTTTTCACTTAATAGGAGGAAGAAAAAAGCAGAGTATTGCTGAAACAGAAAATGACTGAAAAATTCTGAAGTGTAGAGGTGTTCTATTGTGTGATTCACAAAACTTCAGTATGCAGGTACAACAGAAGAAAGCTAATGGAGTGCTATCCTTTGTTAGAGGTTTTGCAAGTAAAAGTAAGGATGTTATGCTTCAGTTATAGGAGGTATTGGTGAGACCACATTGAATACCGTGTGCAGTTTAAGTTTCCTCATTTAAGGAAGGATGTAAATGTCTTGAGGATGATTCTGAGGAGGATTGATGGCTGCAATAAGCAAGTTGTCTTACGATGAAAGATTTCACAGGCTGGGCTTGTTTTTACTGGAATTTAGAAGACTGAGGGGTGGTTTGGTTGAAGTGCAAATGACCTCGAATAGTCTTGACAAGATGGATGTGAAAGGATGTTTCCTTTGGTGGGTGAGTGTAGAACTAGGAACCTCTATTTAAATTTTGGGACTGCCCTTTTAGGGCAGAGAAGAGAGAATTTTTTTTTCTACTGAGGGTTGGCAACTTTGGAACTCTAGGTCATTGAGGCAGGGCATTGAATATTTTTAAGGTGAAGGTAGATTCTTTTTAGGCAAGAGAATTGCAGATTATCAGGGGTAAATGCAAGTACGGAATTCAAAATACAAACTGATTAGCTGTGATCTTATTGAATGTCAGATCACGTTTGAAGGGCTGAATGGCCGAGGTTTCTCTTATTTTGTATGTTTGTGTGTATGTTTGTATGTATAAGTATTGAAGTTAATGATCTTATAAATCTGTACTCAGCAATAATTTCAACAATGAATAGGGTCTACATTTTAAGTACTTGCCCATCAAGGAAATTTTTTTTAAAAGAAGTAACAATCCAATTTCCTGAAGATACCTTAACAGTCTTCTGTGATTTGAAAATCTCTATTTCCGTTGTATAGTCAGTATATAAGTTCATTCTTCAGACTGTAGAACTGCATTAACTTGCTTGTACATTTTTTGGAAGATTTAAGAATCTAAATTAAAGGTTTCATTTGTGCTATCATTTAGTCTTCACAATTTCTACCTGTAATCTATGTAAATACAAAGCAGCGCACATAATGATTTTTTTGGTAGATAATACCATCTGTTTCAGCGATGCAGTCTGTCATAGGATATTATTCAGAGACCTTTTGAACAAATCCAGATGAAAGACTGCATTGTTGAGCTATAGCTATAATTTCTTTTACCAAAGTTGGAAAAGGACAATATGCATATTATACAATGTATATTTCTTACCAGACATGTATAGTAATTATACATCAGCCTTTCAGTTTTGTAATCTACTTGATTATTCTTGGTAATGGTTTTTTTTTTGAAGGAGCACTTCACATTCTGATCAGTTTTCACTAGCAGTACATATTTTACAGTTATACATTAGTGAAATCTTGAAGTTTGGGAATCATCTGTGTTGAAACTGAAAGACTGGCAGGATAATAATTACTTTTGCTTTTGTAGTCATTTCAACATCTGTATTCTAATAATCAGGAAATTGAATGTTAAACTTTTTAATACTTCTGAGATTTTAGCCCTTTTTCTTTTAAGCTGCTCCTAGAGAACTCACTGAAGAGGAGAAGCAGCAAATTCTTCATTCAGAGGAATTTTTGATTTTCTTCGACCATAACATTCGAATCATTGAACGTGCTCTTGCTGAAGATTCCAGCCTCTTCTTTGATTATGGTGGCAAGGAGTTGGATGAAAAAGAAGGGTATGTTTATCACATTGAAATAATTTTGGGAAATCTGGTTGGCATGGACAAGTTGGACCAAAGGGTCTGTTTCCGCGCTGTATGACTCTAAGACTCTATCTCTTGGAGGAACTGTCATGTAATCTCATCATAGGTTGTGCAAATGGTATACCTCTTACAAAAGAAACTGTCAGTATGCCAACTGTTATTTCAGATGCATTTTATTTCATTCAATCTTGGAATGAGTGTTACTGGCAAAGCCTGTATTTGTCTAACCCCACATATTCTGAAGAGCATAGTGTTCAGCTGCCTCCTTGAACCACTGCAGTCCTTGTAGGTACACTCCCAGTGCTGTTCAGAGGGGAGTTCCAAGATTTTGACTCAACGACAGTGAAGGATGGTATTTGGATGGGTAAGGGGCAGAGTGGAGAGGATCTTGCAGCATTGGTGTTCTCACTGGCATCTACTGCCCTTGTTGTAGGTAGTAGAGGCATGAGTTTGGAAGATGCTGTCAAAAGAAGCTTGATGAATTTCTCCAGTGTATTTTGTTTATGGTACACATTGTTACCTCTGTGCCCTGGTGGTGGAGAAAGTGAATGTTTATGCTGTAGGAAAGTAAACAGATCAAGTGGGTTTTTTTCTGTCCTAAATGTTCTATTTTGAAAGTTGTGCTTACCCTGGTTGTTGACATATGTAGCACAATGCAAGATGTGTGGCTATTAGTGGCCGATACCTTGGCCCCAGGTGATGGCTACAGGAGTCCATCAGGGTGGTGTCCTCTGTCCAGTGAACCGCTTCATCATTGGCCTTCCCTCCATCATAATGGCAGAATGGATAAGTAATGATAATTGCAATGTTCGATACATTTCAGATATTAAAGGTCCTTGCCTAAATGCAACAAGGCCTGGACAACTTTCATGTTTGGGTTAATCAGTAACATTGATGCCACACAAGGGCCATGCAATGAACAACTTCCCTTCATATTCATTTATATTATTATTGCTAAATTACCCCTCATCAACATCCTGGGGATTACATTGAGCTGAAACTTAATTGAACTTAATTGCGGATGACACCAAAGTTGGTGGAGTTGTGGATAGTGCGGAAGGATATTGCAGGTTACAGAGGGACATAGATAAGCTGCAGAGCTGGGCTGAGAGGTGGCAAATGGAGTTTAATGCGGAAAAGTGTGAGGTGATTCACTTTGGAAGGAGTAACAGGAATACAGAGTACTGGGCTAATGGTAAGATTCTTGGTAGTGTGGATGAGCAGAAAGATCTCAGTGTCCATGTGCATAGATCACTGAAAGTTGCCACCCAGGTTGATAGCGTTGTTAAGAAGGCGTATAGTATGTTAGATTTTATTGGTAGAGGGATTGAGTTTCGGAGCCATGAGGTCATGTTGCAGCTGTACAAAAGTCTGGTGCGGCCGCACTTGGAGTATTGCGTACAGTTCTGGTCACCGCATTATAGGAAGGATGTGGAAGCATTGGAAAGGGTGCAGAGGAGATTTACCAGGATGTTGCCTGGTATGAAGGGAAGGTCTTATGAGGAAAGGCTGAGGGACTTGAGGCTGTTTTCGTTAGAGAGAAGAAGGTTAAGAGGTGACTTGATAGAGACATACAAGATGATCAGAGGATTAGATAGGGTGGACAGTGGGAGCCTTTTTCCTCGGATGGTGATGGCTAGCACGAGGGGACATAGCTTTAAATTGAGGGGTGATAGATATAGGACAGATGTCAGAAGTAGGTTCTTTACTCGGAGAGTAGTAAGGGCGTGGAATGCCCTGCCTGCAAAAATAGTAGACTCGCCCACTTTAAGGGCATTTAAATGGTCATTGGATAAACATATGGATGATAATGGAATAGTTTGGGATAGATGGGCTTCAGATTGGTTTCACAGGTCGGCGCAACATCGAGGGCCGAAGGGCCTATACTGCGCTGTTATGTTCTATGTTCTATGTTCTATGAACCATACATGTCAATACAGTGGCTATAAGAGCAGGTCGGAGCTTAGAAATTTATGCCAAGGTAATTCTAAAGTCCAATGCCCTATCCACTGTCTATATGACGGAAGATCAAAAGAGCAGTTTAGCAATTCACTAAGATTCCTTTTAATGGCACCTTCCAAACACAAATCTGAGGTAGTTCCCTATTATCAAAAAGGACAAAGAGAAAAAATGCATAGGAACTTCGCCAACTACAAATTTTCTTCTGGGCCACACACCATGTTGACTTGGAACAATATCACTGTCCCTTCACTGTTTCTTGGTCAAAATCCTGGAACTCAGCCCCTAACATCAGTGTAAGTGTACCTACACTTCACAGACTGCAGTGACTTTGGAAGGCAGCCCACCATCACTTTTACGAGAGAGCAAATGGGGATGGGCAACAAATGTAGACCTAGCCAGCTACCTCCAAAACCTGTGAAAGAATAACAAAATGGTGAGTGCTCTTCCTGATTACCATGAAAATCAATTTTGCTAGGGGTTGTTTGATAACACACTGCGCCAAATGCTGCATTATTGTCAAGGGCAGTCACTGTCAGCTCACCTCTTGAATTTGGTTATTGAAAGTCTCCATGCATACAAAATATGTATATTTTGCATGAAAATGATAAGTCCATGTCATTTTAGCATGAGTACAACTTCTTAGAATCATAGAATCCTTACAGTGCCGCTAGAGAGACCATTTGGTCAATCGAGTCTGCACCAATCCTCTGAAGAACATCCCACTTATCCCTGTAACCTCATGTTTACTATGGTTAACCCCTCTAGCCTGCATGTCACTGGGCAATTTAACACAATCAATCCCCCTAACCTGCACATCATTAAACTGCGGGTGGAAACCCACGCACACATGGGGAGAATGTGCAAACTCCACACGGATGGTTGCCTAAGGCTGGAATTGAATCCGAATCCCTGTTGCTGGGAGGCAGCTGTGCTAACCACTGTGCCTCTGTGCTGCTCTAAGTTTGTAGATTTTCAAGTTGTTGCATAGGAAGACGTAGTTCGATAAATTTATTATAGGAGCAAGTTTGAACCATGGATCTTGTTAAATTTTGTGCGTGGATGTGTGTGCAAACCATAAAAATGTCATTCTACTTACAATTAATATCATTTTCCCAAGTGCAATAATGTGCATGTAGTACAAAAGTGCTCAGGAATTTAGGTCTTTTATGGGCCCCTGAAAAAATCTCTTGTTTAGTTTAGATGAACTTGTCTGAATAGATATTGTGAGCATTATGTTCGTCTCAGCAGCATGGTACAGGGAAGGTCTATCAACTGGACCATTTGCTGTGTAGGTCCATCTTTTAAACAGCCAGATTGAGGGTTGTGTCAGATCTGTCTGTAACTGGCATAGATGAATAGGCTGTTGGCATTCACACTTGAGACTTAATCATGAGTGGCTAATAAAACAATGATTTGTCTGGATTGCAAGGTAACAAATGACTGGGGAATTCCATACCATCTTGAAGATAATGAAAGCCTTTCTGGTTATTATGGATTAATATTTTATTGTGTTAAATGTTTTTAATTTTGTACAGAGACTTCCAAGCTGGGCTAAACCTTGCTTTCAACCGTCAGTTTTATGATGAGCACTGGTCGAAACACAGAGTTGTAACCTGTTTGGATTGGTCACTTCAGGTAAATGTGAATTTGTAAAAGTACTTTTTTAAAAATCATTGAGATTGTGAGCTCCCTTGGCTGAACCAACACTTATTATTCAAACCTAATTGCTCTTAAGAAAGAGAAGAGGTGGTAACCTGCCCCTCTCTGAGCCACTGCAGTCTACAGTGTTAGGGAGGGAATACCAGGGTCTTCACGCAATAACTGTGAAGGACAGTAATATATTTCCAATGCAAAATGATCAGTGAATTGAAGGAGAACTTGCAGCTGGTGCCATGTATCCCAGGAATGAAAAGCTTAACATATGAGAAATGTTTGAGGATTCTGGGACTATACTCACTGGAGTTTAGAAGGATGAGGGGGGATCTAATTGCAACTTAGAGAATACTGAATGGCCTGGACAGAGTGGATGTTGGGAAGATGTCTTCATTTGTAGGAGAGACTAGGACCCGAGGGCACAGCCTTAGAGTAAAGGAAAGACCTATTAGAATGGAGATAAGGAGAAACTTCTTCAGCCAGAGAATGGTGAATCTATGGAATTCACTGCCACAAAAGGCTGTCAAGGCCAGGTCATTGAGTACATTTAAGACCGAGATAGGTTCTTGATTATCAAGGGGATCAAGGGTTATGGGGAGAAAGCGGGAGAATGGGGTTGAGGAACTTATCAGCCATGATTGAATGGCGGAGCAGACTCGATGGGCCAAATGGCCTATTTTCTGCTCCTATGTCATGTGGTTTTATGGTCTTATGTTATTTGTTGTCCTTGTCCTTCTCGATGTGAACAGTCAGGTGTTTGGAAGATGCTGTCAAAGGAGCCTTTTAGATAAGCACATGAACATGCAAGGAATGGAGGGATATGGACCAAGGGCAGGCAGAAGGGTATTATTTTAATTTTGTGTCATGTTCGGCACAACATTGTGGGCCAAAGGGCCCGTTCCTGTGCTGTACAGTTCTATGTTCCATGAAATACAGATTGGGTGAGAGCTTTGTAGAACACCTACATCCTCTCAGGAAAAATGGCTCTGAGCTTCCAGTTGCCTTCCACTTCAACACACCACCGTGTTCTCTGGCCAACATTTCTGTTTTGGTTTGCTGCAGTGCTCCAGCGAAGTTCAACGTGAGCTGGAAGAACAGCATCTCATTTTCCACTTGGGACATTGTAGCCTTCAGGATTCAAAATAGAGTTCAATAATTTTAGGGGCTCCTGAGCCCTTACCCAACCCCTAGACACCAGGCTGCAACCACAACCAACCCATTGTCAACTACTAATGGTACCCAGTAGCAACAATTGATTCTCCCGGGTTTACCATGATTCATTTCTTTGTCTGCCCAGCTGTTTTTCGCTCTCCCTGGGCTCCATATTTACCTATTGTTTACTCCTCCCTTCTCCTCCTCTCCCCTCCTTCCCCTGTCTTCACCATATATACCAACTTTTTCCTGACTACAACCAGTTTTGAAGAAGGGTCACTGGACCTGAAATGTTTATTCTGCTTTATCTCCAGAGATGCTGAACTTCTCCAGCAATTTCTTTTTTTTCTGATTTCCGGCATCAGCAGTTCTTCGGTTTTTTTGAGCTAGGAATGGTAGCTTTTAAACCTGCTCACAAATGTTAATTGTTACAATACAGTAAAAAATAACAATGTTTTAAAAAATGTTAGTGTTCTTTCTGCAAAGTGCTAGCAAATATTTTAAGGATTCCGGGTGTACCAGTAAATTGGAAACAGACTAATGTGGTGATCATTGTTAAAAAGAGTGACAAACAGGCACTGATAGCCAGAGTCTGTTATTGTTCCATGGAATTGATTAATAGGAATGTAAATTAACAAAGTATCTTGATCATGTGATCAACATACTATTTGTTTTGTATTTGCATTGCTATTGACATTTCCACAACTTGCCTATAAAACATAGCCTCCACGATTTTGGTATGTATCATTTCCACTAATATTTAAAGGGGTTCTCAAGATCTCTCTTGTAAACTATTGGCAAGATTATAATGGCTGTATAATATTGCCAGAAGTCCCTTGAAATGTTGACCATGTGCTTTTTTTCATCATAGTGTCCTTTCGAAACTTGGTGTGTGTATTGAGATAAAAGAGGAAGCAGCACAGTCTTTCGTAACTCAAGGAAAGATCAAGTAGGCCACAGGAGAAGTTCCACTCCTCACTGCCTGTCAAATCCCATTAGTGGGCGAACACATGATTTTGCCCAAAAATAGTGCCATAGTGTCTACTGTCTTGTTCCATCTGCCTAGTCTGATTCTGAATGTGCAATCTTCCCTGCTTTAATAGTGTGTGATCCAGAGACTTGCAGCTGAAGTTGAATGTGTTTTCCTTTTAAGATATGTTTCAAAATTGTAATTATAAGATGGTCAGTATGCTGACATAATAAGTGCTTTGTGACTTTAGACACTGGTTGTCATTTAAGGCTCTTTCAATTACAGTTCATGGGCTAAACAATGAAAAGTTTGGAGTTTGACCTTTGTAAATGGATAGCAATCTTACTGGAATGCATACTTATCTAGTTCACTTGGCATGGAAATTAAATTGGGAGAATATTTGCTTTAACTTACTTCACTATCAAAAAGTTCTGTTCTCTTTGTTTAAAAACAAGCGAAAGAACAGTGGATGTTGGAAATCAGAAACAAAAACAGAAATTGCTGGAAAAACTCAGCTGGTCCAGCAGCGTCTGTGGAGGGAAATCAGAGTTAACACGTTGGATCCAGTAACCTTTCTTCAGAACAGGGTCTGATCTTCGTGTTCTTTGTAAACCTACAGAAACATTGTACATGCTGTGATTTGTTCAAACCTGACCCAGTGTGGTGTTGATGAACCATAACCTTTTTATTTGTTTCAGTATCCCGAATTGATGGTTGCTTCCTATAACAACAATGAAGATGCCCCACATGAGCCAGATGGAGTAGCTTTGGTTTGGAACATGAAATTTAAAAAGAACACACCCGAATATATTTTCCATTGTCAGGTAAGGATTTCTATAATAGTATCATAAATATTTTTAAAGTAAGACTTCATATCAGTTACTCGAATTGGAAAAGTACTGTTCATTTCTATAATCCTGACTATTCTTTAGAGAGTTACAATGTGAGAAAAATATATCCTGGACTTGGCTGAATACCACTTCTTTAACTAGTCATCGAAATGTTCTTGCCCAGCTAGACGGAAAAACGATGCCCTTGTTTCAGGGTGACTTTTTCATGCAACTGCATTTTTCAAGCAGTCATTTTAGTTGATGTGAATGTTCCTCCTACTGATGCCTCTATATAAATCTATCCTTTCTCCAAAAGAAAAGGTATTTAATTATGTATTAATGTTTTCCATTTCTCTTTTTAAGTACATTTTTTTGAATATCAACATCAACAAGGTGTATGGCTTTTTCAAAAACGTTTCTTAAAACTTTGTCGATTCCTAAAATACTGGGTCATTTAGCAGCTTCAAAAAAATCAGAATGATGCTAACTTGCATTGATGCTGAAATTATTTAGAGACCAAGCTGTAATTGGACTGGGACAAATGTTATCTAGCTTTTCTTCAGATCATTGTGTGAAGTGTTAAGGAAATGCTTCAAATCAAGAAAAAATAGGTTTGTAACAACAGCAACATCCCAAGGCTCTTCACAGATGCATTTGAAAATGAAGTATGATGCTGAGCCACGTAAAGAAACATTAAAGAGGGGAGTTTCTTTGTGCTTTGAATCCAGGAACTAAACCAATAAAGATTTGACAGACACCAGAGCAAGTCAGTCACTAATAATAGCTGATAATACTGTTTGTCTTCCAAAGAGGCTAATGAAGGAGAAAATAATAATTTAAGATTACCAACCAGTCTCATTGTACACAGTTGGATTAAAGTGTGACTTGGTAAATAGGAAAGTCGTAATGGGAGTAGTGAAACAAATTCCAGTAGAAGGAATTTATTTTGTTTCGAGCAATTATCTGGCAGGTTCAAGAATACCGACATCACCAAGGGTGGCGGAATAGCCTGTGGAAGTAAAAGAAAATGAAATATCTGAAGAGGAACGTCATGGATTGTTTCCTAAGAGTGTTGTGACGAGATCTTAGGCCCGTAGAATTAGACAGAAAGGAAAGGAGTTTATGAACAGGGAGATGATTTGGAAATGCAAATATTGGATACATTTTTTTAAAAAATTGACTAAAAAGAATGAAGGTGAAAAAAATGAGGCTGATCTGTTTAGACCATAGATAACACAGCATGGGGCTTGAGGAACACGGCAGGCCAGGCAGCATCAAAGGAGCAGCAAGGTTGACGTTTCGGGACGGGACCCTTCTTCAGAAATGGGGGAGGGGGAAGGGAGCTCAGAAATAAATAGAGATAGGAGGGGTGGGGCTGGGGAAGGTAGGTAGGATGGTGATAGGTGAGTGCAGGTAGGCAATGGTGGGGATTGGTCAGTGAGGTGGGAGGAGCAGATAGGTGGGAGAGAAAATGGACCGGTTGTGTCAGGTCAAGGAGGTGGGGATGAGAGGGATAAGGTTGGTCATGGGATGAGGCCGTTGGGTGGGGAGATTTTGAAACTGGTAAAGTCCACATTTAGGCCATTGAGTTGTAGGTTCTCAAGGCGGAGTATGAGGTGCTGCTCCTCTAGTTTCTGGGTGGCATCATTGTGACATCGGAGGAAACCCAGGATGGACATGTTGCCCAGGGAGTGGAAGGGGGAGTTGAAATTGTTCACGACTGGAAGGTGTTGTCGTTTGTCACGAATAGAGCGAAGGTGCTGTACAAAGCAGTCTCCAAGCCTCCACTTGGTCTCACCGATGTAGAGGAGGCCACATCAGGAGCAGTGGATGCAGTAGACCACATTGACAGATGTGCGTGTGAACCTCTGTCTGATGTGAAAGGTTTGTTTGGTGACTTGAATGGAGGTGAGGTGGGAGGTGTAGGGGCAAGTGTGTCACTTCCTGCGGTTGCAGGGAAAGGTGTCAGGGGTGGTGGGGCTAGTGGGGAGTGTGGAGCGGACGAGGGAGCTGCACAGAGCACGGTCCCTACGAAAGGCAGATAGGAGTGGGGAGGGAAATATATCTTTAGTTGTGGGGTCGGATTTTAGGTGGCAGAGAATAATACGTTGAATCAAGAGGTTAGTGGGGTGATGTGTGAGGACAAGGGGTATTCTGTCTTTGGTTTTGTTGGGAGGGGATGTGAGGGCAGAGGTGCGGGAAACGCAAGAGATGCGCTCGAGGGCATTTTCGACCACTGAAGGAGGGGGAAGTTGCGATCCTTGAAATAAGAGGACATCTGGGATGTTTGGTAGTGGAACACCCTATCTTGGGAGCAGACGAGTCGGAGGGCAGAGGAATTGGGAGTAGGAGATCGCATTCTTGCAGGAAGGTGGGTGAGAGGTGTAGTCTAGGTAGCTGTGGGAGTCGGTGGGCTTGAAATAGATGTCGGTTTCGAGGCGGTCACCAGAGATGGAGACAGAGAGGTCCAGGAAGGGGAGAGAGGTATCGGGGATGGTCCAGGTGAACTTGAGGTTGGGGTGAAAGGTGTTAGTAAAGTTGATGAACTGTTCAAGCTCCTCATGGGAGTACGAGACAGCACTGATACAGTCATTGATGTAGCGAAGGCAGAGGTGGGGGATAGCGCCAGCGTAGCAGCGGAAGAGGGACTGTTCCACTTATCCTACGAAGAGGCAGGCATAGCTTGGGCCCATGCGGGTTCCCATGGCCACCCCCCTAGTCTATAGGAAGACCGCATCTCTTGCGTTTCCTGCACCTCTGCCCTCCAGCATTGGCAAGTCTTACTATCTCTGATCTGTTTAGACTATCTTCTTTTATAGAAATACAACAAACAGGTTTAGAAACTTAAAATTTATAGCAAGCAGCCTACTAACAATTGAATCATAAACAATACCCGAGTGGTGACATTTGAAAGATACCAGCAGGTGAAGAATGGGCAATGGCCCATTGGGAGGTAGTACCATCTAAGTATTGTAATGAAATTTTACGAGTAGCTAACAAAAATCTAATGACCGGTTCCTTGACTATTAGAACATTTTTAAAGCATTTTAAATAAAGATGAAGTCAACTTTTGTCAGACATGCCATACATGACAGATTATGGGGAAATACCAATATTGGGTTAAACCTGCACATTTAGTTCAAGTAGATCTTTTGAATAACCATATATCAAGGTCTTAATAGATTGTGTAGAACCTCTACCTAAAACCAGGAATGGAAACCTTGATTTTGGATGTCCACAGGATTTTGGGAAAAATTACTGTAAAGCTGATAGTGAAAAGTTTTTTTTTTAACAAGATCTGGAGTATCCAAAATAATAAAATATAAACCTTGATCTGATTGTATGTTGCAAATATTCAAATCAGTGATGACTAGTTTGTGAATAAAATAATCCACTCCACCTGCTTCTCAGTCACAATCTCAAGATGCGTTGGAAAGATGGCATCAAATTTTGAAGACCATAATTAATGCTTACTGTCAAGAATGGCTTAACAATTGGGATAAAGAAGTTCATTGATAACCAAACCTCAGAAACAGTGTTTTCAATCTATGCTTCGTGTTTCAGAGAAAAACTGACCAAAGCTTGTGTGTTGCCTAAAATGCATATGAAGGGGGCTCAACAAGCAATGAAAACCAAGAGCAGATAAAAAGAACAAAGTTCGAGATTCTATTGTAAGAGACGAGGTGTTAGTGTTGTTAACTGTCTCCTGGAGAATCTTTAAAAGCAAGGTTTGCTGGACCATATCAAATCAAAAAGAAATTCTGTAATGTGAGTTATGTGATGAGTACTCCAGATAGTGGAAGAGAAGCAGTAAGTTGTTCACATGTTGAAAAGACATTATTACAGGTACAGTGATCAAGAATAAAGGATGGTAAGTGCAAGAAGTGGAGTGTGAAATAGAAACGTCTGAACGAATCAGATATTGAAAATCCACAGCAGTCAAATTGGGGAAACGTGGAGGTGCTGGAAGGTTGAGATGGCATCATGTTTTACCTTCCAGAAAATGATTGAAGTGACTTACAAAGGTTATTACAAAATTGTAATCAATTTGTGGGAATAGGCCAGGAAAGACTGTGTTTTGGCTGCACACGTTAATGTGTTAAAGCAACACCTTTACAGACTTTAATTCACTCAGACGTGGGTATCGTTGGCTGGGCCAACGTTTATTGACTGTACCTAGTTGAAGTTGAGAAGATGATGGTGAGCTTCTTTCTTGAACAGCTGCAGTTCACATGCTACAGGTAGACCCACAGTGCCTGTAAATAGGGAATTCCAGGATTTTGACCCAACGACGGTGAAGGAACAGCGATTATATTTCCAAGTCAGAACGGTGAGTGGTTGGAGGGAAACTTGCAGGTGGTGGTGGTGTTCTTGTGTATCTGCTGCTCTTGTCATTCTAGATAGCAAAGGTCATGGTTTTGAAAAATGCTGTTTAAGAATTATCTCACAGAATCCCTACAGTGTGGAAACAAGCCCTTTGGCCCAACAAGTCCACACTGACACTCAGAGCATCCCACTCAAACCCATCCTCATGACCCACCTAATCTACACATCCCTGAACACTGTGGGCAATTTAGCATGGCCAATCCACCTAGCCTGCACATCTTTGGACTGTGGGAGGAAGCCGGAGTACCTGGAGGAAACCCACGCAGACACTGGGAGAATGTGCAAACTCCACATAGACAGTCGCCCGAGGGTGGAATTGAACCCGGGTCCCTGGTGCTGTGAGGCAGCAGTGCTAATCACAGCTACCATGCCGCCCCTAAATCTTTAGTGATTTTCTGCAGTGCATCTTGTAGATAGTTTATGCTGCTTTAGGTGATGGAGAGTGTGTTTGTGATGCCAGTCAAGTGGTCTGCTTTGACCTGGATGGTGTCAAGCTTATTGAGTATTGTTGGAGCTGCTATCATCCAGGCCAGTAGGGATCCTGACTTGTGACTTGTAGATAGTGAACAAGTTTTGGAAAGCTATGAGGTGAGATAGTCGCTGCAATATTCCTCAGGCCTGCAACCCAAAAACTAGGCATTGGTGCGCAAGTTATTGCTAAGCAGATGCCACTTGACAGCACAGTTGATGACACCTTCCAATATTTTACTGATGATCAAGAGTAGACTGATGGGCAATGATTGACAGAAGTGGATTGATCTAGCCTTTTGTGGACAGAACACAGCTGGACAATTTTCCACATTGTCGGGTAGATGCCTGTGTTGTAACTGTACTGGAACAGCTTGGCCAGGGATGCAACAGTTCTGGAGCAAGAGTGTTCAGTTCTATTGCTGGACTGTTATCAGGGCCTATAGCCTTCGCAGTATCCAGTGTCTTCAACCATTCCTTGATATCACATGGAGTGAATCGAATTGGCTGAAGACCGACATCTTTGGTGCTGAAGAGGTTGAGATGGATCATCCACTCAGCTTGTTTAACAATGTTCCCTAACTTCATAACTTTTTTGTTGATCATAAACTGCTGTATTTTGATCAGAAACCAATGCAGCAAATAATATTGCATTCTCTTTGAGCAATCTCTAACTTTAAACTTGTCAAACCTTAGCAGAGAAGTCAGTACATCTGCTGATTTACAATGAGCATTGTAAGTTATGTGCCTTTAAATATATTAATGTTTTGTGTATATTTCCTTTGTTTTAAAAATGTGATGTTGTGCTAACTCTGTCATGCATGATTACCCACTTGTGAAGCTGACTGGATTCCCTCCCACTCTGTTCATGCTCATTGCCTTTTCTTCTGCTGTCTTTTGCTTCAGCTGCACATTCTTTTCTTCCCCTTCCCCCAACATGGGGTTTATTGCCTTCCCACCAGTTTCCCACCACTAAGTTGGAAAATTGGCAGTTTATCTTTTAAAGTACTCATTATACTTCAACGCATAATGACTACAATTTTTAAAACTGCGAACCCACAGCAATGTGGCATGCAGTGGATGTATGAGTTTCAATTAGAAATCTGGTACCCGGTGGGAGTTATGGTTAAGAAAGAGTGGGGTTTGGTTGAATTGATGTTTTACTTTTCTCTGCTAGCATGGAGAACAATCCTGGACTTTGATAGCATTGAAAGATGAAGCTAAACTTTGACAGATGGGTGTGGAAGGCATAGTGTTTGGTAATATTGAATTTCCTATTGCCTAGGAGATAGCAAGAACTGCAGTTGCTGGAGTCCGAGACAACACTGTGTGGAGCTGGAGGAACACAGCGGGTCAGGCAGCGTCAGAGGATTAGAAAGATGTTTCAGGTTGGGACCCTTCTTCAGAACTGGGGAGGGGCAAGGGAGGTGGGAAATAAATAGAGGGAGGAGGGATGAGGCTGGGGGAAGGTAGGAGGAGTGGTGATAGGTGGATACAGGTAGGGGGAATTGTTCAGTGGGAAGGGTGAATCGGATAGGTGGGAGATAAGATGGACAGGTTGTGTCAGGTCAAGGAGGTGGGGATGAGAGGGTGGTTTGGACGTGGATGAGGCCGGGGGTGAGGTGATATTAAAACTGGTGAATTGTATATTCAGGCCATCAGGCTGTTGGCTCCCAAGGCAGAAGATTAGGTGTTGCTCCTCCAGTTTGTGCATGGTGACATTGTGGCACTGGAGGAGGCCCAGGATGGACATGTCATCAAGGGAGTGGGAGCAGGAGTTAAAATGATTAGGTGTTGTCGATTATCACGTACACAGCGCAGATGCTCCACGAAACAGTCCTGATTCATGAACACCAACTGGCTATAAAAAGACACGACCAATACTCACTCCTCTCAATCCACATGGACAAGGAGAACCACGACTTCGACTGGGACAACATCAAGATCCTGGGACAGGCTGGGCAGAGATAAGCATGAGAATTCCTGGAAGCATGGCACTCCACGAAGCATGCTATTAATGAACACATTGAACTCGACCCCATATACATTCCACTACAAAGGAAAACCGGAAGTGAGGCAATCCATCTCAATGGACCCCAGAGTTTTAAAAACCAGGCGGGAAAACACACCGACGCTTCATCGGAGGCTGCACTGAAGATGTTACCAAGCATGGTAATGAAACGTCTGCAAAACAAACCAGCTCGGCGAGCCAACCAACCTCAACACCCACAACCCGAGCTACAGATCTACTCCAAAACCTTAGAGTCCTGATTCTGTGCTTGGTCTCACCAATGTAGACAAGGCCACGTTGGGAGCAATGGATACAGTAGACCAGGTTGGAGGATGTACAGGTGAACCCCTGTCAGAAATGGAAAGTTTGCTTTGGGCCTTGGGTGGAGGTGAGGGGGTAGGTGTAGGGGCATGTGCAGTACTTCCTGCGGTTGCAGGGAAGGGTGCTGGGTGTGGTGCTTTGTGGGGGCGGGGGTGGAGTGTGGAGCAGACGAGGGAGTTGTGGAGTGAAAGGCAGATGGGGGTAGGGAGGGAAATATCTTTTTAGTCGTGGGGTCGGATTGTAGGTGGCGGAAGATGGTATGCTGGATGCGGAGGTTGGTGGGGTGGTATGTGAGGACTAGGGGACTCTGTCTTTGTCTTTATTTTTGTTGGAGGGAGGGGGTTTGAGGGCAGAAGTACGGGAAAAGCAAGAGATGTGCTTGAGGGCATTATTGATCACCAGAGGGGTGAAGTTGCCAACTATAAAACCAATGCTTTTTATCCACCCTATCTGACATCAAGCACCGTAAGTACACTAAACTTGCTTGTGCTTACCACCAAACACAGACCCCCTCCACCATCCCAAAACCCAACCCTATCCAGGACCACCACCTCAGTGTGCCCGGTGCCATTAACTGTATTGTTGTCTCGGCCTCTCCCACTGATGCCATCAACTATGTCACTTCTGCTGACACCACCAATGTCATTTCCGCTTCCACTTACGTGAACATCCCCATACATATATTCACTCCCAAGACAATATCCACTCCGTCTCCCAGCTCCAGCTCTACACCCAAACCCAGCCCCAAGCCATGCTAGATATTCACCATCACCCCCAGACTTGCCCCTTGCTGAGGACGAACAGTCAGTCCTCCGTAAAGGACTCACCTTCATTTCTTTGTGCCCACACATCAATGAACTCCGTCCAGATGTCAAACTCTTTTTTTCCGCTGCCTCCGCCTCCACACCTATTTCTTTGACCGGGACTCTAACAACCCTCTGCAGACCCCTTCACCCTCCTCCATCCTCCTCGACACCACCCCACAGCCTCCTACCCTCCCTCAACCTCTTCATTTCCAGCTGCCGTCGTGACATGGATTGCCTGAATCTCTCCACCCCTCCCACCCACTCCAACCTCTTACCCACGGAACATGCAGTTCCCTCCGCTCCAACCCTAACCTTACCTTCAAACTCACGGATAAGGGGTGGCACAGTAGTGGTATGGCACATGGACCTCTACACCGCGGAGGCCAGGCGCCAACTCTCTGACACATCCTCCTACTGCCCCCTCGATTATGACCCCACCCCGACCACCAAACCATCATCTCCCAGACCATCAATAACCTCAGGAGACCTCCCACCCCCAGCCTCCAACCTCATTGTTCCCCAACGCACCACCCGTTTCTATCATCTTCCCAAAATCCACAAACCTGACTGCCCCGGACAACCCACTGTCTCTGCCTGCTCCTGCCCCACTTAACTTATCTCTGCTTACCTTCACTCTGTCTTTTCCCCCCTGATCCCCACCTACGACGGACACCACCCATGCCCTCCATGACTTCCAATTCCCTGGCCCCCAAAACCTCATCTTCAAAATGGACATCCAATCTCTGTGCACTTGTATCCCCCACGCAGATGGCCTAGAAGCCCTCCGCTTCTTCCTCTCCCACAGGCCCAACCAATTCTCCTCCACCAAAACCCTCATCTGTTTAACAGAACTCGTCCTTACCCTGAACAACTCCTCCTTTAACTCCTCCCACTTCCTACAAACTAAAGGGATGGCTATACCTGCCTCTGCGTAGGATACGTGGAACAGTCTCTTTTCTGCTGTGACACTGGCACCATCCCCCACCTCTTCCTCTGTTTAAATTGATGACTATATTGGAGCTACCTCGTGCTCCCATGAAGAGCTTGAACAGTTCATCAACTTAACTAACATCTTTCACCCCAACTTCAAATTCACTTGGACCATCTCCAATACCTCCCTCCCCTTCCTGGACCCCTCTGTCTCCATCTCTGGTAACCGCCTCAACACCAACATCTATGTCAAACCCACCGACTCCCACAGCTACCTGGACTATATCTCCTCTCCCCACCTTCCTGCAAGATTGCGATCTCCTACTCCCAATTCCTCTGCCTCTGCCACATCTGCTCCCAAGATGGAGCGTTACACTCCCGGACATTCTGATGGCCTCCTATTTCAAGGACCGCAACATGCCCCCTCCGGTGATCAAAAATGCTCTTAACTGCATCTCTTGCATTTTCTGCACTTCTGCCCTCAAACCCCCTCCTTCCCCCAACAAAAATAAAGACAGAATCCCCCTGGTCCTCACATACCACCTCACCAACCTCCACATCCAATGTATCATCCTCCGCCACTTCTGCCACCTACAACTCAGCCCCATGACCAAAGAGATATTTCCCTCCCCACCCCCATCTGCCTTTCGTAGGGACCGCTCACTCCTCAACTCCCTCATCTGCTGCATGCTCCCCAATAACCCCGGCACCTTTGTCTGCAACCACAGGAAGTGCGACACATACCCCTACACCTTCCCCCCCTCACCTCCATCCAAGGCCCAAAGCAAACGTTCCGTGTCTGATAGGGGTTCACCTGCATATCCTCCAACCTGGTCTGCTATATCCATTGTTCCTGATGTGGCCTCCTGTACATCGGTGAGACCAAACGCAGACTTGGGGACCTTGGTTTCGTGGAGCATCTGCATTCTGTACGCGATAATCGACAACACCTTCTGGTCACTAATTTTAACTCCTCTCCCACTCCCTTGATGACGTGTCCATCCTAGGCCTCCTCCAGTGCCATACTTTCCTGATGCCTGTTGGTCGTTTCAGGAGGGAATTTTTTAGCATGTGATGAGTTCTTGACAAAATGGTTTAGGATTATTCAATCATTTGATGACCAAGTTTGGGGAACCCCAAATCTGAAGTATGAATTTATTCACATTATCATTAACTAACTGAAAAAAGCACTGAAAAAAGACCAATTTTACACTGTCATCGCATTGACTTGTGTGCAGTGTATATTGGCCCCTGCTAACATAAAGGCCACTTGTCTTAAACAATGTTATAATCTCAAGGGGGATCATTAACTTTAAAAGGAATTCAGACTCCCAATTAGTAACTGAAAGAAATTCCCACAACAATGTTTCACATTTTTAAAATTCTGTTACTGCAAAAGAAATAAACAAAGCAAGCACTACAAAATTAACGCTATATTTCATAAACCCCTATTACTTAAGCCCAGAAATCTCGACTGGACAATCTCTGTTCTATTTTTCGTTCCACCAAGAGTTCTGCAATCTTGAGATTTAATTTACATCTCCTTCTGGGACCACTTGAATAGATCTTAGCTCCCCAGAAGTCAGTTGAATTTCTCCTCAGTATTAGTTAATCTTCAAGGGGTGCAATTTCATGGGGATCCTCATTACCTTTTGCCAAAGTGACCCTTCAGATTTTTTTCGAAACCTGTCAACTGTGAATTTCTTAAAATCCAGAAACACTCCTGCTTTCTAATGGCCTCTGAACTCCTTACCTATCCAAATTTTAAACAGACATGGGCAACTTTCCCCACTCTGCTTCCACTGTGCCTGTACTGCTGTTGCCCCCATAGCGGCTTTACAGTTCCTGTCAGTTTCCATCTCTGTCCACTCTAAGCTTCAATTGAATTGACTGTAACTGCTGACAGCCTGTATGAGAAAATATGCAGATAAATTGTAGCAAAGGAATCTTCCTAAGGAAAGCCCATCTCCATAGCATTATGAGATGCTCCAAGTAAAAATGAAAATGAATTATCTTTTTTCCTTTGAAACAATACATTGATTCTTTGAGTTGCATTGATAATTTTATATCACGGCTTTGCTGATTACACTGAGAAACGCCGTTCTTTGCAAAGGTGCTTTTAACTTCTGTAACCTGGTCACTATATGAGTAGTTTAAATCCCTTTTTGAAATAAGTGTAGACTCTTGTCCCTACCAAGAGATTAGATATCAGACAACCACTGTTTAAATGTTCTCACTTCTAACTCTGAACATATTGACTAAACACAGATTTTCCTTGGAAAATTAATTTCCCCGGGTGTGTTTACTAGTTCCTCAGTCAAGAATTTACATTTATTTATGTTTAGTTCTGGAATTGAATTTTCAATGCTATTCACTAAAATTATGAAATCAGATATTCACAGTATGCCACTTGTAAGAACTTTAAAACAAAAGGGGTCTACTGCCTATTTAAGAATACCCTCAATAAATTGGCAGTATTGAGTAGAACCAACATCAGGCCAGCATCATCTGAGGAACTTTGGAGGACGTTCAAAGAAATGTTTAGTGTTATTCAGAAGCAATTTATACCCATGAGAAGGAAAAGCTCCACAACTCCAAAAATAAAACACAGCCATGGACATCTAAGGAGGTAAGGGACAGCATAAAATGAAAAGAAAGTGCTTATAAAAATGTAAAGAACAATACAAATACCACAGAATGGGTTAAGTACAAAGACCAACACAGGTCACAAAATGGCTTACAAGAGAAGCCAAAAAAAAAGGATAATGAAAGGAAACTTGCAAGTGATATAAAAATTAATAAGGGATTTTATTTTTATATTAAAAAAAAGTGACTGGTTGAAAGTACTATCGGCCCACTGAAGTTTAAGAGTCAGGATATTGTCAATGACCATGTGTAAATAGCAGACATGCTGAATGATTATTTTGCTTCAGTATTCACATCAGAAAAGAAAGATAGCTTCAGAGATAGTAGGAACTGCAGATGCTGGAAAATCTGGGATAACAAGGTGTAGAGCTGGATGAACACAGCAGGCCAAGCAGCATCATAGGAGTAGGAAGACTGACGTTTCGGGCCTAGACCCTTCATCAGATAGCTTGTTGGACTTCTTAAAGGAAGTAACAGAATTAGCGGAGGCGATGTTCTAGTTGTATAATCGCTAGACTATTAATCCAGAAATTCAGCTAATGTCTTGGGGACACCGATTCAAAACATGCTACGGCAGATGGTGTAATTTGAATTCCATTTCAAAAAAAATCCAAAATTAAAAATCTATTGATGATTATGAGTTCCATTGCTGATTGTCGGAAATACCCACCTGCCTCACTAATGTCCTTCAGGGAAGGAAATCTGCCAGCCATACTTGGTTTGGCTTACATGTGACTCCAGACCTACAGCAATGTAGTTGACTGTCAACTGCCCTTTGAAATGACTTGGAGCACCAATCAGTTCAAGGGCAGCTTGAGATGGCCAATAAATACTGGCCAGCCAATGATACTCAAGTCCCAATTGTCGATGCCCTAATCATAATCTTTTAGAGTCATAGAGCTGTACTGTGTGAAAACAGACCCTTCGGTCCAACTTGTCCATGCCGACCAGATATCCTCAATTAATCTAGTCCCATTTGCCAGCATTTAGCCCCTATCCCTCTTAAATGCTTCCCACTTGTATATCTATCCAGGTTCCTTTTAAATGTTGTAATTGTGCCAGCCTCCATCACCTCCTCTGGCAGTTCATTCCAAACACCTACAACCCTCTACCTGAAAAGGGTGCCCCTTAGGTCTCTTTTAAATCTTTCCCCTTTCAACCTAACCTATGCCCTCTAGTTTTGGACTCCCATATGCCAGGGACAAGACCTTGACTATTCACCCTATCCATGCCTCTCAGGTATGGAATGAGCTGCCAGGTGAGGTACAATTACAACATTTAAAAGGCATTTGGATCGGTATATGAATAGGAATGACTTAGAGGGATATAGCCCAAATGCTGGCAAATGGAACTAGGTCATATTGAGATGTCTGGTTGGTGCAGACAAGTTGGGCCAAAGGGTCTGTTTCCATGTTGTATGACTGATTTTATGAACCTCTATAAGGTCACCACATAGTCTCCGATGCTCCAGGGGAAATAGCCCCAGCCTATTCAGCTTCTCCCTATTGCTCAAAACCTCCAACCTTGCCAACATCTTTGTAAATCTTTTCTGAACCATTTCATGTTTAATGACATCTTTGCTATAGCAGGGAGACCAGAAGTTGAACACCGTATTCCAAAAGTGGCCCAACCAATGTCCTATACAGCAGCAACATGAAATCCCAACTCCTATACTCAGTTCACTGATCAGGGAAGCGTCTTCTGCTTTCACTGTCTACCTGCGACTCCACTTTCAAGGAGCTATGAACCTGCATTCCAAGGTCTCTTTGTTCAGCAACACTCCCCAGTGTACCATTAAGTGTATAAGTCATGCCCTACCAAAATGCAGCACCTCACATTTATCTAGATTAAACCCCATCTGTCACTCCTCAGCTCATAGGCCTATTTGATCAAGATCCTGTTGTACTCTGAGGTAGCCATCTTCGCTGTCCACCACACTACCAATTCTGGTATCATCTGCAAACTTACTAACCATACCTCCTATGCTGACTGTCCCTAATCAGTCTTTGCCTTTCCAAACGTATATAAATCGTGTCCCTCAGAATCCCCTACAACAATCAGCCCACCACTGATGTCAGGCCCATTGGTCTATAGTTCCCTGGCTTTTCCTTGCCATCTTCCTGAAATAATGGCACCACGTTAGAGAACCTCCAGTCTTCTGGCACCTCGCCCATGGCTGTCGATGATATAAATATCTCAGCAAGGGCCCCAGCAATTAGAGTTCCTTGGATTCAGGAGCTGTACCTCTCTATTGGAAATTTGCTTATGTCACTGAGCTCTTTAAGAAGGGTGACAGAGGGAAACCAGGGAATTATAGACCAGTTAGCTTGACCTCTGTGCTGTGGAAGTTGTTGGAATCTTTAATCAAAGATAAGGTAACTGATCACCTCAAAAAATTTCAGTTAATCAGGAGAGTCATCATGAATTCATGAAGAGTACATTCATGACAAACCTCATAGAGTTATTTGAAGAGGTGACAAAGGTGCTGGGCAGAGTTAAGATGGTGCATGTTGTTTATATGGGCTTACAGAAAACTTTTGATGAGACTGTTAGCTGAAGTGGAAGCCCAAGGGCAAATTACTGACCTGAATAGAAAATTGGTTGAGTGGCAGGATACAGGGTTGGAATAATGGGTAAGTATTCAAATTGGCAGGACGTGACCTTTGGTGCCTTACAGGGATCTGTGTTGGGCCTCACTTATTCACAATATTCATTAATGACTTGGATGATGGCATAAAAAGTCAAAGATCAAATTTGTTGACAACACAAAAATTGGGCACACTGTAGACAATGTTGACAACAGCATAAAATTACAACAGGATATTGAAAGATTAGGTGAATGGACAAAGGTATGTGCCCTCCTTCAATTTTCTTTACCACTACCTTTGACACGTACTGTGCATTCTGGTGTGAAAGTCATGTCTTTTCCCATCAGTAGAGTTTGACTAATCCCAGTGTCACTCATTATCACTATAGGCTTGCTCACCACATCCAGAGGAAATGTGAACACCTTTCCTTTTAGATACAAAATACTGTTAACTCTCAGGAATTTGTTTAAATTCATCTTTCCTTTTAGCAATGCCTTGACAGGGATGTTGCAGTAAGAGTTATATTCTAGTCTGCTGTGCTGTCTGTGTGAATCCCAATCTCTGCACAGGGTGAATGTGCCCTGATAAATCTCACTGGTTTTTCCTGTTGCAGTTAGTCTGGATGTGACCTCTGTTTCAGCAGTCAATAAATACAGGTTTTTTTTTTGGTTTCATCTTTCATCTCAGCACCACCCTTTCTCTCCTGAGGAGAGTTCCTGGTAATTTTCCCCTTCTTTCATGGGTGTTTAGTTTTTTTTTAATCACTCACCCAACCTTTATCCTTTCCAGTTGGTTGAGGGTGACTAGGGTTTCTTCTGGAATGGGAGATTGTGGATCATCTCATCATCAGATAATGTGGCTGTTTGCTTTGACCCTGTCACTCTGTTCCTTGAGGTATCTTCTTATTGGGAGGGGGATGATGTTTTTAAACTTCTTGAGAGTTGTTTGAATTCTTCATAAGTGGTTTTGTTTTAAGTACCCATCTTCACTGATCAAAAGAATTCCAGGTACATCTGTTCAGGCCACTTCCTGATGGTGTGGAATTTTTTTTAGAGTGCAGTTCCTGCGGCTAAAATGGCCTTTTCTGTATTCAGTAATCAGTCACATTTCCTCAGGCAAAAGGAGTAAACCTGTGTGTTCTCCCTGAAAGGTTATTCTGCATAAAACCGGCCTCTTTGACTGCTGCGCCACCCGCTCAAAAGTGATAAAGAAACCTCTTACCTCTGCGTCCTCAATTAAAAACTAAATGCGCAAGCTGACTACCTCCACTCTCAAGTCTGAGCCAGCAGTGTCTTCATGGGGCACAACAGAGTTTCCACTCCTCAGCTAAAGCTGTCTTCATTCAAACTCCTTTTCCTTCAGTTTTTCACGAAACTCTTTCCTTGCTGTTTCCTCTCTTTCCCATCTCTCTCTCTCTCTCTCTCTCTCGTTCTTTGGTTCTTTTTTACATATAATTCTAATTTCAGCTGTTCCACGTTTACTTGCTTACCATTACTGTCTCCATTTCATCACCCTCTATTTCCACTTATAAACCATTGGCTACCCTTTTTTTAATATCTTGGATTCTCTGGCCTTTGGGCAAAATTCTAATCCTAAGCACATTGCTAAATCTTTGTACCACTACTGGTGTCCACCTATCACTACCATGCTGCTACCCCCTCCTCCTCCTCCTCCCGCTACTCCCACATCCAGCCCTGACGAAGGGTAATACCTGAAATGTTGACTTCTCCTTTCTCCAGATGCTGCTTGGCTTGCTGTGTTCTTCTAGTCTCCTGTTCATCTACCTTGTGAAATCTTTTAACTGTTTGATGGACAGAACAATTTAAATGCTTAAAAGATGGCTTCCCTAATTCTGCTATGAACCTGATGGCATCAAATCCAGTAATTTGTTTTCTTGGACTTTAGTAAAGCCTTTGACAAGGTTCCACATGGTAAACTAATTAGTAAAGTTAGATCTCATGGGGTTCAGGGTGAACTTGCCAATTGGATACAAAATTGGCTTGAAGGTAGGAGACAGAGTGATGAGATAACAAGGTGCAGAGCTGGATGAATGCAGCAGGCCAAGCAGCATCAGAGGAGCAGGAAAGCCGATGCTTCGGGCCTAGACCCTTCTTCAGAAATGGGATGGTTGCTTTTTGGTTTGGAGGCCTGTGACCAGCAGTATTCCACATGATCGGTACTGGGTCTACTTTTGTTTATCATTTACATAAATGATTTAGATGAGAACGTAGGACACATTGTTGTAAGTTTGCAGATGACACCAAAATTGGTGGTATAATGGACAGTGAAGAAGGTTATTGAAGATTACAAAGAGGTCTTGATCAATTGGATGAATGGGCTGAGGAGTGGCAGATGGAATTTAATTTGGATAAATGAGGTATTGCATTTTGGTAATAAAAACAAGGATAGGACTTACACAATTAATGGTAGGGCCCTACTATTGTTGTAGAACAGAGACCTAGGGGTTCGCATGCATAATTCAATGAAATTTGCATCTTAGGCTGCTTAGGAAGGTGTTTAACACGCTTGCCTTCATTGAGTATCGGAGTTGGGATGTCATATTGAGGTTGTACAGACTTTGGTGAAGCCTCTTCTGTGTGCAGTTCTGTTCACCCTGTTATAGGAAAGATATTATTAAACTGGAGAGGGTTCAGAAAAGATTTACAAGGACGTCGCTGGGAATGGAGAGTTTAAGATATAAAAATAGACTGGAAAGGCTGGGACTTTTTTTTTCACTGGAGCGTAAGAGGTTGAGGGGTGACCATTGTATAGGTTTTTAAAATCATGAGGGGCATTGACAAGATGAATGACAAGGGTCTTTTCCCTAGGGTGGGGAATTCAAAACTAGGTGAGAGGAGAAAAGTTTTGAAAGGACATGAGGGACAACATTTTTTACATATTGGTTCGTGTTTGGAATGAACTGCCAGAGAATGTGGTAGATGCAGGTACAGAAACAATGTTTAAAAGACATTTGGATAAGTTCATGAGTAGAAAAGGTTTGGAGGGATGTGGGCCAAATGCAGGCAAGTGAGACTATTTTAGCTTGGGAACATGGTCAGCGTGGACTGGTTGGACCATAAGGTCTGTCTCCATGCTTTATGACTCTAACTTTTTTGCAGTTGAAATGCAAAATTAAGAAAACCTTTTATAATTCTTGAAATAACTGAACAGAGTATGTCGACTCTGACCAGCCAGCTCAGAGCTAGTCTCTAGAATCTAGAGACTCTCTGAGACTCCTGTAAATTTATTTTTTTTGTAGGTATGAGACACAATAAAAACACCAGATGCACTGACCAATAAAAGCACGGATATCAAACATCTTCTCAACTACCCTGTCTACCTGCAACTTCAATTTCAAGGAACTATGAATCTGCACTCCAAGGTCTCCTTGTTCAGCAATAAATTTATTGATAGTCCACTGCCAGGAAAAGCACCCATGTGACCAAAAAACCAGTAGCAAGCAGAGCCCTGTAGGGGCAATGCCTATGTGAATGTAAAGGTGAAGGGGAGAGTAGGGATCAGATTAAAATAAAACTGGAATCCTAGTTATATGTCAGCCAGGGCTCCATGATTGGCCCAGCTTAGCCCCAATCAGTGTTCTCATGATCAGTGGATCCACCTGGCCACCTTTGTTCCAATCAGCACAGTTCTTATAAAAATTGGTTTCAAAATAGCAATTTTCACACATGGATTCTTTTGTTTAGTCTGTTGATTCATATCGCAGCAAGATTCCCAACTTATGCTGACTAAATCCCAGGCGAATCCCTAATTTGTTGGAGTCAGATCCCAGTGGAGGTATCACAATTTGTTACGGTTCCAGATGGAAACCCCATACTGTTAAACTTCTAGGTGAGGAGGAATGAAAGCTGCTTACTATATATCCATAGACATCCTTGGGTGCATCAGACCTCATTTTTTCAAAAGTCGGATCATGGAATACCTACAGTGCAGCAAGAAGATTTGACTCATTGCTTTCTGAAGAGCATCCCACTGCCCACCCTATCCCTGTAAACTGCTTTTGCCATGACTAATCCATAAAGCCTGCACATTCCTGGACATCATGGGACAATTTAGCATGGTCAATCCACCCAAGCTGCGCCTCTTTGGACTTTGGGAGGAAACCAAAGCACCTAGCCGAAACCCACGCAGATACAGGAGAACGTGAAAACTCCACACAGGCATTTTGGAGTTACCAATATAAAAAACCCTCAGTGCTTCGGCGTCCTGAACCATGGTCCAGCCAATATACATAATAACAAGATAGTAAGAAGAGTAGTAGGAGCAATTAGTAATCAACCAGAGGGTCTATGTGCAGAGGCAGGGGGTGTGGCTGAATAGTTTGCATCTCCTCTTACTGCAGATGCTGCACAAGTTGCAGCAAATGTGAAGGTACAAGATGGGCTAAAAATTGCTAATGTGAATATATGAGGAAAAAACTGGCTGTATTTTAAGTTCTAGGTCACTGGAAATGAATAGTATTTATCCATGGTTTCTTGGGAAAATAAACAGGGAAATTTTACTATCTATAATCGTATAATTCCCCCTTAGATATACAGATGGTGCTAGAGGACTTGAAAATTACAGAAGTTGTGCTTTGTTTCTTAAAAAGATGTAAATGTTAAATCTGGCAACTACAGGCCACTTAGTTTAATTTTGTGGTTGGAAAGCTTTTTAAAATTATTACCATGCCCAATATTAAAAGTCACTTGGACAAGACGTAATTAACTAAGAAAAGTCAGGATAGATTTGTCGTAAGCAAGTTGTGTTCAAGCAAGTTGATTGTGCCTTTTGAAGTCAAAATCCTGGAACTCATTCCCTAACAGCATTCTGGACTTATCTACACCAAATAGACTGCAGTGGTTCAAGAAGGCAGCTCACTGCTGCCTTTTCAAGCTCAATTAAGGATGGACAATAATTGTTGTCCAAGCCAGTGAAGCCCATATCTTCTGAATGGATTACAAAACACAGAGACTTGATAAGACTAATGTGGTCTGTACTGACTTGCAGATGCAACGTTGAAGTCCATTGAATAAAAGTGGCAGTGGCAGCATGGATATGAATTTCAGAGTGATGCGAAACGTGAAACAAAGTAGTGGTGAACAATCGCGTTTTGCACAGGAGAAAATATGAATGCGCTTTCACAGGGGTCAGTACAATGACCTCTATTTTCTTGATATCTAGTCATGAGCTAGACTTGTGTGCTGAGGGCATAATTTCAAAGGATGTGATGATCTCAAAATTTGATAGTAATGCAAACTGTGAAAAGGATGGTGATGGACGTCAAGGGGCCATAGGCAGGCAAGCGGACAGTTGGCGGATGTAAGTTAATGCAGAGAATTGTCAAGTGATACGTTTTGGTAGAAAGAATGAGCAGAGATAGTATAAACTAGAGGGTACTGGAACAGACTGACAGACCTAGGTTGTACACAACATTGAAGATGGTAGGGCAAGTTGAAAAAGTGGTTAAAAAGCCAAAGAAGTCCTGGGCTTCGTAAATAGAAGGTTGGGATGTAACAGGTAAGGAAGTTATGCTGAAACTTTATAAACATTGGTTTAACCTCAACTGGAATATTATGTCAAATTCTGAATACCATGTTTTAGAATGATGTTGAGCATTTGAGAAGATAATGGAAAAATGTACAGAATTATTTCTAACATGAGAGACTTGAGTTTTGAGAATAGATCAAAGTTGGGGTTAATTTGTTTAGTGAAGAGGAAGTTGAGAGATGATTTGATAAAGGTGCTGTTCTCAGAAGGTTAGAGAACCAGAGAATCCAGATTTAAGGTGACTAGCAAAAGAACCAATGCTGACATGAAGTTTGGGATGGAATGTGGTGGAGATAGGTTCAATCATTGCTCTGAGCAGGAAATTGATTTTGAACTGAAGAGAGTAAATGCAGACAGTTATGGGAAAAGAGCAGTGGAATAGGAACTATCTAAGTTGTTCTTGCAGAGAACCATAATGGACAGAGTGGCCAAATAATATTCTGTGCTGTAACCATTCTGTCATTTGTTGCAACATTACCACTGGTCAAGAGGCCAGACTCTTTGATTCATAGAATTCTTGCAGTGTGGAAGCAGGCCATTTGTTCCAACGAGTCCACACAGACCGTCTGAAGAGCATTCCACCTAGACCCACCCCCTCCTCTCTTCCTGTAGCACTGTATTTCATATGGCTAATCCACCTAACCTCCTTTGGAAATGGTCATTGCCTGGCGTTTGTGTGGTAGGAATGTTACTTACCACTTATCAACCCAAACCTGAACTTTGTACAGATCTTGCTGAATTTGGGCTGTGACAGGTTCATTGTCTGAGGAGTTGTGAAAAGAAAAGAATGTAGTTTCATCATCAACAAACATCCTCACTTCTGGTCTAATGAGAGTGGAAGGTCATTGATGAAGCAGCTAAAGGTGGTTGGGCCTAGGACATTACCCTGAGTGACATGCACTGATGTCCTAGGGATGAGATGTTTGGCCTCTCATGCAGGTTGTGATGCTTTCCGGTGGAGAATGTTTCTCCTGATTTCTATTCACTTCAGTTTTGCAAGAGCTCCTACTTATTAGAATTGGTCAAATTCCACCTTGATGTCAAAGGTAATGACATACATCTATCTCCCCAAGGGAAGGGCATGATGAATTTTGAAGCTGAGATTCTTTCTGGTTATGTCAGGACCAAACCGAAAGAAAGGAAGTTGATGATAGAACCGAAGGCTCAAAACTAGTGGATAGCCCAAAGAAAGGTAACAAGGGGTTGCTTAAGAAAGAAATTAGGGGAGTTAACATGCGTCATGAGTAATATTAAGGAAAATCCAAATCCATTTATAAATATGGTGCAAGAGAATAAACAGTGAAAGTCTAGGGGCCCCATTAGAAACTTAAGTAGCAATCTATATGGGAGCCAGATGACGCTAAAGAACAACGTAAGTGTAGAAATCAGGAAGGGGTCTGTGATTAACTTGAACAAGTTAACATTGAGAGAGAGAAAGTGCTAGCAGACTTGAAATTGGTCAAAATCCGTTTCCTAGGATTTGGTGCTGCAACCTTGCTGTTTGTTGTGTACATTAAGGATCGAAGCATGAATGTAGGAGATATGATCAGTTAGTTCATAGATGACAGAAAATTTGGTGGTGTGGTAAATAGTGAGGGAAAAAGCCTGAGACTACAGAACAATACAGATGGACTAGACAGATGAATTGAACAGTGGCAGATGTAAATTAATCCTAAAAAGTTGTGAGGTAATGCATTTTGGGAGGACTAGCAAGACAAAGGAGTACACTTTGAATGGTATGGCTGTAGGAAGTACAGAGGATCGAGGGATCTTGGTGTGCATGTGCATAGATCCTTAAAGGCAGTAGGACAGGTAGATAAGGTGGCTAAGAAGTCATGTTGAATACTTGTCTTTATTCGTCAAAGCATTGAATACAAGAGCAAGGAGGTTATGTCAGAGCTGTTTCTAGCAGCAATGGCCTAACTGATGTTACAGAGAGTTCAGGAGAGATGCACCAGGATGTTGCCTGGATTGGAGAGATTAGATAGACTGGGTTGCTCTCATTAGAGCAGAGAAGGCTGAGGGGTGTCTATTTGAAGTATACAAAATTCTGAGGGGCATAGACAAGGTAGATACCATAAAACATTTTCCCCTTAAGAGAAGGGCCAATAGCTAGGGGACACAGTTTTAAGGTAAGGGGCAGGAGGTTTAGAGAGGGTTTGAGGAAAGAATTTTTCACCCAGAGGTTTGTTATATAGAAGAGAAGAATAAAATCTCTACAGTGTGGAAACAGGCCCTTCGGCCCAACCAGTCCACACCGACCCTCAGAGCATCCCACCCAGACCCATCCCCATCCCCCTTTCACCCCCCTAATCTAGGCATCCTTTGAACAGAACAGGCAATTTAGCATGGCCAATCCACCTAACCCGCACATCTTTGGACTGTGGGAGGAAACCGGAGCACCCGGAGGAAACCTGGAACTTGGTGCATAAAACGGTTGTAGATGCAAATACCCTCAAGATATTTAAGGTTTTAGATGAGCACATGAAACACCTTAGCATACAAGGCTGTTAACCTAATACTGAAAAATGGTATTCAAATCACTGGATATTTGATGACCAACATTGACACAAAGGGCTGAAGGGCCACGTTCCATACTGTAAAAACTTAGCTCTGACCCAATCTGAGTATTGATGAGCAGATTATTGATTAAATGCTGATTGGATAGCATTGGTAAGACACCTTCCAGGTATTTTTAATCAACCATGTTCAAACATGTTGTGATCACACCACTGGAGCAGGTGAGAGGCTACCACTGTGCCATGAGAACCCTTAATGACACCGATCATTCTGCTGGCTATTTAAAGTACTTATGAGGTACAGTATGTCTATATATTGTTTCTCTGAAAGCACACACATGAAAATAATCCAGTGCCCTACAAATATTGGTCTTCTCATTGTCTTTAATCCAGTTCATTAAAGTACATTAACAGACTAATAATTGTTAGATTGAATTTGACTTGCTTTTTATGGACCAGTCATAATTGGAACCAGTGGTTTAGCTTTACAAGAAAAGCTTGGCTAAGTTTGTAACCATTTCTGGAGCACAAGTTTTCAACAGAACAGCCACAGTAGTTTCAGAGTCCATTGTCTGTTTTGTTTGCACTGAGCCATTTGATAGCATGCAAAAGGAACTGAACTGGCTGAGGACTGATATCTGTTATGGTGAGAACTTCAAGATGAAACCAAAATAGATTATCAACTCAATTCTGAATGAAATAGCTGCAAATGTTTCTGCTTTGTGCATTAGTTTGCAGGGCTCTGCCATTGTTGAGGATGGTGATGTATTGAAACAAGTTAACAAATACGATCTTATACTTTTCTCATTTAACTTCAATATTATGCTTTCTTGTATCTTATTGCGTAATATCTTTTTAGAAATATTTAAGTGAGTTACCATGAAAGCTCATTTGTTCAACCATGTTGGTGGTCTGTCTTTATAGATTTCAACTTTATTTGATATTCAAAGTTTTCTATGATTTGAAGGAATGGCAGACAGACAGTAAGATTAACTGGATCCAATAGAAAGGTTATTTTGTGAGCATGCTGTGGGGTTCTGTGCTCGGAGCAGACATTCAGACCACATCAGGGAAATTTGTTAAGTCTCTGATTTTTTTTTAATCTAGCAATGCCCACAAACCATCTGCATCCTGTGTAATCTGTCCCCTATTATTTTATCCTCGTGTGGTCCACACACGTTGAAGAGTCTGTCATCTATAAGAATGTTGTATGCTGCATTTGCTGATGCTAATTCATTTTTCGTCAAATTTGTTGTAACGATCGAAAGTTTAATAACTTCAACGTATCGCACGTTTAATAGGGTGAATCCACCCAATCTGTAGAAGAGTCTTGATTGGAATATTAAATTCAATTGAATGTGCTTTCATAACAAAACCTCAAACAGGATAAAGAATTTTTCAGTTTTTTCTAAAGTAACCTTAAAAGCAAATTTGGCGCACACTAAGTGATCTGATCTTTCTTAAGTATAGGTGACAAGCGCAGTAAGCATACATGGCAACTACAAAACGTGTGGCAAAGAAAAATCTAGCAACTCGAAACCAGATGCAATGGAAAAAAAGCGCTGAATAAGAACATAAGAACTAGGAGCAGGAGTAGGCCGTCTGGCCCTTCGAGCCTGCTCCACCATTCAATAAGATCATGGCTGATCCTTTCGTGGACTCAGATCCACTTACCTGTGTTCTCACCGTATCCCTTAATTCCTTTATTGTTCAAAAAAACCCAAGCCCTGAGTAACCAAGGCCGCTGCTTCAATTATTTTCCTTCAATAACATTTCTAGAATAAAGTATTTTGGAATAAAGTGGTTTGGAATCAGCTTGTGCAAAGTGTTTTTTTTTATTCTGTGATATCCAAATCCACAACTTCAAATATAATGTGAAAAGAAACAGCAGTAGTGGAAGTGGAATATGAATGTATTACTGCATAAGATACATATGATACCTATCTGTTGCATAATAAGGTTGCAACTGCAATACTCAAAAATGCAGTTGTTGCATTGGTGTGTTCAACATTTTTTGAAGGGGATTATTAGATCTGGTGCAAAATTATGATCAGTAAGGGGGTCGAAGGGGCAAAACATTTTCTGGAATTTATTGATACATCTGGATTTTTCCGCAGCCTTGTTTCATTTTATCATATCATATATGTTGTATATACTGTAGTTAGAGTGACTTTAAGGACAGTAGTGCAGAGCAGAACATTATTTTGCAGAGGTAGAGCTGAACCCATTTTAAACTGTACCCCACAAAGTAAAGTTGGTAATAGGTAAACGGAGTCTGATTCATGGTGTCAGTGTTGTTTGGTGACAAAATTGTATGGAATAAGAAATGTCTGAAAGTTTTGGTTTCCAGGTCAGGCACATCATTAAGTGTCTTCTTTCTTGTTTTTTGAAAACCAAGGATACAATATTGTTCTAATTTGTTTTTGTCTTTATTGATGATATTTTCCATGTCGTTATGACTATAAGATGATAATTTTGAGAGCAAGACACTTTCACAATACAGAACCATATTTGAGATGACATTCAATTTGGAAGATTTGAAGTTTTGTGTATTTTTCAATATCTTAACATTTAATTTTTTTTTACAATTGATAAACACAAATCTGACATTGTATACCTTTTCAGTTTTTTGACAGTAGCATTAGTCTATGCTCTACTGCTGTGATTGCTTCGTATTTATTTATAGTGTCTGTGTACTGTTTGCTTGTGAAACCCAGTTGTCACTTCCTGATCTGTGGTGATATTACACAAGATGCTGCTCCCCAAGTTGCTTGATGGAATTCAACTCTATTCCTTCTTTGCTTGATGGTCTGTATTCTTCTTGGGGTTCAATCTGATGCAAGACTTCAGTATTCTTTAAAGTGATTTTCATTCCAAAGAGTTGAGCCACTTTGGAAAATTGTGATCTTATAAGTTGCGGGTCTGACCGACTGTGGGACAGAAGACTGCAGTTATCAGCAAAAGAAGTTAATAAATGAGTTTTTCTTGTGACTTTGTGTAAGCCTGAAGACACCTAAGGTTGAAAAGACCTCCATCAGCCTACAGAGATATTTAAAGTCCCTTTTTAAGATCTTCTGTTGCCTGCTGCAGCAACATGCTAAAGAAGATGATAAATAAGATTGGGGCCAGCATACATCCATGCTTCATGTCATTGGTGAATCAGAAGGGACTTGAGAGGCTGCTATTGTGTTTGTCCTATCTATAACTGTTTTTCATGACACTGCTTCATCACGGCCAGGAACCCAGGTGGGTGTCCCAAGATTTTCACAGATTTTCCAAAATCACATCCCTGTGTGCAGTGTTAAATTTGTAGGCAAGGTCTACAGAAGTGATGTCTTAGCTTTTATATTGCTCAAGACACTTTTCTCATTTATCTGAATGCAGATACCAAGTCCAGGATACCTCTATTTGCACGGATGCTGCCTTGGTTCTCTGGGAGGTTTTTGTCTGCAATGGTAGTGATAAGTCTCTTTCGAAGCATTGTAGCCAGCAATAGAAGGGAGTGTGATCCATGTTAGTTGAAGCAATCTGACTTTTCTCCTATATTTTTATACAAGGTGATTTGACCCCTAATTTTAAAGCAGTGTCCCCTAGTTCTGGACTCTTCACAAAAAGAAACTTTCTCACATCACTCCATCTGTTTGATTTTTACCCACTCAATTAACCTACCTATACTACTTGTTATGAAATCTACACAACATTCTTCCCTCCTATCTTGTGTCATTGCATATTTAGCTACAATGCTTTGAAACCCTCAAAAGGTCATTGATATACATTTTTAAAAGTTGATGGCCCAGCGCAGATCCCTGCGGGATCCCATTAGTCATATCCTGCTGACCTGGAAAAAGTTGGAGAACAATGCATGTTTTATGGTACATTGGTTTATTTTCCTCTTATCAGGTTCACTTGGCTCAGTGAGTCAGCTGAGCTGTCTTTTTTTTTATTGCTCTCATTTCTTGGATTTCCTTGTCTTTTCAATCAACTCGGTATTTGTGCTTTTTGGTGCTAGGTTTGAAAATCTCGTAGAAAGTATCTAGAACTGCAGCTTTATGTTCCTAGAATTCTTCTGGAATGGAATTAGTGATGAGATCAGGGTATTCTGTTCTGGTTTGTAACTTGATTGATAACTATTTTCTATATCTGTATCTAGTTTCTGGGTACCCCCTTCCATGCCATACTCTCATGACCAACTCTGGCACTGAAATTGCCAAGGATGATGATCTTATCCTTGAGGGGAATTTTGGATGGTTCATTGAGATACAGAGAACTGTCAGTTGGGTTGGAGCATAAATGGTGATGTGAGTTGCATTTGGTTGTTCTTTGAGGGGAAGGCACAGGGAATTGATGTGTTTGGAATGGCCAATTGACTGGCTTTAAAGTTTGCCAGCAATAGTTTTCTTCACTGTGAATCCAAAGTCAAAGATGTTGTTTTTTCAGTTTGAGTTCTACCTGACCAACAGAGGGTGATGGTCAGAATTTTGTCAGTCTGTCTTGCTTTGAAAAGCAGACTTTGCTCAAGGCTGCTGTCGCATCTAGTTAGGCTAGTTTATGGGTCACCAAGGCTGAGTATTGTTGAAGGTGACTGTTGTCATCAGAGTTGAGCATAGTTCTCTTGTCCCAAGAACTGACTTTTAGAAATTTTCTTCATCTTCACCTTTTGAAATGAGGTTAGGAGTCTACTTTCTCTTTGTCACAGATTGTTCACGTTATGAAATGCCTGTTGACTACAACAAACCAAGTGGGTGGATGAGCATTTGTTTAACCCCTCTCCAATGCAAAAGGAGCAATGCTGACCTTCAAAACGTTGTTTAGTTACTGAGGGTAGTACCGAGTGAAGGTGTCACCTCTAGGTCATATAAATATTCTGAACTGCCTGTTTGCAGGATTGGAACTGTGTCTTTTTTGCCCCTTTCCCAATGTTTCTGGATTTACTTGTTGGAGGTTGGGTTCCTTCGTTCCTATGCAAAGATGGAGTACATTTTGTGCTGACTGCCCCCACCCTTTAAGCCTAGAACTCATTTGTTGTGACCCAACAAACTAGGGTGATGGCAGTGCAGTCTCCAAACTGTAGGTTAGGATTCAGAGTTTTCATCTCCTAGGTGAGCTATGACCAAGGGTTGAAGAGACCCTCTTCCCTTGCTATTTTATACATAACATGGAATATAATGTGGCACATCCTTGATCAAGAAGGTGATGACTGTTTTGGTCTTGTAAACTGCTTGTATTCCTTCTGGCTAGGCCATTTTCTTTATCAAGGATGATGTACTGGTCATCATTTCTCTCCTCACTATGTTTTGCCCATCAGCTGAGATGATGTAGTGCTTGAGCCATTGATGAGAGTTGGATGTGCATGAGAAACAATGATGCCATCCAATCCAATGAGTGGATTGTAGCCAACTGAAAGTACAATGGCATTGACTCTATCTTAACACCTCATACATCCCAAAGTCCTTGGATAGTAAGAGTTTACTTTGTTGCCTTTTATATTCTGTTAGATTCTTAAAAAAAAATACTAAAATTCCACTGCAGATTCTAAGACCACTGAATGAAAGCCAAACTTAAGATGCATTTCTGGAGGAATAGAATTGAAAGAACCTAGACTGCATTAGGAATGCTGTGACAAGTTTTGATCTCTGTTATGAAAGGTGTACAAAGCCACTGGTAAGATGCAAACAAAATCACAGAAATGGCTTCAGAACTGATGAGTGATACCTATATTGAATGTGCTGAGGTCATTTTCTCAAGAAATGTTAAGGTTGAGGAATGACCTTTATAGACTGCTTTTTAGGAAAGAATGTGGATGTTTTTGTGGGGCACTTTCAGGTAAAACAAAATTAGGGACTGTAAATAAGATCATTACTAGTAGAATTTGGGAGAGTTTTTTTTTACCGGAGTGGTTAGACTATCATATTTACTACCACATGAAGTAATTAGCATATGTCCCTTTTAAGGGGAAACTATTACATTGAGCAGAATGAAATAAAAGGTTATATGGAAGGAATGAGATGGTGATATAGATGGGAAGCTGGTCTGTTCGCACCTTCACAGACTAGTTGGACCAAACAACCTGTTTTTGTGCTGTTCTGTGTGTTGAAACAAATTATATGCCACCCAGGGAAACCTGTTGGTTTCTAATTTGAGAGGCATATAAGTAATACTGAGGGAGACAAATTGCAACTTAACAGGTAATTTGGTTTAAACTCCTTACATAAAATTTAGGCTTTTTGTTTTAATAGTCTTTCTTTCAAGTTAGATCACACAAACTACTTCTAGTTTTTTCAGGGGATTTTATTCTTGAAGTTTTAATGCATGTTAGAAAATTAGTCATTAAGAGTTAATCTTGGTTATTGTTCTGTTTATTTTTAATTTAATGTTGATCTGGATATTCAGTAAACCAATTGATGAAAATTTGGTCCAAATTTTGTATCTAAACCTTCTTGGTTCCAGTATGTGGAATAATTGCTATCCCAGATATTAAAAAATCCAGTGTTTTTTTTTTTAAAGAGACAACATGAAATGGGCATAAAGAAGTAATTAGAGAGAATGAAATAAATGACTCGCACCAATTATTTGTAACACGACCAGAGGAAATCCTGGAGCTGAAAGATTTCATTCTTGTAGTGTAAAATAATTTATGTAGTTTTTCCTTCATGATCCTGCTAAGATTGTTGATACTGAGTATTTATACTGAGTGCTTATTTTGTTTGATGAACCCAATTCTAACAATTGTTTATTGGTTATGTGCAGTCTCCTGTAATGTCGGTCTGCTTTGCCCGATTCCACCCAAATTTAGTAGTTGGTGGTACGTACTCTGGACAAATCGTTCTTTGGGATAACCGCAGCCATCGACGAACTCCAGTTCAACGTACACCTCTTTCTGCTGCAGCTCACACAGTGAGTAAAATATTCCTGAAATTTGACCATTTTATTGAACTGCTTTTCTTCACCTCTCCAATGTAATTCATTCAGCAAATAATTATGCATGTGTCTTTTTTTTTTGAAGAAAGGGGGATTTTACCACCAGTCTCTGTTGGTATTCATCCTTTACATGAGTAGTATGTCTAATCTCCAATTATTGCCCTTGAATAGGAAGATGAGTATAATAATCTGTTTATTTAGCATTCAAGTATAGTTTCATATCAGTAAAATTAAACTTCAAAATTATTATAATTTACAGGCACAGAATTTTGGTTGATCAATATTCAAGTGCTTTAGGAAATATAATGTGCTGGCAGCTTTCCGTTTTGGAAACTGGAGCATCATGATCAGATGAAAAGTTGCAAGCAGAGTTTTTCTTACATTGTTGATTGATACAATCCAAAAGGAGATCATTCAGCCATTGTGTCCCTGCCATCTCTTGAAAGTGTTAATCTGAAGAGACCCATTCCCTCTGTTTACCCCCGTATCCTGTATTTTTTCCCTTTTCAAATATTTATCAAATTCAGTTTTGAAAGTTACCATTGTATCTGCCTCCACCACTCCTTCAGGCTATGTATTTGAAAGCATAACAACTCCCTCAACAACGCACATTTTTTTCCGGTGTAACCACTGATTGTTTTTTGGAGCCAGTTGTTTGAGATCTGTGTTCTCTGGCTACTGACTGTTTGTTTTGCTGTTGGAAACAATTTCTCCTTATTTACTCGCTCAGAACATTTCAAGATCTACTGCATCTTTACCAAATCTCCCTATAAAACGTAAATAAAATAAAAAGCTGCAGATGCTGGAAATCTGAAACAGGAACAGAAATTATTATAGAAGCTCAGCAGGTCTGGCAGCATTTGTGAAGAGAAAACAGAGTTAACATTTCGAGTCCAGTGACCCTTCTTCAGAACTCTTATGAAAATGGGTCACTGGATTCAAAACATTAACTCTGCTTTCCCTCCACAGATGCTGCTAGACCTGCTGAGTTTCTCCAAGAATTTCTGTTTTTCCTCCCCCTATATGCTTACTATAAAGAGAACAGTCAGAGGTTCTCTGATTTCTCCCACATATCTAACTGTATTAAAATTCTGCTAAAATTCTAGTATGCTCTTTTGCACACTATACAAAGCTTTAAGATCATCTGAAACACAAATGATCTAGATCCTTTCCCTGCACAGGTATAATTTCAAAATTTGTCAATGATACAAAATTTGGAAGCATTGTGAAGTGTGTAGAACCTCCAGATGACATAAACAAGTCAGTAGAATGCACAACAAGGTGCAGAGCTGGATGAACACAGAGGCCAAGCAGCAT
>NC_063333.1:72638051-72668788 GCF_021869965.1 Rhincodon typus | reverse complement strand
CAATTCCCCTTGAAAACTATAGTTGATCTAGATCAACTATAGTTTTCAAGGGGAATTGTATTAAAGGGTAAGCAAGTGAGAAGCCTTCACAACTTGTACCAATTCCTTCAAAAACTTGTCTCTGTTTCTGCGCTTCATTTAAAGTATACAATTTTTTAATATTGTCTCTCCTAATATTTCCTATTGAAATTAGTGTCCTTTATAGTTTTATAGGCGTTGATTTATGGAATACAATAGCTGAACTACTCAATATTTTCCCAGCAAGATTGACCTTGAAATAATAGTACATCAGTATTGATACTTTGTCAATGTCCAAATAACATAATATTTTTTTAAAAAGTGTATTTCCTATCCCCAGAACCTCCCCTTGCTGTTGTTAAATCTTTACCACAATTTTCTGTCAGTATTTCCATTAAAAATTCTTGTACCCATATTTATGATGGAAATTGGAAATATGTTGAACTGTGATTGTATCCCATCTCTATTGTGGTGCCTTTTTAGCACTGCTTTGTTACACAGCATTTGGAGGAAAGAAATTTTGGTGATTTAATTCTAACTCTCTACCTTTTCAATTACTTTTACTTTTATTCAAGTTGCAACAATTAAAGTAATATTTAAAGAATTACATGGAAAATTTACGAGCCAGCATAAATATGTGCAAATTGTCACACCATAACTAATAGCTCATAATGTGACTGCATGCATTATGTTCATGTATGAAATACATAAATGCAAATGTTTCTCATGATCATTTCAAATATTGTGACTGATTATAACATATAATTGTTAAAATTAAAGAAAGATAAAAGAAACCAAGATTTTGAAACCCAATATTCCAAGGGAAAACCTGAGGTCCAGGGGTGTATGAACATGAGGGCAAATTATGCAAGACAAATATACATATGGTGAAAAACCTTGCTAAATAATGAACATGACAAATGAATTTCATTCAAGAAAATGCAACTTAAACATTTAATATGAAATTTAAATTTTTTTAACATTATTTGCGTTTTAGGCCTTTATACTTTCACGAATTTGACATCAAATTCTAATCAAAAGTAGCATCAAAGAATAAAGATTGAGGTTTATTTTGATTAGATCAAAATAAAGAATTGCACATTTCAGAAGGTCTTACCTTTGTACTTTGTTTTGTTTTTAGCATCCTGTGTACTGTGTGAATGTTGTTGGAACGCAAAATGCTCATAATCTAATCACAGTTTCCACAGATGGAAAGATGTGTTCCTGGAGCCTAGATATGCTGACTCAACCACAGGTAAACTGATTCCTACACTGTCTGTCTGGTTGAGACTAAATATTGCTAGTAATTAATTACATCAAGACGTAAAACTAACCATCATCTGCATTGTTGTTGTGTAATTTTCTATACAGAAAGAAAAGCATTAACAGTGAGCAATCTAGAATGAAAGTATGGAACGTGGTACTTTGTAAACATATTGCTAGTCTGTATTGAGAGAGTTATCTTAGCCTTGGAAGAGAACCGTTTACTAGCTCATTGTACAAAAACTCAAATACACATAACTGTCGTTATGTCTTTGTAAGTGTAATTGGGCAGTTCTGTACAGGTGACTGTGTAAAGTAATGGTTCCTTAGTTAATGCTCATGTCACATTGAGCTCCATCCAGTGTGAAGCCGTCAGTCTTTGGATGGAGGCAGTTGAGTTCAGCATGAGTACTCAAAGGGAGTAAATGCATCCTGTGTAGCTCCCGAGCATCCTTAGGACCATGTCCAAAAAGTTATTCAAAATGGTACCTTTTGCTAATATGCAATAAACTGCCTTGTTATGTGAGCCAAGAGAATCTTCTGACAAAAATAGAAATTGCTGGAAAATCTCAGCAGGTCTGGCAGCATCTAAGGAGAGAAATCGGAAATAACGTTTCAGGTCGAGTGACCCTTCCTCGGAACAGAATCTTCTGTTTATTCTCAGCAATGGTCTATCTTCAACCACTGATATTTAGATAGGCTCCAGGATGGAGAAAGAATGATTAATTGGTATATAGTGAATCTCCCAAACCAGAATACCATATGCTGGAAGTAGTGATGTATGAAAATATGATAGGTGGTAACCATAAAAATTTAAATTGAAACTGAAAATGTTTCTAGGCAATAGAGAGGAAGGGCTGAATTTTAGGGAAGAAGTAGGTCCTGAATGCACTGACCTTTTTACAAGCCCTATCCATAGCAATAAGAACAGAACAGGCAGAGACTGGGACACTTCTTAGACAGAAAGTCCCACCCATGAGAACTGTTGGCAAACCTCATTAGCCAGCAGCTTCAGCAGTTTCAAAAGGATGAGAAGTGAGTATTGTTGGGTGCTGATATTGCAATGAGTGAAGCAAGAACTTGGGAGGATGCTAAGAAGGATATTTCCTTGGCTTTTAAGGTGGGTGCGATTGGAAAGCCGTGAGAGAGAGAGAGAGAGAGAGAGAGAGGACTGTGGGAGACTGGGATTTGGAGGGCAGACATAGGAACAAGGGAGTATGTAGGGCAACACTCATTGATATGTAACCCCTTTCACTTCTGCCCTTTCAAAGAAGCATTTTAAAAATGAGCTTTACACTCTGATACTTGCCACTGCTCAGCATTTTATGTTAGTGGAGGTGAATTTGAGTTAAAGGTCTCAATATTACAACTTAAGGACGGATGACCTGGCGATGCCTTATCCCTACCATATGTCTTATATTATGGTCAACAGATCAGGGATGGGTGTACAGGAGGTGGTCATGGCACCTGACATGTTTTGTATGTTCCACTGCCGAAAAATGACTTTAGGGGGCTATAAAATCCAGCCTAAGATTTCACCTATTACTTAATGTGGATTTGAATCAATTTTTGAGATCTGTACAGATGCATTGATGGTTGGTGAATGAATTGGCATGGAGGGCATGGGTAAGACATTTTTAAAATTTGCTTTTCAGACTGTTCTGAGAATTTGTTTCTCAACTCCTGAGGTTTGTGAATAATGAGTCATGGAAGAATTGGCTCGACACCATGAAAACTGCAAGGTGCTTAGAAAATGACTGTTCCCACATCAGAGCTGGTTAGGATGTGGGTGCAGGGCGCTGGTTTGCTATCTGTGCCACAGCAGGCCCTTCTGGTAGAAGTGAGGTATCTGAGAAACAGCCTTTCAATTTCTTCTGCCCATTCCTGTGCCAGGTACAACCTTAGAAATTCGTAAATAGCTCAACTATTCTGACCTGTGCTGAGACCTTTTAACAGATTTTGGTTAACAGCTGCTTGTCATCTTTTATCAGGCAACTTGGAACAGGATAATAGTGCCATGGCTCAGTTGAAGAGCCACAGCAAATCCTGAAATTTTAGAATACTTATCCTCATGTCTAGTTGTTACTTTTCTAATTTTATGCAAATTACAGGTTTTTATAGGTTTTTTTAATGCTTTGTTGTCATTCCTGCTTTTTTATGCCTTTATTTTTAGTCAAAAGTAATAAATTTCCTCTATTGGATATTGCACAAAATTAGTTTTATCTGAATGTTTGGATGTTTGTAAAAGGGCAGCATCTTTGAGTGTTTATACACTGGGTATTCAATGTACTCAAGATGTAAAAATTACCACTTACAATTAATCAGCTTCTTGTGTGTAGATCTTTTTGACATTTGTGAATTGAGAAGTTTTACAACACCAATTTATATTTGTTTAGCACCTTCAATGTAATGGACTGTCCTAAGGCAATTCACGAGAGCATTAGAAAACAAATTATGACAATGAATCATATAAGGCAATATTAGGTCAAATGACCAAATGTTTGGTTAAGAGGTAAGTTTTGATAAGTGTTTTAAAGGAGGTTAGTGAGCTGGAATGGTGCAGCCAATGAGACCATAAGATATGGGATCAGAATTTGGCCCATCGAGCCTGCTCCACCGTTTGATCATGGCTGGTATGTTTCTCAACCTCATTCTCCTGCCTTTTCCCGTATCCCTTGATTCCCTTTCCAATCAAGAGCTGATATATCTCTGTGTCAAATACACTCAATGTCTTGACCTCCACAGCCTTAGGCGGCAAAGGGTTCTACAGATTAACCACCCTCTGGCTGAAGAAGTTTCTTCATCTCTGTCCTAAAGGGCCATTCCTTCACTCCGAAGCTACGCCCTTGGGTCCCAGTCTCTCCTACTGATGGAAACACCATCTCTACATCCACTCTATCCAGGCATCTCAGTACAGTGTAAGTTTCAATCAGGTCCCTCCTCATCATTCTACATTCCATTGATTACCGACCCAGAGTCTTCAACTGCTCCCCTTGTGACAAGCCCTCCATCTGTGGGATTATTCTTGTAAACCTCCTCTGGACCCCATCTAAGACTAAAACATCCTTCCTTAGATCCTACTCACAGTATTCACAGTGTGGTCTGAGTAGAGCCTTCTCCAATCTCAGCAGTACATCTGTAGTCCCCTTGAAATGGATGCTGACATTGCACTTGCATTCCTAACTGCCAACTGAATGAAATTTCAATTTAGACCTAGGCAATTAAAGGTGTGGCCACCAAATGTGGAGTAATTATAATTGCACTGTGTAATGTGCGTAGTGTTTGGTTTGCCATTACGGTTGTTTATGGCCCTGAAAAATGATATCTCAGACATACTAGGAATCTTTGTCTGATGTAATTAATCGTCAAACTCTGATTAATTTAATACAAAACATTTGCAAATCATGCCATTCAAAAAATTGAATTACAAATAGGCAATGTAGAAATGCTATTGTAAGGCTATTATAAAGGTAGTAGTATGGAAATGGCAACGTCTTTGAAAAAATGCACATTTCTTCCCCTCTTTGATTTGTGGGTACTTGATTGGTTTGTGTAAACTAAAATAATTTCATGTATAACAAATAATAAATTCTGCTGTTGAGTAAATTAGCATTTGCTGTGCTGTCCAGCTTGATGAAGAATATAGTATTATGTTTTTATGACAGACATGAGATGTAATCTGAAATGCCCAAATACATTTCAGTCAAGAATGAAAAAGTGAAATTCAAAAGAATGACATCAGTGTGCAAATGTGTTCATGATAAACACTTGTTTTGTCTATATTTCAAAACCACAACACTATATAATTTCAAATTTAAATAAATTAGTTTGCAACAGTTGCTTAAAAAGACCTTTTTGTGGCTAAAGAAACTTGTCAGTTTAAAAGCTGTCTATTTCATAATCTGTTAATCGATTAAGTGAGTCTCTGAAATGTTCACTTTTATGTTGTATTGGAGGTTGCCACAGCAGAGTGTACAATTGCTTGATTCTTTTTTGCACAGAATACATCTGTTTCATAGTCATGATAAACATAGTCAGCATGCAGTGACCATTCCTGCTGATGATAAGTCAAATAATTAGATTAAACTATCCTAAATAATCTGATGTACAATGCTTTCATCTCTGTAACCTTCTACAGCAGCCCAAGACCTTTGCACTCTCTTCGTTAATCAGTACGTTTATTGCTGCACCTTTTTATGTTAGCATTATGGCAGTCTCTACCTCCATCTCTGAAAGTGTGTGTCCTCTATGTTTCTGTTTAAAACCTACCTTTTTGACTGTGCTTTTGTTCTCACCTCATCTGTCCTAATCGTTCTTTTGTAGTTCAAATTTTGTGTCTCAACAGTCTTGTAAACAGCTTTTTTACTAAGTTAAAGATGCTATATGAATTTTTTCCTTATAAAATGTTGTAATGATAACTTCTTGATCTTGTGTTTAAGGAGATGTTGCTACTGTGTTGGATTTTTGATGGCAGACTTTATTTCCAAGATACCCTATTAAATTAAATAAAATAAAAACAAAGTGTTGGAGAAACTCAGCATTTATGATGATAGAAGTAAGAGTTTGTTTCTGATCTGATCAGTTTTGGAGAGCATTATCCAAGACACAGGATCCCACTCTATCAGCATAAGTTAAGCCATTACCTCTTCAACCACTGGTGTACAGTGTCAGCAGTGTGTACTATCAATAAGATGGACTGCAGCAACTCGCCGAAGCTGCTTTGGCAATGCTCCTGAAACTGATGACCTCTTCCACCTAGAAGAATGCGGGCAGCGGTTGCATGAAAATACCATAATTTGCAAGTTCTGGCCCATGCTGACTCAGGAATATATTGTTATTCTTTCGTCACTATTGGATAAAAATCCTGGAACTCTCCCAATGTAACAATATGCGAGTATCTACATCATATGGACTGCCGCAGTCGTCATCACCTTCTCGAGCAGATTTAGGAAAAGGCAATAAGTACTGCACCAACAGAGAATCCTTTTAAAAAAAAAACAAATGCAAAGTTAGCCAAGAGCCATGACCTGGATCCTGATTAAATATTTAAACATAGACTGCCTGTTGCATGAGGAGACATTTCCTAGATTTACCAAGTCAACAAATGTATAGCATTATGTGGAGGAGATCCCGTGCTAAAGAGTTCGTCCAGCTCATGACGCATGTGTTCATACAGATCTCTCAAGTCAGCTAGGGAAACTTGGGTATTTTGGTAAAAATGAAACTCAAATGGACTGACTACATTATAGAAGCTGAGAGGAGAGATCTGTCCATATCCTTAGCAGGTACAATGTTCCTCTCTACTGCACATCCCAATTCACCAAGTTTATGCAGGAAGAACTTTTGGTTCTGTGCTACCATGCATGATGTTTGACAGACTGACATATTTCCAACAAATATTTTAATGTCTTGAGCATACAACCATACATTATTTTAATTTCAAATACTTGCACTGTGCATTCAATTGCAACAGTTCTCTTGTCTCAGTAGTTGTACATACCGTGCTGAGTATATAGGGTATATACCAGAGAATGGATACACCAGGAGAACACATGGAAGCGCTGCTGTATGTTCTGTCTAATATTTACAAACCTTGTAAGAGGGTGAAAATTAGTATGGTAGGCTTTATTTATCAGAACATTGGGCAATTCAAAATATTTGAACATGGTAGATTATTTGTCACAGTACCTTTCTTGTATTGGCTCTTACGTTTGTGGACTTGTTGCAGGTGACGGTGAATATTTTTAATAGTTAGTAAGAAATAATGTTGTCTCCAAATTGCATTTCAAAAGGTGCTTTGAGTTGACTAATTCTTCATTAAGAGCTGCTTTATTATTGCAACTAATACAACCTGCTGACACTGAAAAGGGTAGCAAATGTTTAAAACCAAAATTTACAATATTTGCACTGGCTGTTCTTTCCAAACACTTCAGTACAGCATATGCATTCACAGGACTAAATTGTTGAAATCATATTTAGCCATTCTGACCACGTTACTTTCTTTTCCATTACCTTCATCCATTTAGATTGGTCAGGGATGCTTCGGGATGAAGAAGAGTAGTTAATAAAATTTGTGTTGAAATTGAGGGATGCTTGACTATTTTAGGCAAGCATGTATTAAGAAGTTACTAATCCATTCAAATGTGGCAGAATAGCTGACATAAATGTAACAGCAGGCTGGCCAAAACACAGTACTTTAATTAGCAGTTGCAGTTACACTTGGAACCATTCTTGTATTACATTGATGAAGTATAAAACTGTACGTCGATCTAAATCTACCAGAGTCAAATCTTCCACAGGGTGGTAGTAAATCTGTACCTTTTCAGGGAAGAATTGGCACTGTTCCACGTCTGTCCAAAGAAATTATATTCTGCACTACTGGCTGACAGCAAAGCAAATTTATCAAGGAATGGTCACTTGCAGTTCATCTATCCTTGTGGTGTGTCTGTTTTCGCCACTTGTGTTGGGGAAAGCAAACTTTTTCTTAACAACTGAATGTGGAAAGATAATGATTATCGTCTATCTTTTCAGTAATGTATAATTTGATCTATTCATTTGTCAGACGGGCAATATGGTTAAGACAAGGCACTATACTGATCATTCCTTTTTAAAAGGGAATTGGATCATTAGCTGAAGAAAAGATAGCTGGCAGAGCTTTGGAGGAAAGCCACTGTGGTGAGACTAAGTGAGTTACACATCGAGAAAGCCAGCATGGGCACAACATCAGCAGTGTTAGAATTGTAGAATGATTTCAGCAAATAAACGGTGCTCTGATTGGAAGTGGTATTGCTATGGAGTGATTTCAATGTGAAGGTGAGAATTAAAAATCAAGATATTGATAAAGCACAGGAATAATGGATGAAAATTACTTGATGAAAAGTAGGTTGCGTGTAGCACTTTTTCTTCAGTTGAGCTTTAATTTACTGAGAATAGAAGATGGAAGATTGTGTGGTGACCATTGATATACTCAAGTCGGTAGTTAGAAAGGCATGGATGAGACTTTCAGCAGTACTGAGGCAGGTGCTAAGATGGGCAGTGTTGCGGAAATAGTAGTTTTTGTGATTGAGAGTATATAGGGTCCAGAAACTTACCTCAGCGATAAATAGGAGGCAGAATTTTTAAACAATCTGCCAGGGAAAAGAGAAAATAAACATCAGTAGTAAGAGAACAGACCTGTGGTAGATGCCAAAGGTCATATTTTGTCTTTTCTTTGTTGGTTGGAAGAGTTTTTTTTCATCCAAAATTGGTATTGAAATAGAGGTCTGACAACAGATGGGCCAAGTGGGCTGGTGGTGAAATAGAGCTGGGTATATTCGGTATACATTTCAGAATCTGACCAAAGGTGTTCAGAAATAAAAGTAGAAAATGTGGAGATATTCAGAAGATCAAGCAGCATCAATGGAAAGAGAACTTACGTATTTTGAATCTGTCACTAGGGGCAGCATTTTAATGAGGAATAGAATGGTGCCAAGGACAGTTTCAAGGGTAATAGTGCAGGGATGAGTAGAGAAGCTATTGCAGAAGTTTCTCTGGCCGTGATTGGATAGGCAATACTAGAGGTAAGCAACTTGACTAAATGACAGAAAGAGATTTTAAACAAATCTGGTGCAGTTAACTGTGTTGAATGCCATTGAAGTAAAGATGAGAAGTAACAGTGCATAAGGATGACAATCAAAGGATTTTACTTTTGAATTTCATTAGGGGCAAGACTTGATTGGAGATGTTCAAACTTGTTGTAGTCAAAGTAGCAGACAGGTGTAGGACCAGTAGGTAATAGCATTGCTCTAAACTCCAGAAATTTTGAATAATAATGTGGTGAAGTTAAACTTAATCAATGTACATATGGATCCTCCATGCTAACCCACCCAGCATCTATCAAGCTGAGATGAAATAAAATAAAATCATAAACATTTGTTATCCATTTGCTATATAGAAAAAGTTTAGTTCATGACAACCCATTCAAAATGTTTAAATCCACTCATACTTACTCCCACAAAAATAAGCATTCTCTAACTCTGCAAAAAATCTGGCCCCATGTCTTTACGTAATGCTAAGAGGCATATGTGGATAAGAATGAAGGGAAAGTCAAGAGTAGGCTAGATGGTAATGATGTGTGGGTGGGAAGGGAAACCATTCGGGAGACTTTCTGGCTCCTGTTGGATAGGTGAGTGATTAGAGGTACTCAGCATAGCTTTGTGGGTGGGAAATTGTGTCTCAAACTTTTTGAGATGTGATCAAGAAGATTATTGAGGGCAGAGTGGATGACATTGTCAACATAGACTTTAGCAAGGTGTTTGACAAGATTCGGCATGGTAGACTAGTTAGTAAAGTTAGATCATGGGGGATTCAGGGAGACCTTGTCAATTGGATAGAAAATTGGCTTGACAGTAGGAGACAGGGTAGTAGTGGAGAGTTGTTTGTTGGACTGGAGGCCTGTGACCAGCAGTGCCCCACAGGGATCAGTGCTGGGTTCACTGGGTCATTTATGTAAACCATTTGGACAAGAATGTAATAAGCATGTTTCGTAAGTTCGCACATGACACCAAAGCTAGTGATACAATAGACAGTGAATAAGGTTATCTAAGAGTACAAAGGGATCTCGATCAACTGGGCCAGTGGGCTGAGGAGTTTAATTTAGATAAATGCAAGGTGTTGCATCCAGTGTCAGGACTTGCATAGTTACTGGAAAGGCCCTGGGGAATGTTGTTGAACAGAGACACCAAGGTGTTTAGGTACAAAGTACGTTGAAAGTTGCATCACAGGAAGAAGGGTGGGCAAGGGTGGCCTTCATTGCTCAGACAATTGAGTATTGGAGTCGGGAAGTCATGTTGCAGTTGTACAAGATGTTGGTGAGGCCGCTTTTGGAGTACTGTGTTCCATTCTGGTTGCCCTGCTATAGGAAGGATATTATTAAATTGGAAAGGGTGCAGCAAAGATTTAGCAGGATGTTGCCGGGACTGGAGGGTTCAAGTTATAAAAACAGGCTAGATAAACTGGGACTTTTTTAACTGGAGTGTAGGAGGTTGAGGGGTTTATAGAGGTTTATAAAATCATGATGGGCATAGATAAGGTGAATATGCATTGAGTATAGGAGTTGGGAGGTCATGTTGCAGCTGTACAGGACATTGGTTAGGCTACTTTTGGAATCCTGCATTCAGTTCTGGTCTCCCTACTATAGTAAGAATGTTGTGAAACTTGAAACAGTTGAGAAAAGATTTACAAGGATATTGCTAGGGTTGGAGGGTTTGAGCTGTAGGGAGAGGCTGAATAGACTGGACTGTTTTCCCTGGAGTGTTGGAGGCTGAGGGCTGACTTTATAGAAGTTTATAAAATCATGAAGGGCATGGATAGGGTGAATAGCCAAGGTACTTTGCCTGGGGTAAGGGAGTCCAAAACTAGAGGGCATAGGTTTAAGTTGAGAGGGGCCTAAAGGGCAACTTTTTCATGCAGAAGGTGGTGCATGGATGAAATGAGCTGCCAGAGGAAATGGTGGAGGCTGGTACAATTACAACATTTGAAATGCAACTGGATGGGTATATGAATAGGAAGGGTTCAGAGGGATGTGAGCTAAATACTGGCAAATGTGTGTAGATTTATTTAGGATATTTGGTCGACATGGATGAGTTGGACTGAAGGGTCTGTTTCCATGCTGTACAGCTCTATGACTCTATGAATAGTAAAGGTCTTTTCCCTAGGGTAGGGGAGTTCAACACCAGGGCATATTTTTAAGGTGAGAGGAGAAAGATGTAAAAGGGCCTGAGGGGCAACTTGTTTACACAGAGGGTGGTTCGTATGTGGAATGAGCTGCCAGAGGAAGTGGTAGATGCTGGTACTGTTACAAGGTTTAACAGCATCTTAGGTTTGTTTAATATATTCTCATCAGTGGTGTGACCCTTTTGATCTTTTACTTATAAATTCTGTGACTGATACTACCTCTCTCACTAACACCTGAAGGAGGAGTCAGGCTCCGAAAGCTAGTGTTTTCAAACACAAACCTATTGGACTATAACCCGGTGTCATGTGATTTCTGACCTTGTCCACCCCAGTCCAACACCGGCACCTCCAGAACATTTAAAAGACATTTGGGCAGGTACATGAATAGGAAAGGATAAGAGGGATATGGGTCAAATGCAGGCAAATGGGACTAGTTTTGTTTGGGAAACCTAATTGGCATGGACTTTTTGGACTGAGGATCTGTTTCTGTGCTTTAAGACTATAAGTGTGGAGGCCAGTTAATAGTGTGGGTTGTGGAGTAAAGGCATTGGAGGAAGATGGTGTGGTCATCTGTGTCAGAGGCTGTAAAGTGTTTCATGTAAGTTGGAGATGGATACTTTACCACAGTCAGAGGGGACGTTAAAAATAATGTTGATTGAAAAGAGCTGTTGCAGTGCTGGTGCAAAGATAAAATACAAACAGAGGTGCGGAACAAATAGGTGACAATTTTGGAAGGGACAAACTGTTGAAAGACAGGATAGAGAATTTTGACAGGAATCAGTAATAGGTGGTGACTGTAGAATTAAGGGCGTTCTTTTCGGGAGGATTTTATGGCATTTTTAAATAGGAGAGGGGACAGTATCTGAGGAAAGTAAACAATTTTCAATCTCAGCTTGCATGATGACCATGAAGGGAATTTCGTTGAGGGATTAATAAGTGGCTCACACGTGAAATGCTCGAGAAGAACACTTAAGGAGATACGGAAACAAAAGCAGAGAAAGTTCAGTGCTGGGGCATGCTTATTGTGAAATCTTCGAATGAGATTCAGATGTATCAAATTGGCTGACCCTAGCTGCTACTGCCGCAGGCCAGGAACAGTGCTCATTTCTTTTCTGTCCTGTCTCTAAACTCCCAAAACATACACGTACACAGACATACACACATAACCACTGAGGCCTCTCCTTTCGGTACTATCCATCAACATTCTGCGTAAAAGATCAATTAATGATCACTTGCATGTAACAACAGATATGTGTTGTGAGGTTGTTTTAAAATGTACTGAAGCATATGTATTGATAAATGCAAAAGATGCTAAAATGTGCACAACAGATGTGAAGTTTTTATATTGGCATATTCACAATTCAAATGTGTACTAAGTGAAGATTAGATTTCCATATTTCAGGAGTTTCTCTATACAGTGTCCTTTTGTTGAAACTGAAAGGGACATTGTTGAAAAAAATCAAATCTGTAATGAACATCCAACACAAAAAAGTAAATTATGTTGAAATATGTGATTTGAGTGTGAAGTGATGAAAATGATTTTTGTAATCAACATGTCTTTCCCTCTCGGATTTTTTTCATGAAGAGGCTAATGTTTTAAGTAAAATCTGAATATGCTGATTATTATAAATTTTGTAAACATTCTTAAAAATTAACAGCAGATCCCTGATGAAAGAAATACAATCGTGTCACTGGATCATTACATCGGTGTGTCAGTGGTGAATTTTAGCTCAGGAAACCCCTCTACTTGGCTTTAATGATCTATTTCATAATGTTGATTATTATGCAACAGCTTCAATCGTCCTCATGCCACTGAAATTGTGCTTCATGGGCATTCAGGCTATATACCAGTGTGCATTGAATATGATATGATTTCAGTTGGGTTAACAAAACGGGATAAAAATGCTTGGAGATAGCAAGAACTGCAGATGCTGGAGCCAGAGTCAATATATTGTGGATCTGGAGGAATTCAGCAGGTCAGGCAGCATCAAAGGAGTAGGAAAGTGGATGTTTCAGGCTTACATCTTCTTTCAAATCCTTCTATTGCATATCTTGACCTCACTTGGTGTTGGATGAAGTACATAAACTTGAGCGTTTTAATGATTTTGATTTTTTTAAAACATGGGAGTTTTATTTTTGTCAGGATTACATATAGAATTGCTATGGTGTGGAAGCAGGCCATTCAGCCCATTGAGGCCACACCAACCTCCCGAAGAGCATCTCACCTAGACCCAATGCTGTACCCTATCCCTGCAACCCTGATTTCTTGTGGCTAATGCCCCTAGCCTGTATATTCCTGGACACTTGGGGTAATTCAGTATGGCCAATCCACCTAACCTGCACATCTTTGGACTGTGGGAGGAAAGTGGAGCACCTGGAGGAAACCCACTCTGACAACAGAAAATATGCAAACTCCACACAGTTGGCAGAAGCTGGAATTGAACCCAGGTCCCTGTCGCTGTGAAGCAATAGTGCCAAGCACTGAGCCACCGTACCACCCCAAATAGCTACATTTATGGACTGTGTGGAAAAACTATAAGATATCAAACTGTTTGGACACTTTCTAGATTAAACCGTTCCTTTATAAAGAGAGAAAGAAACTTGTGGTTTCTTCAAAATTAGATTAATAATTTAATATGAATCATGATGCACCTGCTAATTACTGAAAATCAAGTGATTTTGGGAAAACAAACAAGCAAAGCTTTTGGGCAGATGAGAGATTGGGTCTGTTGGCCTTGATTACTAGAAAACAGAGCTTTGGAAGCAACTTTGGGGTGCCTGTGCTAATGATTGTCTAGCAATTCTTTCTAGCCTTGGTTTCTGATTTGAAAAACCCAGCGGATCAGAAGGAAGAAAGCTTCCGCAGCTTGCAGTAAAGCTGCAAATATCTCTGTCTCTCCCTCCTCCCCCTCCCCCTCTCTCTCTTCATGCCCCAATCCCTGTTGTTGGTTGAGGTAATTGTGAACCTGATAAAGTGTCCAATCTCTGTATTTTGACTGCCTTGTAAACCCTGAGAAACTGAATTGTGACCACTTGCTAAAGGCTTGAAATCGGTCTGATTTCCATCTGAATCAAAGCTGGTTTGGAAAAATCTTTCATTGGCCTATGCTGTCAGCAACGTAATTTAATCAACAAAAAAAGCTCAGTGGACTGTGAGAATTTGTCAGATTTTATCTTGTTTCTTTAGATCAGTGAGGGTGTTTTTCTTCTGCCTTTTTCAAAATATCATCTCTACAGAATCTTTATCTTTTATGTTATGTGATTATATTTGTGTTGTGATGAAAGGAGTACAGTTCTAAATCCAGAATATAACCTAGATGTTAACCAGTTATGGCATCTGTTTTTAGAAATGAACTTTGATCTCAAAAAAATATTTTTGAGTTCATTGAAGAAATTGGTGGAAGTCTTTTTATATACTGGCTACCAAAAGGGAAATAATTCACCATTTTGGTGATTGAATCAAGACATTTAAGTAATTGTACAACTTCTGGAGTATTGGGGCTTGATTAGGAGCACATTCCTCTTGTCACATTCATAATGATGTTAAAATCTTTCCATTTAAAGGATTGTTTCATGCCTCTTCTTTTATATTGTAAATAATTTGTTGAACATAATGGGTTCAAATATTAATAAATAATGGAAAATTTAACCATGCTTGCCTCTTTTTAAAGTACAAATGCCACAGCAACTTAACAAGGCTGGATATATAATAAAGTGTGGAAATCCAGACAGGTTTTTCTCTTTGGGTTGTGCCACTCCATTGTTGGTTTGTAAAAGAGAGAGCTTGCAGACTGGTTTGTCATTCAAATGCATTGAGCAGCATGAGGTTGTATATTTGCGCCATAGGAAGCAAACTCATCACAAAATGCTAGTTCAGGTATATTTTTAAGACTAAGTTGCCTTTAACGCTGTGTGTTGGGCCCAGATTTTTGTTTTTGTTTAGCTGCACAAAGGCAGGAAAAATCTTTTCGGTCTGGTGGGGTGGGGGAGGTAATGCATTGGAAGTCAAGCCAGTGACATGGGAAGGGCTAAAGATGCTATCAGTCCCCTATCGGAGTTGGGTGGAAAGATTGCGTGGAATTCTACAGCTCTGTTTTTATCTTTATTTTTAAACATTGAACATTCTTCCTGCTCTCACCACTCACTTCCCTTGCTGTCAGTAGCCTATACATACTGTTCTGTGCCCCTGTATCCATCCCCTATAGCCTTTCATACCCTGTACTAACCTATCTTTTTGTGACCTGTGCCAATTCAAACATGTCTCATGGATCTTTAGAGAGACCGAAACTCCGTGCTAGCTCAAACCCACCCCTGCCAATCCATCACTCTTTTCCCTTCCATCTCCGTGACAACACAGCTATTATCCAGCATGAACATAACCTTGATGTCACTGGGGGTAAAAACTACACATATTCATTTGATTTTTTAAAAAGGTCATACATTGAAATTGTTTTAATTAATCCCTATAGCAAGATAACATTTCCATTCAAAAAGCAATTTGAGCTGTCTATCAATCAGCATCCTATTTTGAAAATGATTGTATGACTGATTTACCAAACAGTGCAAATCCTAAAATGGTTTTATGTGAAAAGACATCCTGGATTAGCTAAAACAGTGGATTTGTAGACTGATTCTTGACAACTTTGCAAGTCCCAGTGAGTTCATTGCTTTCTTCTTCGCTGAATTATTCTTTTTCACAATCCCAAAGGATGCCTTATTTTCACTAAATGTGATCTGAACCAGATTCAAAGGAGTATTTTTTCAAAGGGGAGAGAGCTAAAACATTCCTTCATCTCTCACCAGTCACTTGCCCCTCACTCCTCCTCCCCATGACAACCAGGGGAGAGAGGACATGATAACAAGCTAAAAGAAAGGGAAGAAATAGGAGTTGATTCACAATTTAAAGATGTTGAACTCAATATTAAATCCAGAAGGTTGTAAAGTGCCTGCTCTGAAGAGGAGATGTTGTTCCTCCAGTTTGTGCTGTGATTCACTGGAACACTGCAGCATGCTGAGGACGAACAGAGGGTATGCGAACAGGACGCTGTGTTAAAATGACCAGCTACCGGAAGGTCGGGGTCCTGTTTGCACACCGACCGGAGATGTTCTGCAAAGTGGTTACCCAGTCTGCGTTTGGTTTCTCCAATGCAGAGGAGGCCACATTGAGTGCAGCGAATACAGTACAGAAGATTGGAGGAGGTACAGGTGAAATGCTGCTTCACCGAGAAAGACTGTTCAGGCCCTTGGATGGTGAGCAGGGAGGAGGTGGAGGGGCAGGTGTTGCACCGGCTGTGGTTACATGGGAAGGTGCCAAGGGTGGTGCGGGGTAGTATTGGTGGTTGTGGAATAGACTAGGGTGTCCCGGAGGGAACGATCCCCGCAAAATGCGGATGGAAAAGTGAGGAGACCATGTGTTTGGTGCTGGTGTCCTGCTGGGAGTTGTCTGAAATGGCAGAGAATGATCCTTTGAATGTGGAGTCTGGTGGGATGAAAAGTGTGGACAAGAGGAACCGTATCACATTGTGAGTGATGGGAAGGGGAAAGGGCAGAAGCACAGGTTACAGGTTGAAGGCCCTGCCAACCGCAGTGGATGAGAAACTAAGGTTATGGGAGAAGCAAGCCTTGACAGCAGCACTGTTTTGGAAGGTGGTAACATCTGAACATGCGACGTAGGTGAAGGATCAGGGAGAATGTGATGGTGTCCTTGCAGGACGTGAGATGTGACCAGCTGTAGTGAAGGCAGCTACGGGGACCAGTGGCTTCGGGCAGTTTATTTCCTGAAATGGAGACAGAGAGGTCAAGAAAAGGGAAGTGTCAGAAATGGACAATGTGAAAGTTATAGAGGGTTGAAAATTGGAGGCAAAATGAATGATGCTTTCAAGGCCCTGGCAGGAACATGAAGTGGCACCAAAGCAGTCATCAACATACTGGGGAAAAAAGAGTTGTGGGAGGGGGCCAGTGTTAGACTTGTTATCATGTCCTCTCTCCCTTCCCCCACCCTAGTCTGTCCTTTCAAATCTGGCAAGAGACACACCATTATTCTGCCATTCTCACATTCCAATCACTTAATCTGAACTATCAACATCTTTTCTCCATAGACACTCTACACCCACTACCTCCTACCCCCAACTATAGCATAAATGCTGTCCCCTCCACACCACTTCTGCTCTGAAGAAGAGTCACCTAGACTCGAAATTTTAAGCTTGCTGTCTCTCCAGGGATGCTGAATGACCCGCTGTGATCTCCAGCATTTGTTGTTTTCAGTACAGATTCCAGCATCTGCAGTAGTATGTTCCTACCTGATGTAATCTGCATGCTCAGAGTTTTTGATAAGGGAATTTCTAAATCTGCGTTCAGTTGAGACATTTGAATGACTCGCTGCCTTTGAAAATGCACAAGCTCTAATTATTGGCTTTCATCAAATCTTGCCTCTGAAGTTGAGAAGTGCTGAGTTTGGTAGTGGGATCTAGGATTCCGATTTCTTCCTGATTTTTCTCTGTGGTGAAAACTTTTTCTAGGTGAAAACTAGGGCCTTGGTTGCTGCAGCTAATTCCTTCCAGTTTTAATTGTATTTGACAAATTAAAAAACACTTATTTTCTTTTTGTGTATTTTTCTCTCCTTTTTGAAATCCAATTTTCATTCTCCATTTCTTTTCCTGATATGATGTTCAATTTATCCATTCAAACTTGTATTTTCATACATGGTACATTTTAGAATCCTTCAACCAGATTTGTTAGAAGAGATACACAATTGTTTGCCCTGTTTATTCAGAATCTAGTTGCCCTGTAGAGCATCATACGCTTCCTATTTGACACATTCAGCAAATTGCCACACAGACTTTTCCCACAGAGGTTAAACAGGCAAACAGAAGCCTAACTCATGGCAGGTGCTGTTTGATGACAGGTTGCAGGAACTTTTGGGTCAATCTGTTTTCAATCACATTACTTGATATCAGGCAATGTCTATAACAATAGAGTAATAAAAGACTACTTTTGAAATGGCTGATGAGCTTTTCAAGAAAACTCTTGAACACCAAACAAATCTTGTAAAATGATGATACAAAGTTTATGGATACTATAAACTCTTTGGAATGTCACAGGCAATAAAATTTATACGCGTTTTCCCTAGAATTAAGACATACGGTAAATACTTGGCAAAATAATGTATTAGGATATGCCAGGTAAAGCACTAAAAGCAGAGACTCTAAATTTAACAGCATTCCTTAAAGACAAGTAAAATATTTAGATAGTACATTGAAGAACCTAGTAATAGATAAAAACATAATTGTCAACTTTCATACAGTGCCAAATATATAGCGCCCTGACCATCCTTATTGTTGGTGGAATGTCTTTTCCAATTTGAGTGTAAAACATTATATTTAAAACCCACCATCATAATTTTAAATATTAAAAATGTAAATTCAAGTATTAATTAGCCCTGATATTCTTTTGTGCTTTGTATTGAATCTGTACACAGTATGAAAATCCTGCCCTGTCCTCCAATTCTTTAAAATATATTTTCCTGTTGGAATCTGATTATTTCACTTTTATTAGTTTCCCATGCCATAGGATTGTAAAGTTTTTAGTTAAGAAAATGTGGTTCAATCCGTCTAGCTCCTTCTTTAGCAGTTCTTTGAGATGGAGGATGACTTACTTCCAATCTGGAGTTGTGGGTCCTGAGGTGATGAAAGAGTTCAATTCTGGATCTGCACATTCTGCCACAGTGGGTCAGCTGATATTTGAAGGGGCAGGTAGGTGGGATGCTTAAGATGGTTGGCACCTTTGTAGCTTCTCCAGTTTTAGCAATCTTGGGCAAGAGATTTCCTCTCAGTTTGTGAGATGTTGCATTTTTTCAGGAGGCTTTTTTCTCTGCCCTCCTGGTAACTGCTTGACATGACAGAGCTTGAAGTAGAGATTTTTTTAAAAAAGTACTTTGTCAAGCATATAGACAAGATAGTCTGCCCAACACAGCTGATTGACAGGGAGTCTTGACAGTCTTTGGACTGTTGGTCTGAGTCAAGACACTGATATTAAAGTACCTGTCCTGCCACTGGATTTCCAGAATTTTGCAGAGGCATTACTGGTGATTTTGTCTAGAACAGAGTAATACTAATTAAGAGCAACAAGGCAGTTAGTGCTCATTGGAAGGAGCACTTCAAGGATTCCCTTACACAAGACATGGTCCTCGATGTGGGTGACCTTGACTATGTCCCACAGTGTGTTATCCACCACTATCTCAGCACAACCCCAGGACATCCAACAGCTGAGAACCAACAACGCTGATGGTGCAGATGGAATCCCTACCAAAACACTGAAATATGGAGAGAAGCACAAATTTATTAACTTCCCCTATCTGGAAGTAGAACAGGCCAGCAGATCTGAGGTCTTCCACAAAGATTAGGCAGATTTCAGTAACTACAAAGTGGCAACCCTGTTGTTCGACACAGGTAAAGTCATTGTGAAAAAATCCTTAATTGGCTTCTCCCAGTGGCTGAAGAGCACCTATTGGAGTCACAATGTGGATTCCATCTATCGAGATCACAACAGACATGATGTTTACAACATAAAAAGTCCAAGAAAAATGTAGAGAACAGCAACAATATCTATACGTAAACTTCTTCAATCTTACAAAGGCGTTTAGTGTAGCTAGTGAGTAGTAAGTCATAAGACCGGGTTCAGTCTCTTACATGTGCTAAATTAACTGAGCTATTGTAGGGCAGCGTGTAGGACCATACAGTTGTCCTGAGAATCTTTGGATTAGAGAGGAAAAATCAACAACAATTCATGCCTTTGATTAATACTCAACTCTAATAGAAAATGCATGGATGTCAGATGACGACAGTGTAATAAGCTCCATGGCTAGATACTGTACTGCAACATGTTAATTTTATGTTTGAAGCTTCAAAAATAGGGATGAACTTGTACACGGAATATAAAATATGAGCTGGTGACGGTGTTGTGGCAGGACCTATTTTTGTTCATTGCCACCATGCGTGGCCTGCCTTATGTGAGCATGTCTTGAACTCTCTTGCATCTCCTTGGCAACATGGCCCACATTGCCTGCTTGATCCCATTTGCCAACATACAAAGTGAGTGTACTTCTAAACATGTTATCTCTGAACTGAAGAATAAAGGCCAACTCTTAATATGCTTATAGCCCTATGTGGAATTTATTATGTGCCCAGAAAGCTGGATTATCTTCCACTTGGTTGAGCCTTATGCTGCAATCTGTCATAAGTTTGAAATACTTCCTGTAGGTTTCATGTTTACAACTTGACAGCTTATGCTTTTCATATTTAACAAGTCTTCAGGTGCAAAAAAATTGAGGAGAGGGAAAATGACTTGAGTCTATATGCTAACAATTTTTTTTTCTCTCTCTTTTCCCCTCTAGGAGAATATGGAGCTGGTTTACAATAAGTCAAAGCCTGTGGCTGTCACTAGCATGGCTTTCCCAACGGGAGATGTCAATAATTTTGTTGTAGGAAGTGAGGAGGGTATGATTTATACTGCATGTCGGCATGGCAGGTAATGTTTTTAACAATTTGTTATTTTATGTGCAGTATAGTCTAGTACAATAGGGCTGGTGAAAATTAAAGTGTTCATTAAGAACAAATTTGGAACTTTTGTTGTGCAACAATTTTTGATGAAGTTTAACAAACCTCAGTAATTATGCTGAATCATTTTGAAAACTAGTAACGTGGTGTACAAATGGGCTTTGTTATCTAATAACATAAGGTCAATATGCTGAAATATCAGATTGGTTTGTTTTAATGAAGTAAATAACAGCTGTATTTTACTGACAGCGATGGCACTCACTGTTGACAATAATAAACTTTGAAGACATGATACAGATGTTGTAACAGGTTATTTCACAGGAGTTTTACAGAACTATTTTAGATACTATGGCAAACAAGATAACATGAGGGCAAATGGCCAAATGCTTAGTCAGAGGTATTTATAAAACGCTCTGTAAAGTAAGTTTTGGGCGGGAATTTCAGAGCTCAGTGCTGAGGCAGGTGAAGGCCACAGCCACCTGTCAAGAAGTGATTAAAATTGGAGATGCTCAATAGACCAAAATTGGAGGAGTACAGAAGCCTCAGAATTAAGGGACTGGAGAGGATTAAAAAGAGAGGCCAAAGTGTGGTCATGGAAATATTTGAAAGCAAGGATGAGAATTTTAAAATCGAGATATTGTTTCACCAGGAACCAGTGTAGGATTGGGAACACAGGCATGATAGTTGAATGGCCTTGATATGAATACGTTTATGGGTGGTAGAGTTTTCGATGACCTCAGTTTTACATGTGGGAAATTAGTCAGCTGCAAACTGGAAAAGTCCGAATGTAACAAAGCCATGAATGAGGATTAGTTGAAACTACATACGTGGAAATAGGTGATCATGTTCATGGTGTAGAATTACCTGGGAAATTGATTCCAATGAGCAATTCCCCTACTCCTGGAACCCTCTAAAAATATCTGTCTGTCTAAATCTGAGAGTTTGGACAGTTTCACTGCAGTGAAGTTAATAATTAGCCAGGAAAGGTAGACAATTAAAACCTAATCTAACTGCTGCGAAACTGTTAAGTTAACCCCTCAAATAGCCTCTCGCACCCAATGATACCTCTTCCTAACCTCTTACAACTCCTGCACCCTGACCTGATAAACCCCTCGTCCTTGCTGGACGAAGTAGCACCTCTCACCGGTCCTGATACCTCTGCCCACCCCTGACTTATCCTAAACACTCCATCACTCAGCTGACACCATTCTCACCTTGCATCCTGGTACCCTAATTACCTGGCATCCTAACCTCACAGAGAACCTATGTATGTACCCTTTCACGGGATTTGCCAAAGTGACTGCCTGTGCTGTTGGACATTTAAATCACAGAATATGGCAGCTTGAGCTGAAAAGAAAGGTGTGACTTACCTAACTATCCTGTTCTATGAGGAACCTGTTAAGTTTAAAAAGGTATTCTGTGAAGGATCCATGATCAGAAACTCCTGCAAGAAATGTGGAGCACTTTCTCAGCATGAAATAGTAAGAAGAGTGTGGCAGTCTGATTGTGATTGCCACCCCTCAGAATATTCAGCTCAATGCTTCAAAGAAAAATGAGGCAAGACTTCAGTTGGGTAGAATTACAGTAAGTAAAAATAGGATGTTAGAAAGCTTTGCCAGTAATGGCAGAGCAGAGTTATAAAGTTGAGGTGTGAGCAAAGTTTTGTGGTTGGAGGAAGTTGCTGAAAAACAGGATGACGATAGGTAATGTCATTAAACTATGGACAGGGATTTAAAATTTGATACAACGAATACTAATGTTTGAGCAGAGCAGGATCTCAGATTGGTTAAGATGTGAATGTTTCTTTTGGAGTTTACATTGGTTGGAGTCTCAGCCAACCATGACGGATTTAGGATCAGATGAATCTGGAGCTGATAAAGGATTAGAGAAGGGTTTATTAGTAGTGGGAGAACCAAAGACAAGAGATTATGAAAGTTTGAAGATGAAAGTAGAAAGTCTTGGTTTATATACAGAGTTCAGAAGGACATCAAAGCTTCATACTATTAAAATGCAATTTAGGAGGAATTCTCCAGGAAGGAAATGCAACCAAAGATGCGTTATGAAGGCTGAAGAGATGGCTTCACTGTTGAGCGACAGGATTTTCTGGGTTATCATACTCTTGGTAGAGTATATGCAACAACATAATGAGCTGCTGGATAAAATTTCTGTTCCATGCTGATCTTTTAACTGACTTAAATAGGTGCAAGTAAATTATTTCACCAGCAATAGAAAAATGAAGGTATCTCTTCTCACATATAAACAAACAGTGTAAATAATTAAATTAGTGATTTTAAACAGGAAATAAATTATAGAATGGATTATTGATTGCTCTGAGAATTCCACAGCTTCATCAGTTAATAATTTTTAAAATATATTTCTGTAAGAGATAATAAAGTAATCACAGTAATAGCTTTGCCATTGGTAAAGGACAATAAGTTCAATCCACACTGGAGAGAAACTGAAATATTATTTTATTTTTCATAAAATGGCGCATCACCATTTCTGAAATAGAATTTACTAAATGTAATGTTTAATATTTTTAGTAGTGAATTAATAATACAATATTTGCAAAATCTTTCAATATTTTAACTTGTTTGAGTTGAAAATCTCACATTTTAGTTTGAAACTTGGACAAGGTTTTGCTGGTAGTCATTATTGTGCCAGTGTCCATGTATGGGGTCATATGATTTGGGTTAACTATCTTTAAAAAGCTGTTCAGGATATCATCAAATCAAAGCTTGAGGTGAATTCCTGCCTTCTAGGAATACACTGTTAGTTGTCTTAGTGTTTAATGTTATTGATTCATGGAAAAAATACTTACTTCTGCATTTTATAGCAGGAAACTACCCAGTCTCAAGTAGCTTACAGACACATACTATGAATGGGTTTACATTCAGTCAGTAATCAGGGATAAACCAGAACTTAAGGCAGTTCAACAATGAACCGACTTTTTCAATACCCTTGCAAAAAAATTGTACACTTAATCATCTAGAAAAATGATTGAGTAAATCTGTAAAGATAACTATTAATAGCAACAACAGATAGCAAAAGTCCTATGAGTCCTTTCAGCTGCCCTACCTAACTGATGTACTTTGTGCAATGCTGTGTGTAGACTCTCCATCTCTCCTGAAAGCCTGGTGATAGCGTGGAAGAGGTTAAAAAGTCAGATTTAAAACCCAGGCAATAGAAATTGAGGGGCTGATGTGGAATAGGCAGTAGAAAGTTAAATTTTGTGAAATGAATATTCATTTCGTGGCACCAAACTGGAGGATTTGTTGAAAATAAGCAGATTTTGTTGAACCTTTTCATCTTGCACGCCCAGGACAATTCTCCTCCTTTTTCTACAATATAAGTATTGGTTTTCTCTTTTAAATTAGTATTCATGTGAACTGTCCTGATGAGTGCAAAACAAAAAGCTTCAACAAATGTCTCTTTCCTTTTCTCAACAATACTTATGATATGGCATGAAGATGAATGTGCTAGTAAGCTGTCTCTCAAAGTGTGCTCAATAATAGCATATGTAACGGGAATAGTAGCTACATTCATTAACTTAATAATTTTGACCCCTTAATGTATCTAAAATGTGACATTTGTCAATAGCTTTATTGAAGTTCCAGCTAATATGGTGTTTGATAGTAAATCTGATAAATTATGTGACAAGATTTCAAACTTGTTTCAACATCTACCTAGTAATTATGAAAGAAGATTTTACAAACTGAATAGGCCACAACTGCACAATCTACTGTTGAGTTACTGTATGAGTTTAATTATTCCATTGTCTAACTTAAGGTTTTTTAAAATTTGGCTTTGAAAAGGCATATTTAAAAAGCTTCTAAGAGGTCAAACTTTGTGTACTTAAATATTTCAGTGATAATTGCTTCCATTCTGTGACACTGTTTAGAGTTCCAGATAGTTTGACTATGATGACCTGCTCCATGAAACCAGGACTGTCAGCTCCAGTTCTCTGCTGCAAGTTGTCGTGGTGACTGTTGTTGTCTTCAGATAGTATTCTCCCCAATTTTATTGTATTGCTGTCCGGGAACTGTCTGTAAAAGAATATTACAGTCGCAAGTGTTTCTTTGCAGGGAAACACTCATGCTGCTGTGCTGCATTTTCAAGAAACAGATTGCAGAGTGATTCTGATAGCAATGTGGAAGTAGTTTTCTGTTTGACCTCAAAAACAAATCTATGCAAGATGCGAAGATTCAACCTGAATTTAAAAGTTTGGATTTTTATAGATATATCCTGTAATTGCGTTTTACATCTATTGAATTTGTGCAAAACTGGTTTCCTAACATTAATTTTGTAGTGGCGTAAATGCTCAAAAATTGATTGAGTGCTGGAAATGGTGCACTAATAATAATAATTACTCAACAGTTCAATTTGTGATTTATCAGGCTGAACTATCCTAAAAGAGTAGAAACAAATCTCATTTCTACCAAAGCAAAAGGGAAGATAGCTTTCTGTCTTTTTTACAATTTTCTTTAGTCTTTCATGGAACGTGGGTGTCACTGGCTAACCAGCATTTATTGCCCGTATCTAGTTACCCTTGAGAAGGTGGTGACGAACTACCTTCTTGAACCATTGCAGTTCATGTGCTGTAGGTAGCTCCACAATGCCCTTAGGAAGGGAGTTCCAGGATTTTGACCCAGCAACAGCGAAAGAATGGTGATATATTTCCAAATTCAGGATGGTAAGTGGCATGGAGGGGAACTTGGAGGTGGTAGTGCTCAATGTATCTGCTCCCTTTGTCCTCTAGATGGAAGTCACCATAGTTTGGAAGTTGCTGTCTAAGGATATTTGGTGAATTTCTGCAGTGCATCTTGCAGATTGTACACACTGATGCTACTGAGCATTAGTGATGATGGTATTGGATGTTTGCGGATGTAGTGCCAGTCAAGCGAGCTGCTTTATCCTGAATGGTGTCAAGCTTCTTGAGTGTCGATGAGTTCAGTTCCAAGTAGGCATGTGAGGAGTATGCCATCACACTCCTGACTTGTGCTGTGTAAATGGTGGACAGGCTTCGGTGAGTCAGGAAGTGAGTTACTTGTCGCAGCATTCCTAGCTTCTGAGCCACAGTTGTTGATTCTGTACTTGTATGGCAAGTCTAGTTTGTCAGTGGTAACCTATAGAACATCAATAACAGGGAATTTGGTGATGGTAACATTGCTGAATGTCAAGGCTGGTGATCAGTCTGCTGTCTATTGAAAACAGTCATAGCCTGGCATTTATGTGGCATGTGCCACTTGTCAGTCTAAGTCTGGATATTGTGCAGGTCTTATTGCATTTGAACATGGACTGTTTTGGTGTCTGAGGAGTTATGAATTGGGATGGTTTGAATATCTTATGCAAAAAGGATTTAGGAAAAAGTTACAACAAAAACAAGTTGCTGGAGAAACACAGCAAGTCTGGCAGCATTTGTGGGAAGAAAGCAGAGTTAACATTCTGAGTCTGGTGACTTTTCATTAGAATTCAGTTCAACTCAGAGCAACTGATTTCCGATGAAGGGTCACCAGACTCTCTGTTTTTGATGGATGAAACTGCGGGGTCCATGTTTGCTGAACATGAACATGACAGGAACAAATACATGAAGCATGGGTTTGCAAACTTCCGCTCCATTTAATTTATAATTGTTTCATCGCTCATTTGCTATGGATACAGAATGTAGTGTTTAGAGGTCAAATGTGGGTCATGGGCGATTTGCGTCATGCCATTGGTGCTTGCAAATTGAACATCAGCATCTAGATGCTGAGGTTAGCAGCAATGTCTTTTTTTGAAAAAAAAGTCAATGCTGACCAAAAACAAACTATTAATCGGAAACGTCCAAAGGTCCTATGGAATATGACAGCTGTGGCTTCTTTATCTGTCGTGCAAATTTAATGATGGTCTGAACTGAATGCAATAAAGGTTGAATGAATGATGCATCTGTGGCCTGCTGCTGTTTGTATGTTGGTTGCTGTGGCTCACTTCCTAGGAAGACAAAGGCAGATACAAGAGGACCACGACCAACAGCAAGCACAGGAGCAGCTGTTGACCACCGTGGAGGATGAGGAGCACATAGCTGAGGGAGGGGTTGCAGCTGTAGGGTCTCTCAGGATGGGTGTAGTCCACAGGACACTTGGAGGTTTTCAATCACAATGACATTTCCTGGGGAATAGCAAGGCACCGTGTCAACACAAACTCTGTGCATCCCTGTAACAGAACTATGCTGGATACTGGATGCTGGAGTAGGTTTGAGAGCTGCAAGAATCAAAGGCCTCTTACTGGTGGCTTCAGAGGTGAGGGCTGTTTGAATTTCTTTGTGACTGGCTCATTCCAGGGAGCAGTGAGTGACTTGGTGTGGGACCTCAGTTGTACATACACAGTTACATCAGGACAGTGACTAATTGTCATGTGTGTAAGATCACGCCAGTTCATTTTGTTTCCTGATGACAAGGTCAGTGCTGCAGCCTGGTAGGAGGATTTAGAAACATAACTGGCTTCCCTCAAGGCATGGCATGCCACTCTCAGCACTCATATGGGACTGAGGACCATACTACCAACACTACAGAATTTATCAATATGAAGAGGTTTCATTCCATAAAAGTTTAGATGATCTGTGATTACTAGTTAATGGAGGTGTGTGCCTGCTACCCTGGTAGCTGTCATGGCTCCTGCATCTTGGAGCACTGACATTGAGGGCTCATGTGCTTGATAAGGCTGGTTTCTGGGATACAAAGTCTAACCGTGGCTGATGACACCATTGTACAACCACCTGGAACACAGATACAATGCTTCAAACAGGCCCATGGTGAGGCAGATGATAGGCTTCCTGAAGATGCAATTCCTCTGTTTGAACCAGTCTGGAGGAGTTGCTGAATGGATTAAGTAGAGCGGCTCCATAGTTATAATTTTCACTGCCCTATTTGGCCTAAACTATTTCTTTGGGGACAGTTGCTAATGATGAACAAAAAGTAATTAAGTATTATTTTGATGAAAGGGAATTTGTGTTCCGGTACTCACTGTAGCATACGCTGGAATAACCTCTTAATCAAAGCATTTTGCAAGGTGTTGATGTATAAATTTTGCAATATTAGCATACGTTAATTAATTTGAAAAAGTTCTGGACAGTTTGTTTTTGTGGGCAGAGGGTGGAGAATTGGAGTATTTTATGAGAAGATGAAGATTTTTTTTCTTCATATCTTTGTTTTCAGGTGATACTGTTTGTTTGTTCTTGAAAGCAAGGAAAGTCGTCATTCACCCATTGCATCAGAGTAATGTCAAACTAGTCTTGCCACTCCACTCTGACCTTATAACCCTTTTCATCTTCTGCTTTAAATATTTATTTGAATCTCCCTTACAAAATGCAAAAGTTCTTGCCTCAAAAACTCCCTACAGTGAAACATTCCTCCTGTGCTCCTGCTCACCCTCTCAAATGACAATTTCAAATTGATGATCCCCTCTCCAGTCCCTAATCACTGATCTCTAATCCAATTAAATAAATAGTAATAGTTATTTTTTTAAATCAGCCTGTCAGAACCGCACATAATTTTAAAAGCATTTCTGAAGACTCAGCTCAACTCAGCTATGATGGAAATAATCTGCATATTTTAGATTGCCGTTAAGTCTGTTTTGAAACATTAACCTTCTAGAGCTGCATATATGGATTCAGGTCCTCAGAGTTTAACCTCTTGGTGTAAGAGTTTGGTTTGTTTGCTGTGAATTAGCTACTGTAGCTTTGGTTTTTATTGTTCTTTGTATACACCACCATCACTAAGATCAAAATAAATTATACTAAGCCCTTAGTTTGCTGTTTTAATTATTTAAAATGTATGCTCCCCAATTATCTAAACAGTGGAAATGCTTTTTACCATGTCATCCCTAAACCCTCACTGAGCACCTGTCTAACCTTCCTTACTCTTCACTATTCTAAGGAACTTCCTCCTGTTTATCTCCTTGTAACAAAATTAGGTCATTCCTAGCATCAGCCGGGTGAATCACTTCCTTTATAACAAATGGCACCAAACATAGTACACTTTTTACTGTGACGTTACGAATCAATAACATAGGATTGTATCTTAGGTTTCTTTGGCTTAAGTGTTAGTTTTGTCAAGTTTTTTTTTAGTGGGTTTCTTCAAAATTTTCCTCAAATAAACTACCCTTGACCTTGCAAACTACTGCCCCGTTCCAACCTCCAAACCCACTCCAAAATTCTTGATTGTATTGTTACCTCCCAGATCAGTGCCCGTGTTTCTGGAAGTTCATATTTGTATCCCTCCAATTGGGTTTTGCTGCCTACCACAGTACCATAACAGCTCTTTTTAAAGGTCTTATCAAAATAACAAATGTCACCCAGTATGACTGACTGTGGTACACTATCCCAACTCTCTTTTAACTTATCTGCAGCCTTAACATGATTGCCCATTCCATCCTTCAACAGTTCTCCTGTTCAGCTGAGTGAGCCTCCCTTTCCCTGATCTATTCTTCTCCATCAAGACTTCCATTTTCACTCCTGCACATTGCCTCTCATGTCCCTGAGGATTTGTCTTTGAGAGTATCCTATTTCTCACTTGTATGCTGGTCCTTAATGACAACAAATGAGAGCTCAATATTAGTTTGTACATTTATGCTGACATCACCACCATCTCTCTTGACATCTGCATTGTTTGATTTGTCAGACTGTATTTCTTCGATATCCAGTACTTGATGAGCAAACTGAATTTTGGGAATACCAAATCTATTGTCTTTGTAATTCCCCACAAGCTCTGTTCTCTAGCCACTGACTGCTGCCTTCACCCTGACAACTGTCTCCTGCTGAATCAGATTCAAAATGCTATTTGACTCATTTGAATGAGCTTCTGATTTCATCTGCTCTATCACCAAGATTATGAATCACCACCTCCCATAACATTACTGGACTCCACCCTGGTCTTGGCTGGTCTGCTGACATCCTTGACAACGTACTTTGTATCTTCAGATTTCACTATTGCAGTGCTCTCCTGATCAACTGTACATCCAGATAATTTTTAAGGTCATCGAAAATTCTTAAGCCCATATTGCAATGTGCGCCATTTCCAGTTCACTTATTTATCCTTTAAAATTCTAGTCTTTGTCTTAAAATCCTCCCATGCCCTTGCCTCTCCTTATCCCTGTGATTACCTCCAGTCCTGTTATGCTGAGATTTCTCTCTCATCCTTCAATTTTCATGAGGCACAAGTCCTGATTTACACTGCTGCATCATCTGTGGCTACATTTTCATCTGTCCTAACCTCGGGTGTTTCCTCCTACTGCAACTCTTTCTCCTTCTTTCAGGTGCTCCTTAAAACCAACCTCTTTGAGCAAAATTAGAGATAGTAAGAACTGCCGATGCTGGAGTGTGCGATAACACTGTGGAGCTGAATGAACACAGCAGGCCAGGCAGCATCAGAGGAGCAGGAGAACTGACGTTTTGGGTCGGTCGGCACCCTTCTGAAGATGGGTCCTGACCCAAAACGTCAGCTTTCCTGCTTCTCTGATGCTGCCTGGCCTGCTGTGTCCCTCCAGCTCCACACGGTGTTATCTCTTTGAGCAAACCTTTGGTTAACTGCATTGATATCTTCCTATGTGACATGATTTCAAACTTGGCTTGATTACACTTTTATGAAGCACTTTAGATGTTTTCCCACATTAAACATGCTGCATAAATGCATGTTGTTGTTGTTAGTCTGATTGCTCTATAGATTACGGGTCACAACATCATTTCCCCACAGGACACTGAGCTGACCTCTGGGGAAGTCAGAAGGAATTCCTCTGTTCCTTGATTTCTGTTTATTTATCAATGCCTATTTCTAGTCTTTTGGCAACACCAACAAGGAGAGCAGAAAAGAACACCGCCACCTACAAATTCCCCTCCAAGCCATTCACCATCCTGACTTGGGAAATTTATCACTGTTCCTTCGGTATCGCTGGATCAAAATCCTAAAACACACTCTCTAACAGCATTGTGGGTTTATCACAGTTGGGCATTCCTAGTGTGGAGCAAGTTTTGGCAACCTAATGGTATGCCCACCCTCAATGGGTGAAAAGTTGAGCAGTTCACGCCTGCAGTTTCCAAGTCAGTTTTCTGATCACTAAACACTGGTCTGTCTTGAAGTAACCAAACATGGAACTATGCTTGAGATAACAAGGTGTAGAGCTGGATGAACACAACAGGCCAAGCAGCATCAGAGA
>NC_063333.1:72605840-72637651 GCF_021869965.1 Rhincodon typus | reverse complement strand
ACATCTGCTAATGTGGTATACTGCATCCGCTGTTCCCGTTGTGGTCTCCTCTACATCGGGGAAACCAAGCGAAGGCTTGGGGACCGCTTTGCAGAAAACCTACGCTCGGTTCGCACTAAACAACTGCACCTCCCAGTCGCGAACCATTTCAACTCCCCCTCCCATTCCTCAGACGACATGTCCATCCTGGGCCTCCTGCAGTGCCACAATGATGCCACCCGAAGGTTGGAGGAACAGCAACTCATATTCCGCTTGGGAACTCTGCAGCCCAATGGTATTAATGTGGACTTCACTAGCTTCAAAATCTTCCCTCCCCCTACTGCATCCCAAAACCAGCCCAGCTCGTCCCCGCCGCCCTAACCTGTCCTTCCTCCCACCTATCCCCTCCTCCCACCTCAAGCCCCACTCCCATCTCCTACCTACTAACCTCATCCCGCCCCCTTGACCTGTCCGTCCTCCCTGGACTGATCTATCTCCTCCCTAACTCCCCACCTGCACTCACCTTTACTGCCTCTTTGACCTGTCTGTCTCCTCTCCGCCTATCCTCTCCTCTATCCATCTTCTATCCGCCTCCCCCTCTCGCCCTATTTATTTCAGAATCCCCTTCCCCTCCCCCATTTCTGAAGAAGGGTCAAGGCCTGAAACGTCAGCTTTCCTACTCCTCTGATGCTGCTTGGCCTGCTGTGTTCATCCAGCTCTACACCTTGTTATCTGTAATTGATTTGTGTTCCTTTTTTATTTCTAACGGAACAGTTGCTTAGCTGTATCGTAAACTAACCTGTGAGCGAGTCCTTGCCGCTATAACCAAAGTTGCTGTGCTATAATTATACCTTTGGATAATGCATGTGATGATCTGAAACAACTGAACCATTGTTTATGATCTCTCAAGTGCTGAAACAAAGGGAAAAGTAGAGGCAATAAAGAAATAACTAATAGATGTCATATCTATATAATAATTACAAGGATGTATCTTAAAAAGTTTGTATTAGTTTGGCCAGTAACGAGCTATTGAACCTAAAACCTGTTTTCCAGTAAGGCTGGTATTGGTGAAATGTTCGAGGGTCATCAGGGTCCCGTGACTGGTATCAACTGCCACATGGCCGTGGGACAGATTGACTTCTCACATCTGTTTGTCACCTCTTCATTTGATTGGACTGTCAAATTGTGGACAACAAAGGTAAGAAATACTTGCATGTACCCAATGCTTTCAGACTCAGATGGATGATATTATTACATGATTCCATTCTAAGCCTTAAATTTTATTTCCTAGCATATTGCCTATCATACCTAGAGATGTTTACTTGTTCAGTTTTGCAATTAACTTGGAAAAACCAGTGATCCATTCACACTTTTACATCATTAGACATTCATATGATCCAGGATACTTGGTTTGTCCTATTTACACAATGCTACTATTCTCAGCTATGTTATTGTGTGAAATATATGCATATGCATTTAAAAGTTATTTCTTTTTCTTGAGATGTTTTTGACCAGTATGCAGTGCAAAACTTTAACATTAATAATATTATATCTGTGTTTCTTCCTCCTTCCCCTACTTCCAACTTTTTAAATGACAAGTTTGGTATTGGTGTGATCTTCTTTGTTTTCAAGTTTGAGATATGAACCTCTTTGTACCTCAGTCATAATGGTACAAAACTCTTCAGAATTTTGTTAATGTGACACTAGTCTTGGTGCAGTGTAGATATTGTAATTTGTCTAGCTTGGATTTAACTCATCTTGATCTTACTTCCTGTAGTGGAAGCATGGTTGCATCAAGTGAGTAACCTTTGTCATCCTGCTAAGTTTGAAGAAAGTTGGTTGAGTGAGAGAGAGACGAAGAAATCTTAATGGTTTGAGTGGAGAAAAGATGAATGTTGGTGACGAGTATGCCCAGAAGGTTGATAGCAGAAAATCCCCAGAGCAGAAGTTTCCACGACAAATAGTTTTGAGAGCTGCTACAGTAGCTTGAAATTGTTAAACTTCCCGAATTCAGGGAAGACTGAAAGATTGTGGCAAGTGCCCCAACAATTTCTGTTTTCACTTCCTCCAAATCCTTGGATGCATTTTATCTAGTCCCAGTGCCTTGCCAACTTTACATATCAACAGTCCATCCAAGACTAGTTCCAAACTAATTTTAAACCCTTTTAGTTACAGCGTTTCCTCCTCCATCACCAGAACCTATGCAGCATCCTTCTCTTTTGTAAGGGCAGATGCAAAGTATTGATATCTCTAACATGGCCCCTGCTTCAATGTGTAAATCCCCACTTTGATCTCTTAATTGGCCCTACTCCCCCCTTTAACCACTTTCTTTTACTTTTTATATCCCTGTGAAGTCTTTGGGATTCCCTTTTATTTTGACTGCTAGTTTTTTGTCCTAATTCCTCTTTACTTTTCTTATTTGCTTTTTCACCTACCTTCTAAACCTTTTGATATTCCTTTTGGTTCACAATTGTATTTTTGGCATTACATCTGTCATAAGCATGCTTTTTCATTCTGATGTAAATTTCTACATCCTCTGTTATTCCAGGGAACTCTGGATTTATTTGTCCTTTTTTTTTCCCATTTTGAGGCAATATACATTGACTGTACCTGAACCATCTGTTCTTTGAAGGTGGCCCATTACTTTCATTTTCCCATCAGCTCTTGTTCCAGTCAATCTTGCTCAGTTCTGTTCTTGCTCCATTGAAGTCAGTCAACTCTCCAACTGATTTTTCTTACTCTGGATTGACCCTTATGACACAGTAATTACTGTCTTCTGAATGTTTCTCACTAACACTTGATCCAATTTGGCCACCTCATTTCCAAGGATCAAGTCCAACAATCCAACCTCTCTTGGACTGGACACATACTGCTGTCAGAAACTTCTGAATACCATCTTGAAATGCTAGCCCCTGCTCCGATTTGTGTCCTGTGCTCAAAAAGGACAAATCTAACCCAACTAAATATTGCCCTATTAGTCTATTCTTGATCATCAATGAAATAATGAAAGAGGCTGTTGACAATACTTGCAGTTGGCACTTATAAAGGAATAACTTGCTCACTAATTCTCAGTTTGGGTTTTGCCAGGCCACCCAGCTCCTAAAGAGCTGAATTCCAGAGTTGAGGTGAGTGTCACCGTCCTTGACATCAAAGCAACTTTTGATTGAGTATGGCATTTAAGGAATCCAGGAAAAAATTAGTTAGTGGGAATTGAGAAGCAAACTCTCCACAGGTGAGAATTATACCTAGTACAAAGGAAGATAGTGTGATTGTTGAAGGTCAGTCATCTCAGCCCAGGACATCGCAGGTGTTTTCATGGCTGTTTCCTAGGCCCATCCATTTTCATCTGCTTCATCAATGACCTTTCGGCCATCACAAGGTCTAAAGTGAGGATGGTCGCTGATGATTGCACGATGTTCAGCACAATTTGTGACCCCTGAGATACAGAAGCACTCCTGACTCCCCAAAGCTTGTCCACCATCTACAAGGCACAGATCAGGAATGTGATGAAACACTCCCTACTTGTCTGGATGGGTGCAGCTTGAGCCACACTTAAGAAACTTGACATCATCCAGGACAAAACAGCCCGCTCGATTGGCATCACATCCACAAACATTCTGTCCTTCCACTACAGATGGTTACCCAGCAGTGTGCACCATCTACAAGATGCAATGCAGAAATTTACAATCAGCTGGTTAGAAAGTACCTTCCAAACCCATTACCACTGCCATCTATAAAGATAAGGGCAGCAAATACATGGGAACACCACCACTTGCAAGTTCCCCTCCAATCCGTTCATCATCCTGACTCTATAGAATCACAGACTTGTTACAGCAGAAGAAGGGCAGCACTGGTTCTATTCCCTAGTGCCAACCTCCTACCTTTTCCCCATATCCCTGCACAGCATTTCAATCCAACTAATCACCCTGTACTTGGAAATACATTACTGTTCTTTCATTATCACTGGGAGAAAATCCTTCAATTCCCTCCCTTAATTGCATTGTGGGTCTACGTACAGCACATGGACTGCAGCAGTTCAAGAAGGCAACTCTTTCCCCTCCTCCTGAAGGGCATCCAGGGACAGGCAATAAATACTGGCTCATCCAGCAATGCTCATGTCTTACAAGTGACTTTTCTTAAAATAAAAGGTCCGCGTCGAAATGCTGCAAGAGCTGGACAACATTCAGGCTTGGGCTGATGTGTGGTGTGACCACAAGTGCCTGACGATGAACATCTCCAACAAAACAGACCCTAACCATTGTTGCTTGATGTTTAATGGTATTACTGTTGTACCTCCAACTAACAACGTTGTGGTGGTTAACATAGACCAGAAGCTGAAATGGTCTAGCCATGTAAATACTGTGCCTACAAGAAGAAGTCAGAGACTAGGAATTCTATGGTGATTAACTTGCCTCCCGTCTATCTAATGTCTACCGACCATCCAGAAGGTGCAACTTAGGCATGTGATGGAATCACAAAGATCACTTGAAGCTCAACATCATCCAGGACAAATCAACCCACTTGTTTGGCACCCTGTCTACCACTGTAAATATTTAATTGCTCCCTTCACCACTGGTGGTAGTGTGTACCATTTCCAAGATGCACTGCAGCAACTCATCAAGGCTGTTTCACCAGCACCTTCCAAACCCATGATCTCTTGTCACCTAGAAGGCAAAGGTAACAGATGCACATAACACCACTACCTGTATGTTCCTGTCCAAGCTAGCACCCTTGAAACTCAGAACTATGTTCTTTCACTGTCACTGAATCAAAATCCTGGAGTTTCCTTTCAAAAAGTATGGTGTGTAACCTAATACTCCAAAGATTGTAGAGATTCAAGAAGGTAGCTTACCAATACTTTCTCTAGCCAGCAATGTTGACTTCCCATGAATAAATAAAAAGAAACGCTGCTGATCCTGAATCCTGAATAAACAGGTTAAGCATTATACTGGCACAATGATGATAGTTGCTTGATTCCCATACCAAATTTATAGCTGTTAAGTTCCACCACTAATTAACATTCAGGTTCAGGTTTTTGTGGGAATGTTGTGACAGACCTAAGGCATACCAAGTAGACTGCCTTAAGTATCAGAGTTTGCCACTTTAAGAATGAAAAGGCATTAGGAGAATGTGACCTGCTGTGTTGAGTGTTTTGTAATGTCCATTAAAGGGAGTTATTTGTGACATACTGTGTCTGATACATGGAGAATCATAGTTGGAAGAGAATTCTGTGGATGCAGAACTGGTTTGTGGAGCAGAATGTTAGCAAGAGAATGATTTTTTAAAAAAAAACATTAAGGGCCTGGAGAAAGCTAAATGTTTAAACAAGCAGAATACTGGCATTAATATTTGGATGAGGTGACTTTTGTGTTTTATGAAAAACTCAGAAGTCGTAAATTTTCACTTTGACTCTTTTGCTTTCTGACATCGAGTTGTTAGATCTTATGATAAAAATGACTGATTGAATCCTTGGTAAATACCTAACTTATATGGGAATTCCTTACCCACCCCTTCCTTCACTGGTTGACTAACTGACACTCTGTAATTGTTCAAGTATCTGTCACAACACATTCCTTTCCTTTGCCAGATGCTTTGATTTTTTTTGAATTTCTAGCAACAGAACCCCAGACTGATCATCGTCCTTTTGTTGTTCGAATTGTTTATCAAACTCCATTGTGAAGAATGCTTTGTCTTATAAAAACACAAGCATATAATCAGTTGTCTTATCTTCAAGTTGAATTTATTACTAACGTGCTTTTGAACCTCTAGGTTTTTTAAATCTGAGCACATTGTTTATGTCAAATTATAATGTATTTCTCTTGTTCTGTTGACATTGATGATAAAGGAACCATGTTTGCTTCTTAGCAGTTGGATATATACAAAATCTGAAAGTAACAGGTAATTTCAGAAGCAGCTAGGATAAATGTTAATAATCTGTCTGAATATATATCTGCAACAAGGAAATTGACTATTTCAGTAACATCATTTTTGATAACACACACACCTCACGTTTCTGTCTTCCATCTGCTGCAGTGTTCCAATGAAACTCAACACAGGCTCATTTGTCATGTAGGAACTTTGCAGCGTTCTGGATTCAACATTGGGTTCAACATGAACTGTTATGAATATTTCTCCACCCTGTCTTTTCACCAACATTCTCCCCACCCCCATTCACTCAGCAACCTTCTCGCCCCCCCCCCCCCTCCCCCACCCCCCCTTCCCCCCCCCCCCCCCCACCCCCACCCCCACCCATCTATCCTAGTGTCTGGTTTTCTTGGCTTTGCTTTCAGCTGATTCATAGTCTGCTTTTACTGTCTAATCTGGACCTAACCTCCTCCTCCACAGCCATTATAGTCCTTTGTCTTTTGTGACTCCTGTGATTTCCACACTCCCTCATCCTCTAATCTTCACCAGTCTCCCCAGTTGGTCCTCCCCACCATTTTATACACTGCCAAATGCATCACTTTTTTATCCGTCTCTTCTGTTCCAAAAAAAGTCATTCTGGATTCAAAACGTTAACTCTATTTCTCTCTCCACAGATGCTGCCAGCCTTGCTAAGTTTCTTCATTTTGATTTCACATTTTCACAATCCTCAATATTTTGCTCTTCCGTTCAAAGCTAACTTGATTGTTAAGTTGTAGTTGCAGCTAATAAATGAGACTGTGTTTAAAATATTTTTACCTACCAATGATACATTGTGATACATTAGTAGTTGACTTGTGTCTCAAGTCTTTAAGGCCTTGTCAGATCCTCAACAGCTACATTTAACAAGGATGACATTTATAAAGGTTGATTTTCATTAATTACTTTTGTTAAGGCAACTGTAGGACTTTCAAGAATTAATTTTATATTTTGGCCTCTGACTGCCTTCATAAACAGTTCTAAATGTAACATTGTATTGGAGCTGGAGGAACACAGCAGGCCAGGTAGTATCAGAGGAGCAGGAAAGTTGACATTTTGGGTCAGGACCCTTCTTCAGAAATGGAGAGGGGCAAGGGAGCTGGGAAATGAATAGAGAGAGAAGGGGTGGGGCTGGGGAATGTAGTAGGATGGTGATAGGTGAGTGCAGGTAGGGAGTAGTGGGGATTGGTCAGTGGGATGGGAGAGGTAGATAGGTGGGAGAGAAGATGGACAGGTTGTGTCAGGTCAAGGAGGCGGGGATGAGAGGGAGGCTTGGACATGGGATAAGGCCGTATGTGGGGAGATTTTAAAACTGGTGCATCCTACTGACCACTCCCTACCTGCACTCACCTGTCACCATCCCACCTACCTTCCCCAGCCCCACCCCTTCTCTATTTATTTCTGAGCTCCCTTCTCCCTCCCCATTTGTGAAGCAGGGTCCCGACCTGAAATGTCAACTTTCCTGCTCCTCCGATGCTACCTGGCCTGCTGTGTTCCTCCAGCTCTATACTGTGTTGTTTCTGACTCCAGCATCTGCAGTTCTTGCTATCTCTAAATGTAACATTGCTCAGTTTTAGAATATTGTGATCTCTTGATCCAAATCAAGATGAAATTAATACTGAACAACACTAATTAATGAGTTTCTGATCTTTCAATCTGCAATTAAGGCAGCAGAAACCAATGTGTAAATCACATTAAATTTAATTTTTCTCGTGTATTCCTTTGCAGCATAGCATAATGCATCTGATACAAGAAATACCACCCTGACTCGCTATGATCATTTGGGTATTTTTGTGTGATTGGGATAAGAGCTCAGGATATATGGAATTTGAGTATGTTACTGTTCATTATTCAAAAAAAAAATATAACATTATTTCTGGTGCAAAAGCAATTTGTACTAAAAACGTAAAGTGACAAGTGTTGTTTTGTGATCTTTTATCTATAAGAATGAAGTGACAGAGACTGCTGTGAAGCTAGAAACATAATCTGAGGCACTTATGGAGACCAGATCAATTTATGTACATATTGGAAAGAGAAAAAGTGCCATTTATATAAATGACTACTGTAAGAGGAAGAGCACGTCTAACCCCCAAAAAAGACATTCATGACTGGGGAGCAGAATTAGAAAAGTGGTGGGGGGAGAAAGGGGAACAAGAGGAGAAGCACTTTTCATTCAAATTCCTTAGATCAATGTGGCTGTAATTTTCTTCTGTGTGTTTTATCTTTGTTGCCCAGTTTGCCCTTGCTGCTTACCCACATTATAGATGAAATGTGGAGATCAGCAGAAGAGAGGACATGTTATTCCCAGGGAAACCGTTCTTATCAATTACAACAGTTATTGCTGCATTGCATTTTTCACTAGATGGCACTCTGTATCTGTGATGATAGTTTATTGTCTGAAAGCCTGCAGTTAAATTCTACAGCCTGCTTTATCCAGAGCATCCCATAATTCTTGGCAGGTTTACCACAGTTTGATTCATTTGGACACGTAACCTCCTACTTGTCATGAATGAATTGAGAGTTAAAGGCCTATACATCTACCTGTCTGAGGAATGCTCACACATTCCTTATGGTATTCATTGTTTTTTATTTATCTTTCTGGACAGCTGTTGTATTGAAGTTACAGCACACCTTTGTGGACTTTCATCTCATTGGTTTATGACACTTTGGATATGTGCAAAGTTTTTAATTAGACTTGCCAGACAGCCTCAGGCAGCACTAGCGCCACAAAGTCTTCTTTCTCTCTCCGCCTTACAGCACAACAAGCCTCTCTACTCCTTTGAAGACAATGCAGACTATGTCTACGACGTCATGTGGTCACCAGTGCATCCTGCACTATTTGCTTGTGTGGATGGAATGGGACGATTAGACCTCTGGAACCTCAATAATGACACTGAGGTGAGAAAGAAGATAATATTTTGTGATTTAATCACTTTTTCTACATATATTCGAAAATATTAAGTTAGAGAATAGTGGTTAGGGTATTCCTTCTACAACATTCTTTGCCAGTTGATTTTTAGCACACAACCTCACTGAATTATGGAAAATCCAAATACATGATTATTTAATCTTAAATCCTATTTTTACAAAAAATGTTTTTAGGTTTGGAAATTGAATTCCTATCACAGGTTTAAATATATACATTGCATTGTAGTCTCTGAGCACTTTGAAATTTTAAAATTAGATGCGTTAACTTTTAAAATGTATATTTACACAACTGTGCCTGAATCAATTCTTCACATGATGCTGTTTTTTGGGCCACAAGAAAGAAAGTAGTTTATTATTAAACACAATTGAATGTTCATTTTTCTTCTCCGTATAATGTACACATTTTTACTCTTTTTAATACAACGTTAACTATAAATAAAAATGTGGGCAAGTCATTTCAAGCTGAATGTCAACTGGCTGGAGACAAAAAAAAGTCTTTTGAAGTGTCCACAGCAGGAAGTGGTGCAGCCTTTTTAATTACGAACCACACAGCTGCAGGATATGAGTGGGAAAGGCTTTTTCTACATCAGCTATGTTTTAGGAGGAGGTTGGAGTACTGTCAGGTATGTTTTGTGAAATGTGCCAATCTACCAAATGCCAAAAGTTTAGTGTGGTCATCTCTTGTTCTGGTAAAATCTCCCACAGTGATACTTGGCTGATTAAATATTTAACCATTTCAGTTCTAAAGTAGTACTAAAAAATACACATTTTTTTTACATCCACCAGTCTGTATATTTGAAATACAAACGGCTGAAAATTACACTGGTTGACACAAGTCATCTCAATCAGACAGAGTGAAAATTTTAATCAAATTTACACAAAAAATAAGATATTGAATATTCTAAAGACAATAATTTTTAAAATCCTGGCACTCCCTATGCCTTAATCTACTACAAAACAAAAAATCTTTGAAATAACTGTGCATGCGAAAGGTTACACTACTGTTTATACAAATTAAATCACGGCTTTCCATTCCAGCCATTATGTCGGACTTTGGGATAGAGGTGCTTTGTGAAACAACATGGTTGATTATATGTTAACAGTATCATACGTGATTGCTGTTACATGATGCTGTCTTTGAACGGAGTGTTTGCAGAAGGACCTTGAAGTGATTTTCTGATGTTCTAGGGGTGACAGTCCTAGCTCTATTATAGAGCTGCCTGAAAATTGATAATGAACCCATAACAAATGTCGTTTTTAACCCTTAGCAATGTTTTACTCTTTGGATTAGCAATTACTGCTGTTTGTAGTTAAATAATTTTTACTAAGTGGTGTTTTAAAACAACCAAACCTTTGGCGATTAATTTAATACCTAAGGATTGCCTTGTTGGATAAGTTTTTGTTTACTGTGTAAATTTACACCAGGAGTAGGTTAGTTGTTAATTCATAATAAGCACCTAAATTGTGAGAATCCGGTTTAAAACTGCTTCGTTTTCCATTTGCAATAAAGTTGAATAATTTCTGTTGCAGCTATTGACCTTCATGGCTGCTTGAAGGTCATTCAATGGGCCTGAATTTGTTGAAAAAAATAAGAGCACGTGGAAGCTACACTTTATTGATAAAGTACAAACTGGCCAGCAAGTTCAGGAAATTGAGAGATGCCATGAGTTGCAAGTCTCCAGAATTTTCTGGTTGACTTGTGCCACTCTGCCATTTGTTTCATCGCAGCTCATCTAAGCACACTTGTTCCTTTTATAAGACCCTGCTGGATTTGGACATTAATTTCTTGTGAGTTAGGTTATTAATTACTAAACCTAAGTATTAATTAATGTAATGTATAATTAATGACTGTAAATCAAATTCCCTAGCACAAAGAATGAGTTTTTCTAATTTTTGAAATTTAATTCCTTTAGGTAGTTTTGAAATGTCAAGTTTTCAAATCTTGCATTTTTTTTGCTTCCTCTTAATCCAATCCTTCACTGCTTCTCTATTTCCATTCCTGTTTCTGATTTGTCTACGATTGATCCTCTTTTTCAGTCCTGCTTCTTTATTTCTCAGATCTTAAGTTTAATTGATTAAGCGGATCCAACGTTGCCATGCTACCATCACAATGGCTGTATCCACTCACAGCTCCAGCATTTCAAAATGCCAATATACGTTAAAGTGACCACAGGAGAAAGGTTAACTAACAGCCTATGGTGTGAAATTCCCTGCTCCAGCAAGTTTAATTTGACTACTCCTGCGTTGTGACCGTCATACTGTGTTCAACATTTTATTGCCCATTCCTAAATGCCTTTTAATAGATGTTGGTGAGTCCACTTTCTGAACCATGACAGTACTGTTCCGTCATTGTGACAGAGTAGTGATGATCTTTCCTTTCAGGAAGAAGGAATAGCATATTGTTCCAAGTCAGGATGATGCAAGGCTGAGGAGACCTTGCAGATCACACTTGTCCAAAGCACATGCTGTCATCATCCTTCAACAGCATATGATATCACAGATTTTGGTGGTGCTGTCACTGCAGTGAATCCTTTTTAGATGGTACACACTGCAGTCATGCTACACTAGCGATAGAGGCCATTTAATTGCAAATATGGTGCTAGCATTCAGAGCAGTGACCAGCATTTCTGCGATGGTGAAATGGGCCGAGGCCTTCAGTGGTGGATGCACCCTGAGAGTATGCGTGTAGTCACCTGGATTGGCTGTTTTCCCTGGTGTTAGTGGGATACATGGCTGGCCCATCATGCACACCCATTGCTCCATTGATCTTCTGGAAAGGCCATTCTCTGACCCCTCACAACTTGTTCACACATTCAGTAGTGTACTCCACAAAGGTTGTCACTTCCTTAATGGAGAACAGCATGTGTCTGCATTCAAGAGATATGAATCCACTCATAGATTCCTTCATTGCTTCAGCATGGATTTCACTGACTCCAGAAACTCCACCATTTTATCTCTCATTTGATTTTGGTGCTGGAGCCTTTGCCACTTGAATGATGACACATGAGATTCAAAATCCTCTTGGAGCTAAACATTGCTGAACATCTGTTCTGCCACTGCCTCTATTACCACTAGTTTGCGTGTCTGTGAAGTGCTCACCAGATCATGCCACCAATTTATATTTCATACTTGTCCTCTGAGTTTGTCCAGCAGTGATCCGCCCAAATTTAGGAAGTTGCATTCTCCATCAGTCTCAAATTGGATAAATGGCCATTCATTGCTAGTCCATTGGTGTTCCCTGGCATTCTGAACATGCTACTCTGATGAGATGAGCATGAATATGGACACTGTCTCAGTTCTGTCTTGTGACGATTTTCTGCTGTTCACTATGAGCCAGTGTACATGTTACCATTCCTATGGAATGCTGAGGCACCCATTTAACCATGTCATTGCAACTTTTGACCATATTTGAGTGTGGGTCTTTGCATGCTGATAGGATGCCTCAATATCAACTTGGTGCTTGATATAGCTCCATGTCTGGGTCAGCCACGTGGCCTTTGTTTTCATGAGACCTGTTACTTCATACTGAGCTCCCAGTTGCCACTGTTAATGCCACTCAGCATTTCAGATCATTAATGTACCAATACGTTTTGTGTTCTGGGTACAACTCCTCACCTGTTCACCATTTCGGCCACCTCTATCCATGCCTTCTTTGTTCTGTCAGTAGCTTCCACTTTCTGTCAGGTGAGAGAAGTACCTGCCTCCTTTCATGGATTGCTTGCAGAAGTGCATCAAGGGATGGTCACTGAAGTATGAGACATCCCTTGCTGCTATCTCAGCACAGTTGTCCACCATGATCTTGTCTTCTGGTTTGTGGCTGTCTGAATACTGCACAAGAGCCTCATAAAATTCTTATTGTGTGTGGGCTGTCAGCAGTGGGACCCACCCACTATCATTCATTCATTATTGTAGGCCATCAACTTGCTGCACTTCTGAAAATACAGTGGGAAGCCCCAATTTCTACATGTGTTTCTGATGTGCGTTTGCTCCTGATGTCTGGAGCCTGCCAGGATCAGACAAATCCTGCCCTTTGCTTCTATTTATATAGCCTAGGATCCTGGATCCTTTATTAATCATTTTTAACCTCTCACAACTTGTGCTTGTACATGTCTTTGTCCCTTTGCTCCTCTTAGAATTATAGCCCTTATTTTATATTGCTTATCCTCATTCCTCCTATGAAAGTATATCCCTTTCCTGCATCAAATTTCATCTGCCACCTATCTGCCCAAAGCTTTCAGAGTTTCATGAGGCGTGCTTCTCTTGTTGCTTAGTAAAAGTTAATGTGAACAGTTGTTTTGAAAGCTTCACAACATTTGATGATCCCCTATTAAACAAGCACAAGATGTTATGCTACACTTGGCATTAAAGAGAGATAGTGCTTCTTCAGAAGATCTCTAACAGTGTATGGTGGTAAGGAAGGTTAGCCTCTGTAGCTTATTCTTGTATCTGCAACTAAAATAACAATCAGTCAAACATGTAATGATTTAAAAGAGCCAATGTATTTACATTCTATTATTCTACATACAAAGTAGTATCATCTGTGCCACTTATGTGCCCTCACAAGCTTTTCTTTTGGTTTGCTTTTTCATTACATCTAGATGCAGTTCCAAGGCATGCAACTGGGTTGATGGAGACTGCCTTATAGCAGAGCCTGCGAGCCTTGAATGTTTGGATGGATGACCCTGAGTGTGTTTCAGGCTAAAGGGCCCAGACTTGCTGGCAGTGCCTTGGCTAGATGCAGGCATACCCTCCTCAGCTCGAACATTCATAGGGCTGGGATTGAAGACTACTTCAGTGCCCTGTGAGGAGAGTTCTGTGGGACCTGAATGTGGTTCCTCCTTTGTCTGGGTGTCTGCAGTCACCATCCTGGTGCTTGGCTGTTGGTGGTGAGCACCAGTAGTTATAGATATGGATTACAGATCTGCAGCCAATTAGCTTTCTTGTGGACCTGACTCTCCATGACAACTGCTAACTTGCTCATGGAGTTAGCCATATGGCCTCTTCCTCAAGTGGAGGAGGATATAATGTCTAGAGGGCCTGGACATTTCATGGTGGAGGCTGTGTGGATGTCGTTTTTGCTTGTAGAAGATGAAAGAATGAGTTGTGAAATAGGGATATGAACTTGGGCATGTAAAGAATATATTTACAATGGTGGTAATGGGACAGCAGCACACAACTTGATGATAAATTTTGATTGATTGCTGAGGCATGGAGGTCTCAGCATCATCACGGGAGTGGTCACCTTCTTCTCCCACCCAGCATTATCTCCTCATAGGTGGTGTACTAATGAATATTGGCACTCCACATCTCGGCCCCCTTTGCCTAATGTTTCCTTCTGGAATGAGACAAAGGCAGGGATTGAGTGAGATGAAACTGGCTTGTACAGTTGGATAGTCTTGGTGCAGGTAGGGGAGCAGGTGGTGGGATGTCCTGAGTGAGTAGAAGCATAGAAGGTGTACAGGGTTAGTAGTCTTGAGGGAAGGAGGGAAGAAGCTGATTGCAGTAGTGAGCATTGTAAACCATGAGCCTTGGTGGGATATATGTGCAGTAGCAGAGTTAGACTTACTCTGAGGTAGCAGAGCGAAGATGGTGCCACTCATGGTATGGAACACAAATGATCATTAACTGTCTTCCTACATCATTGGGAATTCATCCAAACCATGGATACCACATTGACCCCAGGTGGCAACTTCAGACCAGGCTAGCACTGACTGGTGCTGTGGTCTCCTCTGGCAGTCCTGAGGAAAGAGGATGGGCCTCATGTCCACCGTCTCATCTACGAGAATCTCCAGATTCTAGTCAACAAAGTGGGATGCTAACTTGCCTCTGTCAGCCATTCCTGGGGCATTTCTTCGCACACTATAACTGTGAAGGGCTATTCTTGCCTTGCAGCATTTAAACTGGTACACAGCTAAGCTTTAAGCACAGTCCCAGGAGCAGGAAGCCTGGAAATTCCAAGCAGCAACGAGCATTTCTGCCACTGGTGAATGCAAGGCAGTGTGGCGCTGTGGACCATACTAAATGAGGTGAGCACTGTAGCTAAACTCTGTGGAGCTCATGGAAATAAATCCTGCATGAAACTCCCCAAAATTGGCATTTAGCCCGATTCTGTAAAAGTTCAACCCAATAAAACAATAAGAAACAGCCATATCCCCTTCTGCTCCATCCATGCCACCTTTGCCCATTTACCTTCCCCATGGCTACTTAGACCCTTAATGCTAACTTGTGTAGAGTACAGATACCTACATGGTTCTTTATAGCTTGTATACCAACTCATGTTGACCCATATCTGATAAGCCTTTGCTGTTACAACCTTCATGCCAAGTCATCTAGTATCCACCACGGGCAGGTCTCAGGACCTATGCTGAGATGAAATAAAATAAAGTTCTAAACACCTATTATAGTCTTTGCTTTGGAGAATAAAAGCTCATGCATAAAGATCCATTGCCTACATTTCTGTTCCATAAAGTGCTTAATGTCTTCTGAAAACAATGACTTTAAAGATCTTAAGTCATTGAAGTTGTCAATTGAACTGTGAGCTGACAGATGTTCCACAGTGATAGTCTGTGAAAGCAGTCATAGGGCACATATATGCCTGAGGGATGTCATTAAAGTATATCAACAGACAGTGAAATTGGAGTTCTGAGGAAGGGCCACTTGATCTGAAACATTAACTCTGATTTCTTTCACAGATGCTGCCTGACCTGCTGAGCTTTTCTAGCAGTTTCTATTTTTGTTAGTCACTAGCAAGCCCCGAGTTTTACTAAACTGCAGGGTTTTTTTAAAAGAAGTCAGAATATTTAAATATCTTTAATCTTGACATTTCCAGTGACAGTTATGCACTTTTTGTGCATCTTCATGTCCATATCTAATAATGCAAAAGGGTTCTTTTACCTGCCAAAATAGCTTTGTAGCTTCCCCTGAAAAATTTAAATCTCAATTTGTGTTTTGGACATTTCACTAATAAATATTGGATCTGTTTCAAGCCAGCTGCACTTTCACACATGCAGCTGTGTTCGTGAACCACAGATATGCCAACCTGCCTGTACCTCTGTGCAGCCTCCCCATAAGCCTCATCCACCTGAAAGAAATGCATGGAATAGAAATTATATATAATTTTCCATACATCTAAGTGCTACTATCATTTCATAATGATGAAGAGGGCCATAAGCATAGCCAAAATGACATTGGAGCCTGCATTGTGGCACTTCCTCTCCAAAGGTGTCTGTGGAACTACCCGGTGGGTACCCTATCTCTTCAGGTGTTGTTCCATCCCCAAACCCAGCAACCACCATTTTCACTGGGGTGAAGCAGGTTCATTGAGTGGGTACAGGATAGCAGATGGAGTAAAATGTGAGGAGATATGTGGGGCTATTCACATTAGTCATAAGTATTAAAAACACAATACTTTTTGAGAAGGGTGAAGCTTGTAAATGTTGATATTCAGAGAGACTTAGATGTGTTGGTACAAGGAATGCAGAATATTAACATACAGGTACAACAAATAATTAGGAAGGAAAGGGCATGCTGTCCTTTATTGCAATAATTGTAACCCAGGACATTGTGGAAAGTTAGGGAGGAAATTGTGGGGTCCTAGAAGAAATGTTTATATTATGTACAAGTACAGGTGAGGTGCCAGAGGACTGGAGGATGGCTAATGTTGTGCCTTCCTTTAAGTAAGGATATAAGGAGAAGCCTGGGCAATCTGGACCTCCGAGTCTGACTTCGGTAGTGGGTAAATTGTTGGAGGTGATCCTGAAACGTAGGATTTACCTGCATTTGGATAGACAAGGAATGATTAGGGATAGTCAGCATGGTTTTGTGCGAGGGAAATTGTGTCTTACAAACTTGATTGAGTTTTTGAGAAAGTAACCAAAAAGATTGATGAGGGCAGAACAGTAGACATTGTTTATTTGGACTTCAGTAAAGCCTTTGATAAGGTTCCATGTGGTAGACTAACTGGTAAAATTAGATCACATGGGATTTAGGGTGAGATAACAAGAACTGCAGATGCTGGAGTCCGAGCCAACACAGTACGGAGCTGGAGGAACACAGCAAGCCAGGCAGCATCAGAGGAGCAGGAAAGTTGACATTTTGGGTTGGGACCTTTCTTCAGAAATGGCTGAATATCTGAAGAACGGTCCCAACTATAAACATCAACTTTCCTGCTCCTCTGATGCTGCCTGGCCTGCTGTTTTCAGGGTGAGCTTGCCGATTGCATATAAAATTGGCTTTACAGTAGAAGATAGAGGGTGGAGGTGGAGGGTTGTTTTTCAGACTGAAGGCTGTAACCAGTGGCGTTCCACAAAGATCAGTACTGGGTCCACTTTTGTTTGTCATTTATCTAAACAATTTGAATGAAAATAGAGGAGGCATGGTTAGTAAGTTTGCGGATGACACCAAAATTGGTGATATACAGGACAGTGGAAAAAAGTTTATCTAAGATTGCAAGGAAATCTTGATCAATTGGGATAATGGTCTGAGAAGTGGCAGATGGAGTTTAATTTGGAGAAATGCAAGGTATTACATTGTGGTAAAACAAACAAGGGCTGGACTTGTACAGTTAATGGTAGGGCCCTTGGTAGTATTGTAGAAAAGACAGACCTAGTGATTCAGGTACATAATTCTTTGAAATTTGCATCACAGGTAGACAGGAGGTTAAGAAGGCATTTGGCATGCTTGCCTCATTGCTCAGATCTTTGACCATAGGAGTTGGGATGTCATGTTGAGGTTGCTCGCGATGTTGGTGAGGGATTATCTGGAGAACTGTGTGCAGTTCTGGTTGCCCTGTTACAAGAAGAATATAATTAAACTAGAGAGGGTTCAGAAAAGATTTAGCAGGATGCTGCTGGGAATGGAGGGTTTGAATTATAAAAATAGGCTGTATAGGCTGGGACGTTTTTCACTGGAGCATAAGAGGTTAAGGGGTAACCTTATAGAGGTTTATAAAATCATGAGGGGCATAGATAAGGTGAGTAGCAGAGGTCTTTTCCCTAAGGTGGGGGAGTTCAAAACTAGGCGATATACTTTTAAGATGAGAGGAGAAAGATTTAAAAAAGACATGAGGGGCAACATTTTACATAGTGTGTGGAATGAACTGCCAGAGGAAGTGGCGGATGTAGGTATAGTCACAACATTTAAAAGATGTTTGGATAAGTTCACGAATAGTAAAGGTTTGGAGGGATGTGGTTCAAACACAGGCAAGGTGGAACTGGTTTAGTTTGGGAACAGGGTTGGCATACACTGGTTGGACTAAAGGGTCTGTTTTCTTGCTGTATGACTCTATAGGCATAAAGAAATTCTGCTATAATTGTATGTAGTCTTAGTGAGACTCCATCTGGAATAATGTGCATCTGTAAGGAAGGATGAACTTGCTTTGGAGATGGTGCAACAAAGATCCACTGAATTGGTCCCTAGGAAAAGTGGGCTGCCCTTCAATAAGGTGCTAAATTAATTCAGCCTAAAGTCTCATGTGTTTAGAAGAATCAGAGGCAATCTCATTGAAATATAGAAGATTTTAAAGGAGCTTGGTAGGGTAGACTCGCTGAGATTACTTTGAATTCTCAATCCATCAGAAACATAGGACACAGCCTCAGGATGTAAGAGGATGATCATCATGCAGTTCTCTATACATTGATCTCTGTCATGGTTTCATCCAAGAGGTGCTTGCTAGAAGCCTGGTATTCCCTGCAGCAGGTGGGAGGGAAAACATTGTAGCTTCCTGTAGGCAGTTTTTATAAGCTGACCCTTGAACTGATAACTTCTTAATATCTAATTTGAATCATAGAATGGTACAGGACTGAAAGTGGCTAATTGGCTTATGCCAGAGCTGACTCTTTGCTATTCATTACCATTCTTGTGAATTTCTTTAGCACCTATCCAGGGCTTTCATGTCCTCCCTAAACTCTAAAATAGAGTTAGGACCTCACTGTTATAAAGGCTTAGCATAACTTGCTTGCTTTTGTGTCCTATTCCTCTAATAAATCTTAGGATTCATAAGCTTTAATAATTTTCTCAACTTGTCCTGCAACTTGGAAAAACTGCTTTAAAATTGATCATTTAATTCAAATTTGCACTTCATTCTTCCACCAAAATTTGTCCCTTCAAACTGCTCTGCATTAAATTCCATCTGCCATGTCTGTCTATTTTCTGTTGTTGTCTTAACTTGGTCTTTACTGCGTCTGAGTTTTGATGTGCAAACATTGGCTGCACAGGGCAAAATTGCAATTATTAATACACATCAAAAACATCACAGTCTTAATGTGTTCCTTGGAGAAGACCACTGTACACCTCCCTCTAATATGAAAAACATCTGTTTAAAATCATATTCTTTGAACACCTTAGATATGTTTGTATCATCCTGCCATTGTCAGTTTAATACTGTGGGTTTTAGTTTTGATGGTAGGTGAATGTAGTGCAACTTTGTCAGAGAGTCTTTGGAAGTTAATTTACAGAACATCAGCTGCACTTTGTTCAAAGAACTTAACCAAATTAGTCTAGAACTGTTTGCTTTTACCAAATACATGCTGACTTTCATTTATTAGTCAGTACTTGTGGAAATGCGAATTAATTTTGTCCCAAACTATTGGGACAATAGTTTTACCAGAAATCAACTAATTGTCAATTTTTCTGAGTTTCATGGAAGGCCTCTCTCTGTGTGCCCTGGCACATGTTCTCATGCTGTTCTCCTCAATTTTCCTAATTAGCAGTGCACCACACCCTATCGCACCCCGCTCATCCCAGCTTCCCTCTCTCCAGAGGTGAAAGTACTTGAAACTGTGAAGACCTCCTGGGATTTCCAGTACTAGTGCCATTTTGGGGTGTACTGCAAGGCACCCTCTAGATCAATCCAAGCACCGGAAACTCATCTGCAGTAGGCCAATCATCTGTTCCTCAATGGCCGTGGTTGAAGATTAAGCTGCATAGTATCTATGATTAGCCTCAGCCTGGGTGTGTTGGAAATGGAGTCATCAACCATGGCTGTGGAGAGTAACCATCCTTGGAGGGCATGCAACCCTTGAAACAAAGCAGGAACATGAGATTTCTCAAGGGTAGTTAATGCAGACTTCTACTGTGGTAGCAACGATCACCGATGACATATACATTGATGGGATGGCAACGTTTTTTGCTCATCAAGTCAGCTACGTTTATGATGTGACATTCTTAATGTGTGTAGACTTTAGTGCCTTGTACTGGGAGAAGCCAGCAATATTGGTGCAGCCAACTGCCTGGGCTTTAGCGTTATCTCATCATAGAAAAATGTGATGAAGCTGTGTGATGTCTCAAATTGCTTCAGCAACAGGCTGGATACTTTTGTGGGTCTAGGCTTGTGAGATCACATATACATCCCCAGTAGAAGCAGCCTGTTGCATAAAAGTTTAGTGCAGCTTTCATCTTGTCAGTCACCAGGGTAGGATGGCCACCTAGTCCTTCAGATCTGCAGGTCCCACTCCACCTGGTTATAGCTCTGGGACAGTGTTGTGGAACATCCTCATTTTGTAGTGACACTGTGCCTAGCTCGCCTGGAGGAACTGGTACCAAGGGTGATAGACTGGCTGTCCTGTAATTTCACATTCTAAGGGCATTGTCAGCTATGATGTCTTCATGTGAAGACTGTTTGTTTGGCAGCTTCTGGAGATCACTGCTAGTCCTGGGCTTGCTGGTACATTTCTCCACTTCCATTTCTCTGCAACTTCATTGTGTCCCACCCATAGTGGTGATAACCCCTGCTGTAGTTGGAGCCATTGCTCATGTTTCCAATGAATAGCTCTTCAGTCATGTGAGCAGTCAGCATTCATATCACAGAAATGACATTTTAGCATTATCCTCCATAAAGTGGGACATGGAGGGCTCCAACAAGGAGGGCTGTGGAATACCATTATATAGACCTTTGATATAAGGACCTTAAACCGACGAATGCAGCACAAGCAATGCTGTGTGAATACATTATGATATTGTAAGTGCTGCAAGATTACTGATAACCTGTCTCCCCCTACTCCCTCATAACCCAACAAAGGCAGTATTGCATTTAAGATCATTTCAGTGAATACTTAAAGTTCAAAGTGTGAGGGAATCAGCTATGATATCTTGTGCAGCCTATGAGATCCGTGGATTATCTATGTGAATTGTGGCCTGCGGTGTCACTTTTAAAGTCACCTGTGATTACATTTGCCTATTGTCAATCTGCAATGACATGCTCCAGGTTGCTTGTGACCAGCATTTATAATCTATGCAGTTGGGCACTGCATACATTTCACATGCAGGGTATTATGATTAGAGATGTCTTTAACCTGAACTATGATTAATGCAGTTGCCTCTTGAAGGGCCTCACATCACTGTCAAGTAGAACCTGCCATCTCAGAAAGGACTAAAACTTACTCCACCCAGGTGTGTTTGTAGTCATCTTCCACTTACAATGTGCATTTATGATTTGCATGATTACAGAAGGCAACACAGATAGCACTTAGCACTGTGAGTTGTGGTTGAGCCTAGTCATTAAGGCATCTCTCCCACCCTAAACCTCCATATTCCTTTCTTCCTTGCATCACCTGTCAAGCCCATCAGTACTGAGCTAATCTCCCATTGTTACCTCTGAGCCCTAGCCATATGGCTTAGTAATGACCATGCTCAGTGCTGCCCATCGTGGCTGTGTATTTTTGACCAGCGATGACCTGTCTTCTACTGTATCCCATGTCCTCCAATGCACTATTGTTTCCCCACACTTATATGTTTAGTAACCATCAACCCCTCTTTACAGTTATCGTCCTCTGCATCCCGGCATGCCACCACCATTCCCCAGAATTGACTTCCCACAACAGCTGTGTCGCTAATCATCCCCTCCCATGACTTTCATTGAATCAACCCCTGGGACTGACTGTGATAATCCTTCTCTCTTTCTCCCTCCGAAACCTCCGCACCACAACAGACAAACACACACACCCATCCCCTGCCCCAGACTGACTTGAATGGACAGCCTGACTGATGAGTGACCAGATCCCTTATTGATATCTGTGCAGCTCCCGACTGATTAATGGTGACTCTCAGGATGGTTGCACTGGATCTGCAGTATTGACTGTGACCAACTTTCCAGTCTGCAGTGATACAGACACACTGAATGCCCTTTTGTTCTATCTGGGGATGTATGCCATTAGACTTTGAGACATGGCCATTTGGTTGAAGAATTTGCAGTGTGTTTGCAACATAAGCTGCTGGTAAATGATGCAAGTCAGAGATTGATGTAGCAAAGTGCTGTGCAGTGTGTCCACCCCCTTGACTGATCATTGCGGACATCCATGACAATCCGCTTGGTTTCGTGTCTGTGCTAAAAGACAAGTCGAGATAAAAGTATTGTGAGCCTTCAAGCACTAAGACAGAAAGCGAGGAGCCCAGGGCGAATCCATGAAGTGGATGCGTATCCCCACGTGCAAAGTGGCCTCGCAACAGCATTCCAATGAAAGGTGCCATGTGCTCCAAAGTGCAGCAGTGAACTGCAGAGCTGTATTGTGAGTGAGTCAGAGATGTGCCGTGAGGTGTGGTGAAGCTGGTATGTGTCCGATGCCAGCATCCCTGGATGGGGTTATGGGTGGTCACTGCCCATGGAGCATGCCCTGAGAGGTTGTGAACTGCTGTCCAAGATGGAAGCCCAGAGGAGCAAGTGGTGAGCTGAAGTCAGCAATACCCACTCAGATTTTGATGTTGGGGATTGTCACACTTGTGTTTATATCTAGTGCCTGGGACGGTAGGAAACTGCATATCAATAAGATGAATTGGGCATTTTTCACCATGTTGAGAATCTCATTTCTACTGGTCTCCCTCTCTATTTTTCTCAAATGACTCGCCAATGCCCACATCATTCCAAGGCTGGGGAGATCCCGCGCAGTGTTTTGAAAAATTTTTCCACTAACTGTGTTTTGACTGGATCATTAAATGTTGCATTAATCTCTTTTGCATTTTTAAGCACCTGCAATCCTCCAGGTCTTTAGCATTAACACCAGTTCTATCTCCAATGAAGACTGGACGAGTATGACTAGAGCTTCTGCAGTTTTCACCCTTGCTCCTCTCAGTAAAAAGGGAGGAATTCCACAGGGAGATGAGGAAGGGAGAAAAAAATAGATGTGATGCACTTATGCCATCTTAAAAGTCATTTTATGTTCTGAAACATAATGTATTTGAAGAAAAAAATTCAAATTGTGAATTGCAACCTGAAACACTCTGCACCCATCCATCAAGGTAATAGTTCTAAACATAGGTTTAATTTCCTGAAAATCTATGTAGTAAAATTAATAAATACAGAAGTTGCTGGAAATAACACAGCAGAATAGGCAGTATCTGAGGTTATGACCTTCAGAACTGGGGAAAAAAAAGAATTATAGCAGTCTTGAAAAAAGTGGAGAGATGGAAAGGATAGAAGCAAAGACCAATTAAAGTGAAGTCTGTGATAGAGTTGAAGGCTGACAAAATTAGATAATGAAGAGTGATGACATAAGTCAAAAATGGCTGGTAAGATGGCAAATAATGAAATAAAAAATATGTTTGGAGGAGCTATAATTGAGAAAAGCAGAATGACTACTAGCAATTGCAGTTTCAGGAATGGGTGGAGGTTATAAGCTTAAACCAAATCATATAGTGCAGGTTGAAGTTTTGAACTGTAATCTTCAGAAATTGTTAAACTGCTGCATATAGCCCACTTCTAAATCCGGATTGACTGTACCTGAACTTGGAGTGGGTGAAGCTGACACCATCTTTCCTAACTGGAACTTCATTAATATCCTTACAGTTCATATTTTCATACTTTTGGGGAAAGCCACATTTATTCAAATCAAAAGAAGGCCAATTGGCATCAGTCTCAGGCATAGCCAGTGATGCCCTCATCCCATGAATGAATAAAAAAAAGTTGTTTGAGCTGACCTGTAAATGAAGATCAACAATTGCTCTCTAAATTGTGTTGAATGCAGTTTCACAAAATAGTGCGAAAGAGTTTAGGAAGCGAAAGTTTCATAGAAACAGCAAGAATCTTTCTGAACTTAATTTTATAGCAATTAAGCCAATAAATCCCCAAGACCTGATGGAAATTTGCCTCCAAAAGTGGTACCTATGTAGATGGTTGTTGCATTGTCCAGGGTTTTCCAAAACTCCCTGGATTTTGGAATGGTTTCAGAGGATTAGAAGATAGCAAATATAACACAGCTATTCAAGAAAGACAGATGCAGGGAATTACAGGTCAGTTAGCGTGACATCATCATTAAGAAAGTGTTGGAATCTATTATTAAATGTGTTTTAACAGTAAATTTAGAAAATCTATTAATAAAATGTGTATATAGTGCTAACATGATTATATACAAACGAACAGAAGGGAAGTCATGTTTGAAAATTTATTAGTTTTTTTTTGAGATTACACTGTTAGTGGAAATAGAGAAACCAGTTGGTCTGGCAGCGTCTGTGAAGAAAAAAATCAGAGTTAACGTTTCGAGTCACCGGACCCGAAACATTAACTGATTTTTTTTCTTCACGGATGCTGCCAGACCTGCTGAGCTTTTCCAGCAACTTCTGTTTTTGTTCCTGATTTAAAGCATCCGCAGTTCTTTCGGTATTTATGAGAGAAACCAGTTGATGTGGTATACTTGGATTTCCGAAAGGCCTTCTGTAGGATGCCACATAAAAGATTAATATAAAAACCAAAAGAACTGCGGATGCTGTAAACCAGGAACAAAAACAGAAGTTGCTGGAAAAGCTCAGCAGGTCTGGCAGCATCTGTGAAGGATAAAACACAGTTAACGTTTAGGGTCTGGTGACCATTCCTCAGAACTGTTGTTGTAAAAGATTAATATGCTGTATAAGAGTTTATGAAGTTGAGGGTGAAACATTACCATAGATAGATGAGATAACAAGGTGTAGAGCTGGATGAGCACAGCAGGCTAAGCAGCATCAGAGGAGCAGGAAGGCTGACACTTTTTTCTGAAGAAGGGTCTAGGCCCGAAGCATTGGCCTTCCTGCTCCTCTGATGCTGGTTGGCCTGCTGTGTTCATCCAGCTCTACACCTTGTTATCTCAGATTCTCCAGCATCTGCAGTTCCTACTATCTCTGAAACCATGGATAGATGCTTTGTTATTAGTTAGGAAGCATGATGTAGGAACAAACAGGGTATTTTCAAGTTGGGATGCTGTAAATAGTGGTGTCACAATGGTTAGTGCTGGGACTGTTTACACTCTGATTTATATGAAGAAACTGAGAGTAATGTATTCAAATTTCCTGATAATACAAAGCCAGATGGCAATGTAAGCTGTGAGAAGGTTGTGACAAAATATGTTAAATAAGTGGGCAGCAAGGTGAGTATAATTTTGAGGAAGTGTGAGTTAATCACTTTACTAATAATAAATGCCATTTTTTTCAGTCACGAAGCTTCTAAATGTTGATATTCAGAGAAATTTGTGTGCATCTCCTACAGGGAACATTTAGGACTTTTAGATGAGAAATTTTGCCAGAGTTGTGCATCTTGTGAATTCTCTACTCTACTCTGATGGATGCACCATCAATGCTGAGGTTTTTGGGAAATGTGGGATGTAGGAAGCAGGTAGGAAAGTTGAATTGAAGCCCAAGAACAGGCATAATCATACATAATAATAGAGCAGGTTTGAGGGGCTCTTTTTATTAAGCAAAGTAATAACATGCTGTCGAGAGTGTGTACACTTTTTACCTTTGTTTTAACTTGCAGTAGCTATGGTGGTCTTCCTTTTGACTGAATTATTGGAGACTCAATGGATTATGTGATTAGTTCTGTTTTTAGTTTGTATGTATTGGTCACCTAAACTCTCTGTTATAAATTTACTTGTTAATATTGTTTTATTTCAGGTGCCAACAGCTAGTGCAGCTGTTGAGGGAACATCTGCACTTAATCGGGTCAGATGGGCATCAACTGGCAGGGAGGTGGCAGTAGGAGATTCAGAAGGGCACATATGGGTTTATGATGTCAGTGAGGTAATTATACAACTTATTATTCAAATGTTATTTTTATAATCTTGTTTAGTTGCTGTGATTTGATTATTTGCACATGCGTATGTTCAGTTGAAATTTTGCATCCTCTTAAAACCTTAATGTGGAGGTGCCAGTTTTAGACTCAGGTGGACAAGGTCAGAAGTCACATGACACCAGGTTATATTCCAACAGGTTTATTTGAAATCACAAGCTTTCAGAGTGCTGCTCCTTCGTCAGGTGAAGTGAAGGGAAGCACACAGGCACAGAATTTATAGACAGAGAGGTCAAAAGATAGTACAAATGGTGTGAGTGGAGTGTTGGCAGGCTAAATAACAGGTCTCTGCAGGTGATCAAGAGTGTCAGATGGTGTGAGTAAAGTGTCAACAGCTAAATAGCAAGTGAAGGGATGGCCTATAATATGATTAACTGAGGCAGCGAGATAATTACAAAAAATTAAAAATAAGATGTGCTGAAGACAAACCAAACAGCTGGAACAAGATGATAGCTATAAGAGTCACATGATGAGGATCTAACCAAAGTAATAAGTAACCCAAAACTGTACAAACTAATTAAGGTAGAGAGATCATAACAAGTTATTAAGGTAATGGTGTCAAAACCTCTTTGTAAAGTTTTGGATTACTTGCTACTTTGGTTACACCCTTGACATGTGACTCGTATAACTATCATTTAATTTAATTTAACTATCATCATTTAATACAATTATGAAAACATCGGATCATCACTTGCACAATTGTGCTGCAATAAATGCAGATACTTTCAAATATTAGAATAATGTTTCATTTTGCTAATCCTGTTTTTAAAAATGATTACGTGTTCAATTTTGAATCAGTCGTTTGTGTATGTTGCTAAGTCTTGCTCATTTTGAAACCTGCTAATCTTAGCACAGTAATATGGTTTGATAGATTGTAATTTGCCATATTAAATTGAACTTCAGTAACTACCATGGCTTTGTATTCTCTCAGTCAATCAAAAAAGATTATTCAGAGATTTCCCTTCCATGCATGGAATTCCCCAGATTATTTTTTATTTATCACCTTTTTTCAAATCGTAACACCACCTATATTTTAGTTGTTTCATCTTTTTAAAGATCACCTTCTTGTACTAATTTAAGAATTTACAATTATTCAGTAACATAGGTCCTAGGAGCAGCAATATACCGTTTGGTCCTTCATGGATGAACTGGTTGTGGTTTCAACTCCTTTCCTACCTGCTTCCCATAACCCTTGAGTCCTCTGTCTATCAAACATCAATTGAAATTAGTCTTAGAATAAATTTGAAGAACCAGCTTCCACTATCTTCTAAGATTTTCCACACTAACTGTCATCTAAAAGAAAAATATTTCTCCTGATCTCCATCTTAAAAGTGGAATAATTTATTCTTAATCTATGTATCATTATTTTAGTCTCTTCCACAAGTCGAAAGAGTCTCTGGGCATCCACTGTAGGCAGTCCATTCGAGATCTTGCATTTCAATAAGATCACCTCTCATTTTGTTTAACCTTTCTTCAGAAGATAACCCTTTTATCCTAGGAATGAGTTGAGTGAATCTTCTCTGAACTGCTTCTAAAGCAAGCACTCCCTTTTTTCAAATAGGGAGATCAAAACTTGAACAATAATCCAGAAGTGGTCTTATCAATTCCCTTTACAAATGTAATGTAACTTCTCTACTTTTATATTCCAATTTTCCTCGCTATATAAATGACTACATTAAATTTGCCTTGCTAATCACTTGCTGTATTTGCATACTTTGTGATTAACATATCAGGACTCCTGGATCCCCTTGTACCACTTAGTTCTGCATGTATTCCATTTAAAGGGATAGTTTTACTTTCCCTCCCAAAATTGATAAATTCACTTTAGTCCACATTATGCTCCATTTGCCAATCTTGTTTTAACCATTTGCAGATTCTGTACCTTCACTTGACAACTTAATTTTCTATCTTGAATGTCATTGGCAAATTTAGCTTCCATACCTTCAGTCCCCTTATTCAAGACATTGATTACTTGAGGACTTAACACGGATGCCTGTGCTACTCCATTATACCCACTCTTTGTTTCCTGTTAGCCAGCCAATCTTTTATGCATGCTAATATGTTACCCCTAACCATCTGCTCTTATGTGGCACCTTATCAAACACCTTTTGGAACTCAGAATAGAATTCCCAGGTCAATGCACATAAAGCTTAAATTTCTTTTGCACAAGTGTTGCATTTGTTTTAATATAATGAATGTAGTGAATAAAGATCTCATTAAAGGATAACTTTGTTTTATTGATCCCCTGAAAATGAAAAATTGTGAAATTTGTAGATGTGTTCATCAATTGTGTTGTCCCAGTGGGTGTTTTGCTTTTGCCTAAATTACTATTCCGTTATCTATTGTAATCGTGATGAACTTCAGAAAGATACAGAAAATAGTACTTGTCTGTTCACTTTAATATAAATAGCACTATTGCAAATCAGGAATGTATTTTACTATTCCAGTAACCATTTCTATAAATTTGAAATGTTGAAATGGGAAACATATAACTGCTTTGAGCATCTATAGTCATGATTTAATTCGTCATGCATCAAAGTTCAGTTTCTCAATGTATTTTTTCCCCCTTGAATTCAAATGTTTTCATTTTGGTAATAAGATCTGGCATTACTTTCAAAGTCTAGTTCAAGACAATCTTCTCACTCTGCAGTGATTTTATAGGGTGCATACTAACATGAAAGAACAATTAATCTGGATTTGTAACAATATAAAGATCACACTTGAACTGCCAGATTTTAAAGTAAAGCCTCTTACAATAATTAAAGTAATTATGAAAATGTTATATTTTGCACCTGTTCACTGCTAGTGGTTTTTCTTGATTCTATATGTGCAAGCTACACATTACCATTAAAACTGGGAATGATCAGATCAGCCAAGAAGGTTTGAGTTATACAGAAAAGCTGGATAGGCTAGAACATTTTTCACTGGAGCATAGGAGGTTGAGAGGCAACCTTATAGAAGTATACAAAATCATGAGGGGTATAGATAAGAGTTAATGGTAGGTGCCTTTTCCCTAGGATAGGGGATTTCAAGACGAGGGGGCACTTTTTTAAGGTGAGAGGAGAGATTTTAAAAAAGACAAGGGACAAATTTTTTACACAGAAGGTGGTTCACATGTGAAATGAACTTCCTGAGGAAGTGCTGGATGTGGACAAAATTATAACATTTAAAAGATATTTGATTAAAGTATATGAATAGGAAAGGTTTTGAGGGATATAGGCCAGGTGCAGGCAGGTGGGACTAGTTAATTTGGGATTATGTTCGGCATGGTTGGACCTAAGGGTCTATTTCCATGCCGTATGACTTTATAACCAATTGAATGGTTAAACAGACTCAGTGGGCTAAATGGCCTCCTTCTCCTTTTATGCCTTATGGTCTTGGAATTATATTTCTAACAAATTTAATTCTGATTATTGTTTAATTTTTATTTAGTTTTCTTCCAAGCACATTTGGCAATCTAACATATATTTCACTGTCATAGTCAGCTGAGTTGGCTGGTAAATAGGAAGCTGGTATATAGTTGGTGATATTGTTAATTTCTTTTCATATATAAACAATAGCTTAAGACAAATAGTAATAAAGGGGAATTTGTCTATACATTTGACGGCCCTGCAAATATCAATTGCTTGCCAAACATTCCAGTGCAGTTTAGACACTTTAATAAACTGAATATCCAAGACTACCTGTCTTGTGATGTGCTCTCTCACACTTATAAAGTTAAATTGGTTCTCCCATGCAGAAAGGTATTCAGTGCTCCAAATAAAGTGTATTATCATTTTCTGGAATTTAGAAATTGGATTTGAGAATGAATTATGGAGTAGAGTTATTTTAAATAAGAGCGTACTTAGGTGCCAATAACCCATTAAATCCATCAAAGTACTGGAATTTGGATGTTTGTCAATAATGTCCTTTCACTTACACAATGATTAAGCATGCCTCTACCAAAATATCTTTTTGGTTAGTGGCACATTTCCCAGTAAATCGTTAAGTAACATTTTATTCTTGCAAAAAATTCAGAATGTTTATCCCTTGATACAGTGATTTTTTTGAAGAATGTCTAGACACTAAAACCAATCTTTGGACTGAATCTCTTGGAACACTTCCGTCAGATGTTTTTTAAAAAATCAATTAAAAGTCATGGAATTGTTTTAGAGATACGCTGGGGATAAAGTACAAGTTACTTCTGAAATATTCCTCAACCTCCCTTTTTTTGTATAGATACTTGTAAATTTGCTGCCAGCGTATTATTTAGGATGGTCACTTATTTGCAAATGAGTTTTCTGCATTCATGTTGAATGGATGTCTCTGGTATGGTCACCTTTCTAACTAGGTCTGTGGAATGTGATGTTGAATTACCTTTGTGAACTGTTGCAATCATGTGTTGTCTGTACACCCGGAGTACTATCAGAGAATGAGTTCCAGAATTTTGACCCAGTGACTGAAGGAAGAGTGATATGGTTCTGAGTCAGAATGATGTGTAGCCTGTAAGGGTATCTTGTAGGTTGTGGTGTCCCATACATCTACTGCCTTTGTGCTTCTCAATGGTAGAGTTTGTGGTTTTGGAAAGTAGTGTTAAAGGAGCCATGAGTTTCTGCAATGCATCATGTACATAAAGTACTCATTGCTGCCACTATGTGCCAACAGTGGAGGAACTAAATGTTTAAGTGGTAGAACAGTTGTCATTCAAATAGGCTGCTTTTGAGCTTAGTTACACACTAGTATATGTATCTAGTTTGTTGGTTCATGTGGTAATTAAATTTTACCAAGGAGTAATATGTGTCCTGAAATAAAACTAAAGTGCTGGAGAAACTCTGCAGATCTAGTAGCATCTGTGGAGAGGGAAACAGTCTTAATGTTCAAGTCCAGCATGGTGGTTCTTCAGAATTGAATCCTGCTTGAGGCAGCTGGTCAGAATGATGAGATGAAATTCTTTTTTAATTAGTCACAGAATGTGAGCATCCCTGGTTAGGCCAGCATTTACTCATGAGATGGAAGTAGCTTATGGTGATTTTACTTTTCAGCTCTATTTAAGATTAAGACTTTTGGAATACTACGTTCAGTTCTGGTCTCCCTGCTATAGGAAAGATGTTGTGAAACTTGATATGGTTCAGAAAAGATTTACAAGAATGTTGGAGTTGGAGGGTTTGAGCTATACGGAGAGGTGGAATAGGCTGGGGCTGTTTTCTCTTGACTGAGACCTTACAGAAGTTTATAAAATCAGAGGAGCATGGATATGGTGAGAGCAGAAAGATTTCGAAAGGACCTAAGGGGCATGCAGAGGGTGGGGCATGTGTGGAATGAATAGAAAGGGTTTAAAGGAACCAGATTAAGATACTGGTCAGCACAAACGAGTTGGATCGAAGGGGCTGTTTCTGTGCTGTACAACTCTATGACTCTATGACCACTAGGTGGAGCAATCCACACACATGCACAGGATTAGGGTGTTGCAGGACAATGCCTCAACAAAGTAACAGTAGAGCAGATGCCTGTAATAAAAATGGCACCATCCCTAAATTCACAGGGCAAAAGCTCCAGAGTGTCTCCCCTAATGTTACATATTGTCATCATAAAGGTTTTAATCCTGAGCATTGAAAGATTAAAGCTCATCAGCCACCCCATAGCTGATTAGTATTACATCATTTGAATGTAAATGCAATTGTTCCAGAAAATTACACTTTGGAATCTGATTGCAAGGATTAGTTAGTAACTCAACTATCACATTTTTGCATTTCCAGCATTGTAGAAGAATGACTGGTTTGGTTGGGTGTGGCTGGGGGTTTATTTCAGAACTGACGCCTGAATATAAATCAATTCAGGGAAAGGAAGGCCTGAAGCATATGCTGAAAGTTCTCTAGATGTTGCAAGAGTTGCTGTGGCTTGAGATTAATGAGCCAATGACAGTCAAGAGTTCATTAAGTTTCCTGTTTGACAGCAAACGTTAACTTAGTAGCATATTCTCTATTCTACAAGATGTTATTTG
>NC_063333.1:72577968-72605740 GCF_021869965.1 Rhincodon typus | reverse complement strand
CCCCCCCCCCCCCCCCCCCCCCCCCAATCCAGCAGATGCACAAATCGCTCCCAGTGTCAACCTTTGAATGTTGTTGTGCACTGGTAACACACTGCTATATTTTTTTCCTCTACTACCATGTTTTATTCAGAGCTGCATAGCAGGTAACATATGAATGGCATAGACCCAATGCAGATCTCACAACCTTTCTTTTGGTGGAAGAGAGTTTGTTATTTTTGCTTCTCAGTGATAGGAAATTGAGCCCAATTTACCACAACACCAGTTGATTGCACCAGTGTGATGTTTTCATTTTCCACTTTAACCGATTGTGATGTATTTTCATTGTTTGGTTTGCAGGTGTTTTAAATAATCACACTTTTTGGTTTGTAAAGCTTTCTGTTTAATTATAACTTGCCAAACTGCCTGGCTACGAGCTGCTTAGGCTGGTGTCACATGATATAATAGCTGAATCTCAAATGCAGCCGTGAATATTGCCCTCTGGAATCATTATTGTATTGGTTCCTGACTAATTACTTCCTAGACCTTTACAGATAGCATAACACCACTTAACAACCACCCTTGTGGTACCCATCTGAAATACATTGGCAATTTGTGCAAAATTGTAAGTAGCTTTTGTACTATAATTTCCACAACCATTAGAAATGGGTTGAGACAGGCCAAAATTACAACTTTTACAGCAAGCCGAATCCTTTTCATTGGATTTATGTTTAGCCAAAATATCACTACTTGTATTGAAAGGAAATTGTGCAATCTAATTCTTAGTTGTATTGGAATGTTAATTTAAATTTTAAAAACAATACAAATTCTCTCAAATAAACTAAGCACACAGAATTACAGATGCTAAGAATCTGAAACAAAAACAATGTAGGCTGAAGAAACACAACAGACTGACATAGGGTCACTGCACATGAAATATTAATTATTTTCTCTCCTCAGATGCTGCCAGACCTGCTATGTCATGCAGCACTCCGTTTACTTTAAAATTTCTTTCAAAGCTTGTGACAGGACTGCCAATATGTTGCACAGTTAATGACTCTTAATAATAATTAAATGACATTTACTGGCTACAACCTTTATATCTTGTTAGATTGCCAAAGATGTTTGTATTTGAGTCATTAAACCTGTTCAAGGTGTGCAGAGTAAATCCCAATGTACACAGCATGTGAATTAATCTTAACCAATAAAAAAGATAAAACAGCAGAAATATATTAGTATAGTCACCATATGAATTAAACAGGAGATGCGTATCCCTTTGAAGCTTTACAGTAGAGTGTTAGGAACTTTATTTTTCCTCAAGGTGATGTACTTTCACTTGATTTTCACTCACAGCAATTGGCAATCCCTCATGGTGATGAGTGGGCACGTTTTGCTAGGACCCTGGTGGAGATCCGGGCTAACCGGGCAGACGCAGAAGAGGAAAGTGTTGCTGAATTGACTGTACAGCTGTAAGACATTATCTGTACCTGTTTTGCCAGTCCAATTATGCTATATGAAGATATGCCAGTTGAAAGTGCCATTTATGACCAAAAGCTGCTATTGTAGTTTTACTGTTTCTCATTTCTAGTATGTTTAACAATATGTAAAGTGCTTAAAAACAATACAGCATTATGAAAATTATTGCTCAATACTGTAATGTTTAAAATGCTGTAATTGCATAACAGCTATTGATTATTAGTTAGTAGATTTATTGAATAAGTAGAAGTCCATAGTTATACCTGTATTTGTATGCATGTATAGCATAGGTCTTATTAAATCCATGATGCTAGATATGATAGTGTGCAGATGTGGCAAGCTGCACTACAAAACTGAGCCAACAATTTCAAATTGGCATTTTCACACTGGTAATGCACCATTATGAATAGTTGTACTTTCAACATTGCTGCTCCATATTTATTAAACTATTGCATGGAAAATACTAGGAAAAGATTAAAATAAACTATCCTAGAACAACCTTGCGTCTCCTTTATTATTTTAATTTTGTATATTTTTGTTTTCTTCATTTCAATAAGTTAATATTCTGAAAAAAAAATGACCTCGAATAGTGTGGTAGCAATTCCCACTTAAGTAAGTTTAAAGGTCCAATATCCCGAACACTGAAAACAATTCCGATTTCCTACCGTTGTCTGCATACTTGTCAACTGGTTTGAACACTAGGACAAGTGACACACAAATCTGCTTCACAATCAAAACTGGAGTCCCTCAGAATTGGCAATGTTTTTAATGAAACAATCTGATGCGGCTGATGCAAGATTAGATTAATACTATTGATAATTCTATTTTCATGCAGACAAAGATTACTTTTATTTTTGTTTTAATTCCACAATGCTGTAGGAATGTTAACTTCTAATTAAAATAAAATGCTGTAGGAAATCAGAAGAAATATGACGTGTAAATTTGACCCATGCCAAGAATGTGCTGTCAGAGCTGTAGAGAAGTCTTTGGAAAGTACGTCCATTAGCCAGTTTTAAAATGCTTTAAACTGAAGTCTAACAATACTAATGGTATAATTTGCATTTTCTAATTGTTCTACTGGATTATCAAAATACAAGCAACTTTCCAGGGGAGACGATGGCCAGTGGTGTTACTGCTGGACTGTTAACCAGATTCCCAGATAATGTTCTGCAGATCTGGGTTTGAATCCCGCCACGGCAGATGGTGGAGTTTGAATTCAATAAAATATCTGCAATTAAGAATCTAATGATGACCATGAATCCATTGTTGATTGTTGGGAAAAACCCATCTGGTTTACTAATATCCTTTCCGGAGGGAAACTGCCATCCTCACCTAATCTGGCCTATATGTGACCTCAGACCCACAGCAAATGTGGAATGACTCTGAGCTGCCCTCTGGGCAATTAGGGATGGGCAATGCTGCCTAGCCAGAGATGCCCTCATCCCATTTATGAATAAAAGAAAATTTTCTCAGCAACACTTCTATTAAGAAATAATCTCATATTATTTTATGCTATTTTTTTTCCTTCTAAAAACTTAGCTATGTAAAACACTGGCTGTTAACTTAGCCAACACTACTGTTAGTGGAAATTTTGTGTATTTATGATTTCAGTGGCACTAGCTTGCCATCAAATGCCAACTTGACTCATGATGGGGTAAAGTACCACATCAAGTGGTCATTCACTGTGCACCCAGCCAGAGGTCATAATTAGGCTTTTGGACTGTAAAGTTCATTACAATTGCCAATCATTTAGTTAGCTAATGTTTGATCATGATCATCCCTTAACACAGGAATCGTTTCAAGGTGGTTAGTAACGGTTCATTTTTGACCCATTTACTCAAGTCAATATTTTTGGGTACAGTGCCCATTTTAGGATTTGATAATTGACAGTAAACTGGTCAGTCAGCTTCTGTTTGTGGAACATAGCTGGTCAGTTCACATGTGTAAACTCTGCTTACATACCAGCATTGATTGCATTTGAAAAGCAATTAAATGGCTGTGGAATATTCTGAGGATGTAGCAAAATGTAATGCAATTTTTAAAAATTTACTGTCTGAGCTCATATCAACTCACAACAGAAACCAGAGATTGAAACTGGTATTTCTGGCCCTTTGGCTTGGCAGCACACCAGCTGGCACCAGATCTTCCAGTTGCCAGATATCCTTGAAAGACATCCATCAGCACTCCTCAGAAGTCCCAATGAACTGACTGAGGTAATTACATAATTATTTAAGCACATGGCATTCTGGCAACCTCTGAAATTTAAAAAAGTCTCCAATTCTGAGTCGGAGTCGAGAATGTTAACAAGCATTCCATCACAGAGGAGTTCAGCATAGTTGAAGAAATGATAATCAGCTGAAAGTGATTCCTCTGTAACTGGGTCAGATGCATCTTCTGCGTTAAGATATAAATCCATCCAATATGTTGCAATTTAGCACTTGACTTTTGGGAAGAGGTGGTCTGCTGTCTTGGCTTCTTCTAACTTTTCAGCCTTCTGTCATTGATTCTTACTTTGCTACAAGTGAAGAAGCTGGTTATTTGGTGAATTTCTGAGTATTTGAGCAGTTCTTGCTTAGACTTCATGACCTGGAGGCTGAACTACAGATATTGTTGCAAATCAGGGATGAGGAGAGTCACCAGGATTCTTTGAGCCACATGGCAGTCACACGGTCTTCCGATTTGGTCAGTGTTTGGGGACAGGACAGTGTGACTACAATTGCAGCAATTAAGGAGGGCCAGAAAGCAGAAGCCTCTGATCTTGCACTTATCCAACAGGTTTCAGAGGGTTTTTTTTTCTGCTTTGGCAGAAAATTCGTTTAAAAATGGGATCTGTACTGATGGGATGGCTTCAACTTGAACCATGCTGGAGGCCAGGGTTCTTTGTGAGCTGCATACCTAGGGGTCTTAAAGATTTCAAGCTAAACAGTAAGAACATTAGATCAAATTTTAAAATTACAGACAGACTTAAATGATAGAACTAAAGACTGTACCTGAACACATGGTATTAAAAGCTTAATTGATGAACTGTGAGCACAAATAGAAATGAATAAGTGCAATCTGGTAGCCATGAGGTGGTGGGGGAAGAGAGAAAGAGAAAGAGAGAAAGAGGTCTGCATGATGATATTGATGGGTGGTTCTGTCCAATACTGATATTAGCACAACAAAGAACAATGAGCTAACTTCAGGAAAAACTAGGATATAGATATGGTTTGTGGAGAGAAAAGAAATGATAAAGACATGAGATCACTTAAGGGGCCTGTACAGCTTACTGAAAACAGTAACCACGTGGGAGGATGAAGCATAAAGAAATAATGGCAGCTTGTCATAAAAGCATGACAATATTCATGAGAGGTTATATAAACTGGAAAAGTCAGATGCAGAAAGTTAGTTTAGATGGGCAGTTCATAGTTTACGGGACAGTTTCTGAGAACAACATATTTTAACCATTAGGAACACATATTAATGGCTTACAAGAATTCAAAAATGGAAGATTTGGCCACTTCCTGTGGGATATTTTCTGTTTGCGGGAGAGGTTTAAAAAGAGCTCTCTGAGAATAAAAGTAAATTCTTAAAGAAAATCAGCTGCAGCAATATCTTAAAGTATTTTTTGGGAATCTGAGCAAGTTCAGGCCAGCAGTATGACTGGTCCTCTCATGAAATGTGAAAGTTGAACTGCAAACTAAATCCAAGGACCTGGATCTAACTTTATTTTCCACAATATGTGAGGGTTGTTCATTGCTCTGTGTCGACAAGAACCCTCTGCATTGAACCCTTGACCTACAGAAACATTGTTTTGTTTTTGCCAGTTTGATCCCACCCAGAGCTGTGTCATCTTATCCTTACAGGAGACTGCAGTACAGTTTGCAGCACCTTCCTCCCTTTCAAAGTCCTTTCTTCAATGGGACTTGACATTCATCAGGTATGACATTTCAGCATGTCCCTCAAGGCTGAGGTTAATCCACACAGGGCTTCCAGACTGTCCGTGAATTATATTGTTTAGAATTTTTGTTCTCGGTCTTTTGTTTTTTAGCTGTATGTCTTCTATTTGGCGGGGGGGGGAGGGGAATGTTGTAATTAAAAATTCAGTAGGTGATCCAGGGTTGTCTGTCATCCTGACAACTAATGACTTGGATGAAAGTACTGACTGTATTCGCTGAAGATAGTGAAATGGGTAGGAAAGCAAATTGCAAAGAGGAGGGCAAAGCATCTACAAAGGGATACAGATATTGTGAGTGGGCAAAGATTTTGCAGATGACTATATTGTGTGAAAATGAGAGATTGTGCACTTTGGTAGGCAAAATAGTAAAGCTGTATATTATAGAAATGGAAAGAGACTGCAGAATTATCCATTACAAAGGGATCTGGGTGTCCTTTTACATGAATCACAAAATATTAACATAGGTACAGTTAATAATTAGGGTGAATAGAATGTTGGCATTTAATGCTGAGGAGTTGCAATATACAAGTATACAATAGGAGGAAGACTTGTTTAAAATGTGTTGGTGAGACCATATAGAGTATGGCATTGGGCCTCTAATTCTAACAGTTGAGAAGATTTACTGCACTGATTCTTGGAATGAGGGGGGTTGTCCAGTGAAGAAGACTTAAAAGTTCCAACCTATACTTGTCAAAAAATAGAAGAATGGGATGTTATTTCATTGAAACATATGAGGGAGCTTATAAATGCTAACCCTATCTTGCCTCAGAATTAGGGGGCATAGTTTCAAAAGGAGGTCTCCCATTTAAGACTGAGATGAGGAGGAGCTACTTCTCTCGGAGGATTGTTAATCTTTGGAATTTTAGTTCCTGGAGGAAAGTGGAGACTCTGTCACTGAGTATATTTAATGCTGAGTTAGACAGATCTTTGATCTACAAGAGGACTAAGGGAGGGGACAAACTGCGAAGTGGAATGAAGCCTTAATCCGATAGTGAACAGCACAGCAGATTTGTTGGGTGAAATGGCCTGCTTCTGTTCCTAATTTAATGAAGTATAAGGAGTAACAAAACAGTGAGAGAGCTCCCACGTTATCACATTCCTAATAATGGCCTTGATGCAGGAGGTGTAAAAGGAGAGGAAAAGTCATCCTTCTGTAGATGGTCAAAAAGTCATCCAATACACATTTAGAAAAGAATGGCATTAGCCATGGAGATCAGTGCCAGAAATCTAGTCTTAAGGACCTGACTACAGTTTGCTCTATGATCTCATGAGTGGTCAAGGGCAGTGAATACCTCTTAAAAGGTTGGCTCCCAATACCCTGCATCACCAATTTCACACAACTACTCAATGCACCACATCACACCAACAATGTCTAGCAATCTAAAACATTCATTTGTTGCACCTCAAGCTTTCATGCTTACCAGTGCTGCAAGTCTCACGTTCTTATTTCTCAACTTTGACGTATTCCCAGCTATAAATGTTGCAATGACATTTATGCAGGGCAAGGCACCATACAGAAACGAACAGCAGCAAAAAACCTTCTGAGAGCCAATCACAGCTGCATGCCATTGGCCCCTTGACACAAGATTTCTAAGATCTTCCAGAATTGTGGAATTATATATATGATATATTATCCACATGTAAAATACTGGAAAACAGGGTACTATTTTATCACTAACAGACAAGCTCATTAACAACTGAATATGTATTTCCACTGGATGCAAGAGTGTCTGTGAGTATTAAAATGTTTTGAAAAGGCATGCACAATGCCTGCAAATAGTTTGTGTTTCCATATATTTAACTATCATTTAAACCAACTTCAAGCATAACTGGAATGTTTAAGTCGTTGCAAATCCATCACAGTTTTCACAAATAACTTCAGCAACATTATCTTCAATTCAACAATAAACATGCTTTCAAATCTAAAATGAACTGCCAAGATATATTTGATGTTTCAATGGTTCATTCTAAAGAAATCAAACTGAACTTGCATTGAAATACTGATCAGTATTGGAATAATTCCTTGTTCAAATACAATCGAATCATTTCTACATTACAGATTAAAATTTCCACTGATTAAAATATATTTATTTGAAGTATCATAATTTGTCAAGGATATGTTAATCCAATGTTGAAGAAAAAATTATAATCTCAACAGTGCCTTGTATTAAATTAGCAACTAGGTCCTTTCAAACAGTTCACTATGTACATTAATATACATAAAACATCAAAATGTAAAAGTAAGCTTTTTTAATAAATCACAAAACAAACAATTCATGTAATTATGCATTCTGTACCTAGTAACTATTCTTACATTCAAATCACACAAGTGAAAGCATCTCTCAGGTTGATAGCCATCAAAGGGCTGTAAACCAGGATATGTTACCTCTTTCTCTCACTATTGATTGCCACAAGAGTCGTAACATTTTGTTTGGCTTTAGAATCGCAGGATCATGGTGGGTTTGATGGTGAAAATCGTGGTAGGTAAAGTCCAAATTTGCGTTCAACTCCAGAAAATGTAGAAATGACTAATTTGTAGCCACCGATGTAGTCTGGATTCCTGCCAGTTAAACTAAATCTAGAATGTGGTAGTGAATTCATTCCAGATTTTCTGCTATTAGGAAGGACAGTGAAAACAAAAGGTGAAAAATATCTTGAGTTCCAAGCAAAACACAGGTGAAAGTGTATTGCAAACATTTTCTTTACCTTAAATATAGAAAACAAATTAAGAGAAGACACAAAGTTCTCTCATTAACAATAACTGATCTTTTCTGGTATTGGTCAGAATTTTTGGCAGGGGCATTTTAAATAATTGAAGGAAAAACATGCACAGAGAAATAACATTGTCAATTAGTAAGATGAAGCTAAGGGTACAGTGGTAGATGTTGTTTATTGGACTTCAGTAAAGCCTTTGATAAGGTTCCGCATGGTAGACTAATTAGTAAAGTTAGATCACATGGCATTCAGGGTGAGCTTGCCAATTAGATACAAAATTGACTAAGGTAGGAGATGGAGGGCAGTGATGGAGGGTTGTTTCTCGGACTGAAAGGCTGTGACCAGCAGTGTTCCACAAGGATCGGTACTGGGTCCACTTTTATTTGTCATTTATATAAACAATTTGTATGAGAATATAGGATGCATGGTTAGTAAGCTTGCAGATGACACGAAAATTGGTTCCACACTGAACAGTGACGAAAATTATATTGGGATCTTAATCAATGGACTGAGGAGTGGCAGATGGAGTTTAATTTCAATAAATTCAAGGTATTGCATTTTTGTAAATAAAAAGGGCAGGACATATACAATTAATAGTAGGGTCCTGGATAGTGTCATAGAAAAGAGGGACCTAGGGGTTCCTGTACGTAATTTTTCAAAATTTGCAACACAGGTACATAGTTGTTAAGATGTTCAGCATGCTTGCCTTCATCACTCAGACCTTTGATTATAGAAGGTGGGATGTCATTTTGAGGTTCTACAGGATGTTGGTGAGGCCTCTTCCAGAATACTGTGTGCAGTTCTGGTCGCCCTGCTATAGGAAGGGTATTATTAAATTGGAGCCTGTTCAGAAATGGAGGGTTTGGGTTACAAAAATAGGCTTCATAGGCTGGGACTTTTTTCACTGAAGTGTAGGAGATTGAGGGGTTACCTTCAAGGTTTATAGAATCATAAGGGGCATAGATAAGGTGGGGAAAAAAGGATCTTTTTCCTAGGGTGAGCGAGTTCAAAACTAGGGGGCATATTTTAAAGGTGAGAGGAGGAAGTTCTAAAAAGGACATGAGGGACAACATTTTTCTACTCAGATTGGTTCGTGTGTGGAATGCACTGCCAGAGGAAGAGGTGGATACAGGTACATTTAAAAGACATTTGGATAAGTACGTGAAGAGGAAAGGTTGGAGGGATATGGGCCTAAAGCAGATAAGTGGGACTGGTTTAGTTTGGGAATATGGTCGGCGTGGACTAGTGTATGACTCAATGACTCTAGTTTTCTCTATGTACTAGAAAGTAAACTTTAAATCACATAGCAGTGAGATGAAGTATTCAAATAACATCCTTTCACTGCCCCAGTGCATTCTAAATATCATCTGAGATAATCTAAGGTTTTCATTTTCACTCATCTATCCTGAACATCATTCTTTGTTTGAATCAAAAACAAAAAATTCTAGAAATCAGCAGGTCAGGCAGCATTTGTGGAGAGAAAGAGCAAGCTAATGTTTCGCGTCTGGATGACTTTTCATCAGAGCTGATGTGAAGTGTAGAGGGGGCTGTATTTATGCAGTATTGAAACGTGAGAATAGCAGGGCAAGTGTGTCCAATTTACCAAACTGGAAAGAACAGACGGTCGCACTGGAGATGGTTGGGTGCGGATGGGAGAGAGGGCATGATGACAGAGAATGAGACAAGTAAAGCTAAAAGAAAGGGAAGAAATGGGAGTGAATTCACAATCTGAAGGTGCTGAATTCAATATTAAGTCCAGAAGGTTGTAAACTGCCTGGTGTGAAGATGAGATGCTGTTCCTCCAGTCTGTGCTGTAGTTCTTTGTTTGAAGTTGCTTTCCTGGGATCTAACCAAAACTTCCTTTTCATGAATTTGAATTTACATATCTTACTTTACTATCCTGGTGTACCTCAAAGTAATGCTTCAGATTTGTATTTTCAATGTCATTTAACATTTTATATATTTGTATGTTCCTTTCAAGATTGTCCTGTTACAACACTAAACAAGTTCAGTTCTTCCAGTCCTTCCCTGTAATTGAATATTGATGTAAGAATCAGTGACCTGTTTCTACTACTCACTTTGTTTGACTGTTTCCCTCATCTCTTGATGACCAAAATTAAATGCAGTACTCAAAGTACGATCTGATTTGGACATTGTGGAATTTTAGGATTTATTGCTCATTCCTATTTGGCATTCTTGGATAAAACAAAGTGTCTTGCTAGATTATTTCAAAGGTTATGTTGCTTTGTCTACAGTCACATTTATGCCAGACTAGGCAAGGGCAGTAGATTGACTTTTCTAAATGACGTTAATAAGTCACATGAATTTTTCCGACAATCCAGCAGTTTCATGGTAACTATTAGTGATACTCTTCAATTTTCAATTCATTTATTTCAATTTATTTCTGTATTTGAACTCATTACCCCTGGATCACTGGGTCAGGCCAGTAGATTACAAGCCCAGTAAGATAACTACACTATTAAACCTCTCTCTTTAGAAATTCTATCTCTTCCTTTTAATCTTCTTCAATCTAAGGAGTAGAACCCAAGGTTTTGTAATCTTTTATTGTATTATTAATTCTTGTAATGTGATGAGTAAAACCAGCATTTATTGCCCTTGTGAATGTGTTGCTAAGCTAGATTTTTCATTTGCTGTTAGGACGGGAGTTTCTGGGATTTGGACCCTGGCAATGAAAGAACAGTGACAGTGTTCACCATGGCAAATGGTAAAATTTGAATGCAATAAAAACTGGAATGAAAAGTTGACTTAATTTTGACCATGTAATCATTATGAATTCATAGGATCCTGTTTGATCATAGAATTCCGACAGTGTGGAAGCAGGCTATTTGGCCCATTGAGTTCACTTCAACTCCCCAAACAGCATCCCACCCAGACCCAGCCCCAGCCCCACTCCGTCCCTGTAACCCTGCATTTCCCATTGCTAATCCCCCTTGCCTGCACATCTCTAGACACTACGGGCAATTTAGCATAGCCAATCCACGTAAGCCTGCACATCTTTGGACTGTGGGAGGGAACTGGAGCACTCAGAAGAAACCCATGCAAATACAGGGAGAACGTGCAAACTCCACACAGACAATCGGCCGATGCTCAAATTGAACCTGGGTCCCTGGCGCTGAGGCAGCAATACTAACCACTGTGCTGCCGTGCCACCCATTTCTTTCTTTCTTTCTTTCTTTTTTTATTTTAAGCAATAGCGATCAAGGGTCCAGCTACGAAGTCCTGTGCCTATCACATTTGAACATGCAGCATTGAGCACACGAGGCTTCCTTTTAAAAATCCTTCTGGTTTCAAACTGCCTTTGTGGAAGGAAATCTGTCACCCTTATCTGATCTGCCCTATGTGTGATCCAGAACCTCAGCAATATGGATGACTTTTAATTTCCCTTCAGCTTGCTCAATCATTCAATAGGATCACGGTTGATCCGACGACACTTCTCACATCACTTTGCTGTCTTTTCCCTGTAAACCTTGATTCCCCTGCTGATCAATAATCTATCTAAGACATAAATATGCACAAGGATCTGTCCCCCAGCTCTCTGTGGTAAGGAATTCCAAAGACACTCAACCCTCAGACAAAATTCCTCATCTCAGTCTTAAATTGGTGCCCTTAATTCTGAGACTACGTCCTCTGGTCCTAAATTCACCCATGAGGGAAAATTCCTCTGAGCATTTACCCTGTCAAACCCTTTAAGAATCCTGAATGTTTCAATGAGATCATCTCTCATTCTTCTACATTCCAATAAGTAGAGTCCAACACGTTTAACCTTTGCTCATAAGATCTCCATGCCGAGGATCATCCTAGTGAACTTTCTCTGAACTGCCAATGAAGTAATAGATTTTCTTAAATAAGGGGACCACAACTGCCTGCAGTACTCCAGACGTGGTCTCACCAGCATCCTCTGCAGTTGCAGTAAGACTTACCTACTCCTATACTTCAACCCCCTTGACATAAGCGCCAACATTCTATTAGCCTTCCTGATTACCTGCTGCACCTGTGTACTAGCTTTCTATCTGTGTGTAAGTATCCCCAAGTCTCTTTGTGTTGCCACTTTCCACAGTTTTTCTCCATTTTAAATAATACAGCAAACTATTTATTAACCAGCACCTATGGGACCAGGATTGTGCCAATCGACCAAATATTCTGGTTGATTAAGAGGTCACATAATCAATGTATAAACACACACTAAGTAACAGAAATGTGGTGCATGAGTTATACACTTCACTGTTATGCTCTATTTATGACATAAATCACTTGAATAATAATGCAACTTTGCCTTAAATAAAACTTATCAGCAGAGAGCTTTCTCATTCACACCCTTTACTGACAATAGAGATTGCGATAATACAGTAAATTTCTGGTATTTGAGGTGTACGTTTTTTCCATTTTATTGAGTGTGCTGGTTTATAAGGTGCAAGTTTAAACAAAGTATGCTGTACTGTTCTTTTTCTCTCCCTTCCAGAATGAATAATTTCAAATTTTCCCACATTATGTTCCATTTTTCAACTGTTTGCCCACTTACTTAACCTATCAATATCTCTGTAAATATTGTTTGTAGTCTTTTCACAACCTGCCTTTCCAACTATTTTTGCCATTTGAAAATTTGGCTACAGTACATTCACTTCCTTCCTCCAAGTTATTAATATATATTGTAAACAGTTGTTGTCCCAGCACTCAAAGATACCAAGAACTGCAGATGCTGGAGTCAGAGTTAACATAGTCATCAGTTCTGAAGAAGGGTCCCACCTGAAACTTTCCTACTCCTCTGCTGCCTGACCTGCTGTGTTCCTCCAGTTCTACACTGTGTTGACGCTGTCCCAGCACTGATCCCTGTAAAACCCTACTGCCAACATGAAAAAGAACACCCTCTCCCTGCTCCCTGTTTCCTGTCGATTAGCCTATTCTCTTTCCATGCCAATATACTACCTCCAACATTATATTATAACTGTACCTTTTGTGAGATCCCTTGTCAAACACTTCTGGAAGTCCAACTACAACACATCTACTGATTCCTCTCTACCCACTCTGGTTGACACTTCCTTGAAAAACTCTAATAAATTAGTCTGACATGATTTTCCTTTCATGAAACCATGCTGACTCTGCCTTATTAGATGATTGTTTTCTAAATGTTGTGCTATCACTTCCTTAATTGATTCCAATACTTTTCCAACAATAAAATGTTAGATTAATCAGCCTGTAATTATCTGCATTTTGACTCCCTTTTTGAATAGGGATGTCACATCAGAAGTTTTCCAATCCTCTGGTATTTCATTAGGATCCAAGGATATTTGGAAAAATTACAACATCTACTATGTCTTTATCCTCTCTTTTAGGATTCTAGGGTGCAAGCCATCAGAGCCATGGGACACATCTGCCTTTAGCCCCATTAATTTGTCTAATACTACTCCTCTAGTGATGGCAATAGTACTTAATTCCTCCTTAAACTACCTTTAACTACAAGACAATAAACATGTCAATAATTCAGACCTATTATAGTAAAGAAAGTAGAAACTGCTTCTATATGCTTACTTAGCAATAAAGACTTTTACAGTCATTGAGGTCTGCAACACAAAGAATGGTCCTTTAGTCCATTGAACAAAAACAAAGTTGCTGGAAAAGCTCAGCAAGTCTGACAGCATCTGTGAAGGAAAAAACAGTTAACGTTTCAGGTCCGGTGACGCTTCCTCAAAACTGATTCTGTTTTTCCCTTCACAGATGCTGCCAGACTTGCTGAGCTTTTCCAGCAACTTTGTTTTTGTTCCTGATTTACAGCGTCCGCAGTTCTTTCGGTTTTTCCTTCAGTCCATTGAGTCTGTGCCAGTCAAACCCCTCCCCGCCCACCTAATTAATCCCATTTTTCGACACCACCACTAATATGGCATGCCTTGGCATTGCAAATGCCACCTAAATACTTCTTAAATGTTATTAAGGTTTCTGCTGCTACCACTCTTACAGACAGTGAATTCCAGATTCATACCACCCTCTGAGTGAAAATCATTTCCCCTTGACATTCCCTCTAAACCTCCTTCTTAAATCAGTGCCTCTCCTGCAGTTACTGATCCATTCACCAAGGGAATGTTCCTTCCTGTCTATCCTATCTATGACCCTTGTAATTTAGCGTCATAGAGTCTGACAGCACAGAGACAGGCCCTTCGGCCCCTACAGCTCCATGCCGACCAAAATGTCCATTCATGCTCATTCCATTTCCATCCACTTGGCCTATATCCTTCTAAACCTTTCCTATCCACTTATTCGTCTAAATGCCTTTTAAATGTTGTTAACGTAGCTGCCTCAACCACTTCTGCTTTATACATCTCAAACCTGTCACTCCTTAGTCTTTGCCTCAAGGAAAGTAACCTCCATTTATCCAATCTCTCTTCATAACTGAAACTCTCCAGCCCAGGCAACTTCCTGATAAATCGTCTCTGCACCATCTCCAGCACAATACGTCCTCCCTAAAAAGTGGAATCCAGAACTACAAACCATACTCTAGATGTGGCCTAACTAATGTTTTATGCAGTTCCAGCATAATCTGTATGCTCTTAAGTGCGATGCTTCAGCTAATAAAGTCAAGTATTCCATTTGCCTTCTTAATCATGTTATCTATTTGTCCTGTAATCTTAAGGGACTGGTGGGCGTGCACACCGAGCTTCCTTTAATCCAGGGTAATTCCTAGGGTCCTACTGGTCATCATGTGTTCCCTTGCCTTGCTTGTCCTGCTGAAGTGCATCACTTCATTTTTGTCTGGACAGAATTCCATTTGCCACAGATCAGCCCATTTGACCAGTTTGTCTATATTCTCCTACAATCTAAGGATATCCTCATCACTAGTTACCAATTTTTGTAACATCTGCGAACTTATTGATCCACCCTACTATGTTCAAGTCTAAATCATTTATATATAATATACATATATAAAACAAACAGCAAGGGCCCCAACACTGGACCCCGCAGAACCCCACTGGACACAGGCTTCCAATCACAAAAGCACCTCTTGACCATCACCATCTCCCATTCTGCCACTCAGCCAATTCTAGATTCAATTAGTCAAAATCCCTTGGATCCCATGGCTCGTACCTTCGTATCAGTATCCCCAGTAGCAATGTGTACAATCTACAGGATTTACTGCAACAAGGATCCTTAGACAGTGTCTCCAAACCCACAACCACTACGATCTAGAAGAACAAATGCAGCAGATACATAGGAACATCACCACTTGTAAGTTTCCCTCCAAGGAACATACCATCCTTCCTTGGAAAATTTATGGCTGCTCCTTCAGTATTGCTGGGTCAAAATTCTGGAACTCACTCCTTTACAGCATTATGGGTGTACCTGCACCAACTGGACTGCAGTGGTTCAAGAAGGTAGTGCACCACCACCTTCTAAGGGCAACTAAGAATGGGCAGGAATGCCTGCATCTCTCAAATGAATAAGAAGATTGAAAACTGCTCATATTTGGGAATTTTGTACAGTGCATATGTTAGGGTGTGGTTGGCTCTGTTGGATATCATTTAGACCAGAATAATATCACCAGGTTTAGTTAAATAAAAACTGATCTTCAAACCACATGTTTTGTTTTGCCAAATATCATATCCAGTTATTAATCCTACATTGAAAGCAATTTTTTCTATTTGTAAGACTTTGAACACTCTGCAAAATCTTCTTTATCTTCCTCTTAAAATATTGACTTCTCACTTCTATCATGTAGTACTTTATCCACACAACCACTCTGCTATCTCTATCCTTTCTACAGTAGGGTTCAAAACACATGGGGCCAGTGGACAAATTCAAACGCTCCCAAAAATAATGGGAAAATTCAATCACAGGAGTGAGCAATGAAACAAAAGCCACCAAAGAACACAAGTGACAAAATCTGAGGATCTGCTCCTTCAATTGAAGACTGTTTCTATGACATGCTTTCTGCTGGTAAATTCACTAATGAGATGCAATCGAGTCTATCAGCAGAAAATACATTACAATAACACCTGTGATTAGAGGAGCAACATGAAAATAAATGGCAATGGCAATGCAATAACATGAACAACAAAGAAGCTACAAAAGTGAGACAGAAATTTCTTTATTTATTAATTTATGGAAATGTGGCCATCACCGAGAGTGAAGCATTTACTGCTTAACCCTAACTGCAGTTGATGAGTTGGCAGTAAGCTATCACTTTGAACTGCTACTGTCTTTGGAGTGTAGATACACCCGCAGTGGTGTTAGGAAGGGAGTTTTCACCGTGTGACAATGGAGATTCTGCAATGTAGTTTCAAGTCTGGGTGTTGTGTGGCTTAAAGGAGAACTTGCAGGTGGTGGTGTTTCCATGCACCTGCAGAATCACAATGCCTCCAGTCTGGAAATAGGTCACTCGGCTCAACAAGTCCACACCAACTCTCTGAAGAGTCTCCCACCCGGATTCACCCTATCCCTCTAATTCTGAATATCTCATGGCCAATGAACCTAAATTACACATCCCTGGACACTATGGGCAATTGAACATGGCCTATCCACCTAATCTGCATATCTTTGGACTGTAGGAGGAAACCAGAGCACCCAGAGGAAACCCACGCAGACATGGGGAGAATGTGCAAACTCCACACAGACAGTTGCCCAAGGTTGGAATCAAACCCAGGTCCTTGGCGCTGTGATGCAGCAGTGTTAACCACTGAGCCACTGTGCTGCCCCAGTGCACTTGTCCTTCCAGGTGATATGGGTCACAGGAAGGAGTCTTGGTGATTTACTGCAGTGCTTTCTGTAGATGATACACCATATTGTCATTCTGTGGTGAAGGGAGTGAATGTTGATGGTGGTGGATAGGTTGCCAATCAAGCAGGCTGCTTTCTCCTGTTGAGCCTCCTGTTGCAGTTGCAATCATTCAGGCAAGCAGAGAGTATGTCATCACATTCTGGACTTGTGCCTTGTACATCATGAACAGGCGTTAAAGAAACAGGAGGTAAGTTACTTTCCTCAATTATTTCCTAATCTCTAAACTATTCTTGAGGCAATACACAGTATTTGTGTGTTCCAATTCAGATTCTTATCACTGGGAATCTCGTGACTGAAAGCTGTAATCTGTATTTCCAGGTCATGCTCCTCATATGATGCGGAGATGCCAGTGTTGGATTACGGTGGGCAAAGTCAGAAGTCACACGTCACCAGGTTGGACTTATAACCTATAATCAGTGACTTCTGACTAGGTGCTCCTTATAAGCACAGCTGCAAAAGGTCGAGATGTTGCAAGGGAGAGCTTGCAAGGCCAGGAGGCTGCAAAGACGAGAGCTTGTGACGGACAGAAACTGTAATACTTTAGTGACAGAGTGATGCTCCAAAGGAAAGGCTGTAATGGAGAGAAGCTTGAAGAGGAACAGGAATGCAAAGGGAGAGGCTATGAAAACAGTTTTAACATTGTCAAATGAACACTCAGCTAACTGCAAGGCAGGAAAATCTGAAGTCATTGAGGTCATAGCTTCCTTTCAAATGAATGTGTGGAGTCTCTATCTTAAGGCTGCATAAATTCAGGAGTGACAATCTGAGGAAAATTCAATGGATGCTGTTATAATGAACAAAAACAGAAATTGTTCGAAAAGCTCAGCAGGCCTGGCAGCATTTATGGAGAGAAATCAGAGTTAACATTTTGGATCCAGTGACCCTCCCTAAGAACTGATGGTAGCTAGGAAAATGTCAGTTTATTTGCAGAAGATAGGATGGGTGAAGGGGGTAGGAAGTAAACGATGGGTGGGGATAGAGCCTAAAAAGAGAGAAGAACAGTTGGACAGACAAAGGAGTGGATAATGATCTGGCTAGGAGGGTGAATAGCTATTAATGAGAACTATAATGGCTAACAATGGGATGTGTATAATAGATTACGTGATAACAAGGCCTGGTATGTGGGGTAACATTTTCTGAATTTCTGAAGAAAGGTCCAAGCCCGAAACGTCAGCCTTCCTGCTCCTCTGATGCTGCTTGGCCTGCTGTGTTCATCCAGCTCTACATCTTGTTATCTCAGATTCTCTAGCATCTGCAGTTCCTATTATCTCTGGTATGTGGGGGTTGGGATAAGGATATGGGAGAGCTCAAACCCTAAAGTCATTGAACTCAATATTGAGTCCAGAAGGTTGTAGGGTCCTCTAGTAGAAAATGAAGTGCTGTTCTTCCAGCTTGCGCTGAGCTTTGCTGGAGCACTGCAGCAAACCTGAGACACACATACTGGCTAGGAAACATGGTGGTATTTTGAAGTGGCAGGCAACTGGAAGCTCAGTATGAAGCTGGAGGAACACAGCAGGCCAGGCAGCATCAGAGGAGCAAGAAAGTTGACGTTTCGGGTCGGAGCCCTTCTTCAGAAATGCAAAGCATTTATGGATGCAAAGGAAGATTTCTGAAGAAGTGTCCCGACCTGAAACATCAACTTTCCTGCTCCTCTGATGCTACCTGGCCTGCTGTGTTCCTCCAGCTCCATACCATGTTATCTCTGACTCTAGCATCTACAGTTCTTGCTTTCTCTAACTGGAAGTTCAGGGTCTTTTTTGCAGAATTGTGGTGACTGTTTTAGACACAGCATGGAAACATTTTGCAAATACAAAGTAAGTTTATTGTAATGTGGTTCAATATACGTGAACTTTCTTATAGCTCAGAGGTCTCATGATTCCCAAAAGAGGTAGATCTTTACTTAAATCTTTGCTGGTTACAAATAGGAGAAAATAAGTATTTATTTATTAATGCAGTCCTGCTTTAAGATTAATTTTCTGGACAGCCACACCCATGTTATAACAGACTTCCACTGTACTAAGGTGCCAAACAGTAACAAATAATTTGTGCTTTTTTAGAGCTTTTTGTGACCTTTAGATATCCCAAAGTGCTTTACAATTAATTAAATACTTTGGGAAAATAGTCACAGTTGTATTGAAGGAAATGTAAATGAATAAATAATTTTGGAAGTCTAAGATTAGGGAGCATAAACCAAAAATTTGAACTAGACACAAGACTTTACCTTTCTTGGCAAAGAGAAGGTGGAACATAAACTGATTCACTTGCTCCTGCCTCTGCCATCTCTGCGCATTCAATCAAATAGATGGCCAATTAGGGGTCATACAGCTGGAAGGATGCAATTTATAGGAGCAAAGGAAGGTTGCTTTCTGCCACAAACCACTCTCCATGTTCCTATCCAACTTTGTAGTTTTAATTATGGCCAATTTTATGTTTCTCATGCCTGATTTGAGATGGCACAATATAGTCAGTTCTTGTGTGTTTGTTACTATCCAAAAATATCAGTGTTGAATTTCTGTTGCAGTTACATTCACAAATGAGTATGAATCAAACCTTAGCGTGAATACATAATCTGTGGTTCTGAGAAACAGTGGTGCAAAAGGTGGGGGCGGAGGGGGTTCCATGCTATATTGGTACTGTAGACCAGAACATAGAAGAGTACAGCACAGTACAGGCCCTTCGGCCCATGATTTTGGGTTGACCTATTATCCTGCTAAGATCAATCTACCCTGCATACCCTATATTTTACTATCCTCCATGTGCCTATCCAAGAGTCATTTAAAAGTCTGTAAAGTATCTGACTCCACTACCACTGCTGGCAGCGCATTCCACACACACACCACTCTATGTGTGAAGAACCTACCTCTGACATCTCCCAATACCTTCCTCCAATTAACTTAAAATTATGCCCCCTTGTAATAGTCATTTCCGCCCTGGGAAAATGTCCCTGACTATCCACTCTATCTATGCCTCTCATCATCCTGTAAACCTCTATCAAGTCATCTCTCATCCTTCTTCACTCCAATTAAAAAAGCCCTAGCTCCCTCAACCTTTCCTCATAAGACCTGACCGCCAGTCCAGGCAGCATCTTGGTAAATCTCCTCTGCACCCTCTCTAAAGCTTCCACATCTTTCCTGTAATGAGGTGGCCAGAACCGAACACAATATTCAAAGCGTGGTCTAACCAGGGTTTTATACAGCTGCAGCATAACCTCATGGCTCTTAAACTCAATTCCCTTGCCAAGGAAAGCCAACTCAACATATGCCTTCTTTACAACCTTATCAACTTGGGTCGCAACTTTGAGGGATCTATGGACGTGGACCCGAAGATCCCTCTGTTCCTCCACACTGCCGAGAATCCTGTCATCAACCCTGTATTCTGCATTCAAATTCGACCTTCCAAAATGAATCACTTCACACTCTTCTGGGTTGAATTCCATCTGCCACTTCTTTGCCCAGCTCTGCATCCTGTCAATGTCCCATTGCAACCTACAACAGCCCTCTACCCTGTCCACAACTCCACCAACCTTCGTGTCATCTGCAAACTTACTAACCCACCCTTGCACTTCCTCATCCAAGTCATTTATAAAGATCACAAAGAGCAGAGGTCCAGAACAGATTCCTGTGGCACACCCCTGGTCACCGAGCTCCAGGCTGAATACTTTCCATCTACTACCACTCTCTGTTTTCTATTGGACAGCCAGTTTTGTATCCAGACAGCCAAATTTCCCTGAATCCCATGCCTCCTTACTTTCTGAATAAGCCTACCACGTGGAACCTTATCGTGGCAGAGGGCAGATGATCACAGCTCAAATTGCTAAGGCATCCTGCTCTCAGAATCAGTCCTTATTTTTCATTGAAGGTGCAAAAATATAATAATGTTAATTTAAAAGCAGACAAATCTCACACTTTCAATGAATCTACCTGTACATTCAACTATGGTCCAAATGACCTTTTCTACTGTTCTTGTGCCAATTTGTTATTGTTGAATTTTGAGACTGTAAAGTCTTTTTAAGCCTAATGCTTGAAAAACATGACAGGTAATGAAAATTTGTTGCTATTAAGTAAAGATTTCAAATTGTCAGGTGGGATACTGATTTTGGCATCCACATGTCTTCCACATTATTGGATATGGACATGACAATGTAGGGTTGCCGACCCAATGCAATCATGCCAAATTATTTTTGTCAGTGCAGCAGGGAAAAGCACCTGATTTGAAAATGCAAGATCTGGCCCCAGCTCTTTCACAAATGAAATTAGAAAATTTTTTGATACAAGAAGTGTGGGAGAGTTTGGAACTCTCTTCAACAACAGGTGCTAAATTCAAAACTGAACTCTGAAATGTAGAATAAAAGGGCACCAACTGCCTGGCTAAATCTAACTTTTGCTCATATGCAATGCAACTGATGCATTGGTTGTGCTCATCAGTCCATAGAAAGTGTGTTTAGGGTGATAGGTTTTTTTGTGCACAGAAGTGGGTGTTAGGTTTTTTTCAAAATAACTTTGTTGCTAGTAAACCTGATTGTTTTCTTGTCCTAATTTAAACACTGATGACTAGGAAATTAATGCTTTCCTCATATGTTGTGTCTTTATGTTTAAAGGAGGGGTAATGATTATTAAGAATATTGATGAATTCTTCTAATTCTGCTTTGTGAGAGTCCAAATACCACACATGACAACACAGATTCAGAAAGTAATATTACCATATGATTGCATCATCTGATAAAAGAAATAGAGAGAATAGAAAAGAAGCCCTGAAAATCAAAAAGTAACGCTTGTAAAACAAAAAAATGGCTCTTCACAAAGTCTTTAGAAAATTTATTTTAACCTAAGATACAGAGCCTTCATAATCTTTCTAATGTCCCTAGAATTGGATAAAATATTCTAGCTAAGTTGCTAAACTAATTTATACACAATGTTTTGCCTTAGATGCATGACAGTTCAGCACATTAGCGTGCCTTGCTTCATTGTTCTTGTAGATCACATTCATGTTTGAGTTTAACATGAGGACTGCAGTACATGACCCAGACTAATACTCCACTAACATGCTAGAATAATAATACATTAAACTTAGGTCCCAGATACGGACCTGTTTTCGGTGGTAAAGATTCCATAGCAGTGTAAAAAGAAGAGTATGGAGTTATCCCAATACAGGCCAATATTCTTCCTGAATGTGCATCAAAGACAGGTTACTGTTTGCTATGTGATAACTGTGGAATACCTGCTGTACTTTATCCACAGAACACTAGATCACAAGTAATTTGTTAGCTCTCTATCTTACCTTCCTGCACCTTGGACCAAATGTAGCACACGAGTTCATGATAAACAAATGCTACCAAATATAAAACGGCACAACAAGTGTTGCATTCATGAAGACTTTTGGAACACCTTTTTAAAATGAAACACTGTTACTTACGTGCCAAAATCAACAGCGAACCACTTCTGCAAAATTTCGTACGTCCACAAAGTAACACCAAACTGGGGTGAGGAACGGAACACACGGGCTGTGAGAGCAAAACAAACAAGAATGGATACATGGAAAAATCAAAGTGCTTCACACGAAAACAAGTAAATTCCTATCTTTGTACCTGCAACTCCTTTCCAGAAAGCACCCAGGCCCTCCTGTCGCTGGATTTTCCAAAAACAGTCCACCACTCCATCATACTTAGTTTGCCCTTCACGTGCAGCCACCTGTAATCTTGTTTTGATAACATCAGCAGGTGTCACTAGAGAAGCTGCAGGCATCCCTAATAAGGAAAACAGCAAACATTTAACAATAAAAGAACATATGTGAAACTATACTCAATTAGAGTAGTTTTGGTTTGGAATATGCAGAAGTACTTATTGAAAATTTCTAGAATTATCAGCAACAAGTTTAAATTGGAGAAGCACCTATATCCTACCCAGTCCCCCACCGACAGAATTCAAGAGATTTCCAAAAGGCATTTGTTAAGGAGCCAACTTCAGTCTATCACTTTATAAGTTAAGAATTCAGGGTGCTAGGTGTGAAACATTTGCATGGATGCAGGATTGGCTACCTACAGGACAGTGTTGGGAACATATAACCATTTTAAGTTGGAAAACCGTATTTAGTGGATTTCCACAGGGATTAGTACTACTTACAATCTATCAATGACTTGAATGAAGGAATTAAGTAAATTGTAGCTAAATTTGATGACAATACAGAGACAGGTAGGGAATTAAATTGTTAAGTGAGGTATAGATACGTTGTGTGAATGGAGAAAACATTTGGCATTTGAATATAATGTTGGAAAATGTGAGTTATCCACTTTGGTATAAAGAATAGAAAAACAAAATGTTATTTAAATACAGTCTGCAGAATGCTACAGTACAGAGAGATGATCTGGGTGCCCTCGTACATGAATCACAAAGGTTTAACTTGCGGATAAAAGAAATAAGAAAGGCAAATGGAATGTTGGCCTTTATTGCAAGGCAAATGGAGTATGAAAGCAGAGAAGTATTCCTACAACTGTACAGGACTTTGGTGAGACCACACCTGGATTACTGTGTACAGTTTTCATCTCCTTACTTAGGAAAGAATATATTGGCATTGAAAACGGTGTTTAGAAGTTCACTCAGGAGATACTTGGGATGAAAGGGTTTTCATAAGAAATAAGGTTGAGCAGGTCGTTGAAACTCAGTGTAGTTTAGAAAATTGAAAAGTTATCTTATTGAAGTTTAAAATTCTATCTGAGGGGACTTGATAGGGTGGATAGTGAGGGGATGTTTCTTCAAATGGAAGAATCTACATCTGGGGCTGTACAGTTTCAAAATAACAACTGTTCAATTTAAGGTAGTGATAAATTGGAATTTCTTCTCTCAGGGAGTTGCTAGTCTTTTGAATTTTCTTCCACAGTGGAGGGGGAGTTAAAGAATATATCCAAAGTTGAACTAGACAAATTGACAAGGGTTATAGGGATAAGCAGGAAATTACAGTTAAAGCTTCAGTCAGATCAGACATGATCTTACTAAAGAGAAGAGTAAGCCTGATGAACAACATTTAGAATAGAAGCAAATGACAGTAGGTTCTACTGTTATTTTGGTTACGGCCTAGATAGGCCTGTAATACAGTTCCACTGTTGTTGATGTATACAAACTTTCTTGAACATCAGAAAATGCCAATCAGATCTTCATTGATACCTAATTGCTCCCTAATCATGCATTATGTCATTTTGTTTTCTTCACTGTTTCCTGGGATGTTGACATTTCTGGATAGGGCAGCATTTGTTGCTAATTCCCAATTACTATTGAATTGAGTCGCAGGGAGCAGGCGAGTCCACAACATTGCTGTGGGTCTGAAGTCACTAGGTCAAAGCAAGAAAGAATACAGATTCTATTTCCATAAGGACAGTGAGCCAGATTTTTTTTAATATGACAAGTGATTGGTGGTTTTATGGTCACCATTATTTGCACTAGTTTTATATTCCAGATTTACTAATTGAATTCAAATTCCACCAGCTGCCATGGTGAGATTTGAATTCATGTGCCCAGGTCATTTTCCTGGGCCTGTGGCTTACTCTTCATGCAACACTACCACTACACCCTCTCTCCTCTGCACAGTTGCTTTAGTGTGACATTAGTGGTTTTGGAGTGTAAAATCTGAGCAGGCATAGTTAGTGGATTCAGCAGCAAATCAAGGACATTACTGAATTACTTCCAATGGAACCGAAGGGCTCTTGTACAAAAAAAAAAGAAAAATAATCATAGTACAACACACATTATCATGAGATTGGATGTATAAAGTAGTACAAGAAGAAGCACCTGCCAGCTTCCTAGATACATGTTCGTATGCATCGTATAAAAATCAGGGATGAGGAGGAAAGAAAATATCTCACCTTAAAATAAAAGTATAAGACAAACATTAAAAAATTAGTACAGCAAACCTTTGATTAACCGGCACCTATGGGACCAGTAGTGTGCCAGTTAATTAAATATTGTGGATAATTAAGAAGTCCACAGTAAAACCTGACCAAGTGAAGCTTGGAGACATCAACATCCCTGAAAAAAAATCTATGTGGAAACATCAACACACCTCCTAAAATCAATGTAAAAACATAATAATTTATAGAAATGTAATACATGGGTATACACATCACCGTTATACTTTATTTACAACATAAATATTCTGACATCGTCATATTTGAGGTGTATAATTTTTGCCGGTTTATCAAGTGCAGGTTCATAGTTCCTTGAAAGTGGAGTTGCAGGTAGATAGGATGGTGAAGAAATCATTTGGTATGTTTGCCTTTATTGGTCAGTTCATAGAGTATAGGAGTTGGGAGGTCATGCTGCATCTGTATTGGACTTTGGTTAGGCCACATTTTGAATACTGCATGCAATTCTGGTCTCCCTGCTATAGGAAGGATGTTGTGAAACTTGAAAAAGTTCAGAAAAGATTTACAAGGATGTTGCCAGGGTTGGAGGGTTTGAGCTATAGGGAGAGTCTGAATCGGCAGGGGCTATTTTCCCCGGAGCCTGGAGCCTGGAGCCTGAGGGGTGACCTTAGAGGTTTATAAAATCATGGGGGTCATAAATAGGGTAAATAGACAAGGTCTTTTCCACAGGGTGGGGGGAGTCCAAAACTAGAGGGCATAGGTTTAAGATAAATGGGGAAAGATTTAAAAGGGACCTAAGGGGCAACTTTTTCACAGAGGGTGGTACGTGTATGGAAAGAGCTGCCAGAGGAAGTGGTGGAGCCAGGTAAAAATTACAATATTTAAAAGGCATCTGTATGGGTACATGATTAGGAAGGGTTTAGCGGGATATGGGCCAAATGCTGGAAAATGAGATTAGATTAATTTAGGATATCTGGTTGGCATGGACGAGTTTCTGTGCTGTACATCTCTGACTCTGACTCTAAGAACCGGTTGATAAGGTACCAGTTAAAACTAAGTTTGTTGTACCAGAGATTGGCATGTGAATGATGTATGTAAATCATGACAGTCTTATAATTTCTCCTGTAATTGAACCTCAAACTACTGAAGTGGATCCAATTTCTTAACTGACAGAATTGGGTTAAATTTTTAGCATATGTTTATGTTTTAATCTGTTAGAGGCCTAAAGTTCAAAATTTGCTTTTCATGACATTATGAAATTACACAGTGAACCTTCAGATGAGCAGGCCTCAAAGAGTAATTAAGATTTACAACAGGAAAGAATGAAACAAAAACTGTGGCAGAATCAGGAATATAGTAATCTCGACTCAGTTTGTCACTCAAATAAGTATAGCCTAGCTAGACACAAATTTCCTAGATCAAACTACTTTTATTCTTCATTCATAGGACGTGGGAGCAATTGGCAAGGCATTTATTGCTCGGCCTAAACTGCCTTCAAAACAAGCCACTTTTTTGAACTGTTTCAGTTGGTGTATAAAAGGTATTCTCGCAAAGCTGTTAGGAGTGGAGTTTCATGACATTGACCAAACGATGGTGAAGGAATCAAGATACATATCCAAGTCAAGATGATGTGCCATTTGGAGAAGAACTTGAAAATGGCAGTGTTCTTCTAAATGGTAGAAGTTGTGGATTTGGGAGGAATTACTGAAGAAACCTTGGCAAGGTGCAGTAGTCTATCACACAGACAGTAATCACTACAATTTTGGTGTGGGATGAGTGAATGGTTGGTGTAGAGCATTGATTAAATGGGCTCCTTTACCCTGGATTGTGGTGATTGTCTTGAGTGTTGTTGGAACTGCAGTCATCCATGAAGTGGAAATTATTTCCATCACATTCCTGACTTGTATCTTGTAAACGATAGGTAGGCTTTGTGGAGTCAGGCAATGAACCACTCACTGCTGAATACCCAGATTCAGAGCTGCTCATGAAGTCACAACATTAATATTCAACAACTTTCTCCACCTAATGTGGTGCAGTAGAATAACTAACCTTAAATTGAGTACATGCTTTGAAAAATTATCTGGTTATCACAGAATGTATATATGACACCAACACTTCTATTAAGCAGGCACAGTATAGGCAGAGGCAAAAAAAAGGTGCTCACCAGCCAAAGCTCCTGCCAACAGCAGATCTCTGGATTGCACCTGCCCATTCTGATTTGCAAAGGCCAATTTTAAGTGAGAATAACAAGGGAAGTAGATAGCAGAGAATGGGATATCACGCAAAAAACAAGCCTTTGCACCCTGTGAGAGAAAGAAACCACAGTATGGCAATCAATAGATGTTTGAAAGATCTTTTGATGTTAGCTGCCAAAGAAACCTGTAACGAAAATTTTTAATAATTGAATTAGCAATGACTAAACAAAATGATGTGTTAAATAATAAGTACTGTTTCTGATGAAAATTTTGACCTGAACTTCTAGCTCTTTCTCTCCACAAATTCTGCTGCACTCACAAGTATCTCCAGCACTGTTTTCATTTCAAATTTTGTAAGAAATTATGATCTTTATATGAAATACAGTACTAGTAAATGAGCTATGTACCACATTGTCTGTTGCTAAAATTATATTAACTGAATCAAGCCTAGATGAGGCCATTAGATAACCCATACTTAAATCGACATATGTCTGCTTAATACAGAAACAAAACATTTAGCACCAGCTGACTCTTGGATTGTTTCTCCAGTCATAAGAAACATAATTCTGCGGTCTCTGTTACTTAATACTAAGAAAAAGGAACATTTTTCTTTGAATGCTGCTACTGCAGCATATTACTGCATTTACTAAATACATGATCTTATTTCAAGAAAGTTGGGAAAGAGAAAAGTACATCTGTGTTAACTCTTTTTGGCAAAGATGAATAACTAATACTTCACTACCTGAGATAACACAATGTAGAGCTGGAGGAACACAGCAGGCCAGGCAGCATCAGAGGAACAGGGAAGCTGACGTTTTGGGTCAGGACCCTTCTTCA
>NC_063333.1:72559230-72577568 GCF_021869965.1 Rhincodon typus | reverse complement strand
CCTGGCCTGCTGTGTTCCTCCAGCTCCACACTGTGTTATCTCAGACTCCAGCATCGGCAGTTCTCACTAACTTCACTACCTGACCTGTCCATGGCGACAGCCAGACACATGCATGCCAGAGCTGAAGAACTGGTAGCATTGATGGACTTCTCCAATTTTCAATCCAGTTTACTCATAGGAATTGGCAGATTTGCCAGGGGCAGAGTGTTTCTGTGTTGTTTGATGAAGTCACTAATGGCCAAGAACAGGGGATCATCATCTACCTTGGGCTAAGTGATTGCCTGGTCTCAAGCAGTCCTGGGATGTTCCTTTAACCAGCAGTAGTGATGTCAGAGTGATGTTCTTGCCAGATAGCACTCCCAATTCTAATCTACATAGAGAACCCATTGAAGTGAAAGTCCCTGAACTTGTGTGTGTGTGAGTCTGTGTGTGTGTGGTTGCACATAAAAGCTTTGTCAGTCCATCTTTGGAGGGTTGAGTGGCTTCCCCGAGAGGTGGCGGTTCAACTGAGTGCAGGCAGTGCAGGTTCCTTCTCATTGTCATTTGCTGGGTCCAACCAGTACTTGCGTAAAACAAGACAGGGAACTGGTTGTTTTTAAAAAAAAGGGTAAAATCTCAAGAATGAGTTACCAGTGAGCAGTGCAGCACAACACGTTAATGCTCACTTGCTGGTTACCCATTGAGGTCACAGCCTCACCATATAAGCAGTTGCCCTCTTCTCCAGCTGATTCCAACACGCTCTTCTCATATAGGGTGAGGGATCTAATGTGTGGCACCCCATCAGAAGTCTTCACTATTTCAACCCAGTTAAGAGTTATGCATCAAGTTATACTACACATCTCTTATTCTACTGATTTTTTTTTGCCTTGTGAGACATGACAATCAAGCTGGTCCTCACCTCATGTTCATGCAAGAACACTTTCAGCATTTGAGAATTTGTGGATAGACACAAGGTGGAATTTGATGCCTTTTTCCAAGGTGGGTTTGGAGGCAGAGGAGGCATTTAATCAGGCTGAAGGAAAGGGTGGGGAAACATCACCTTCCCATTTCTGCCCTTCTTAAGACTAGGATAGGATGAAGTGCAAATGGCCTACTTGCCCTGATACCAATTGTGGCCCTTAAGTAGACAATTAATGCCTACTTAAAGATCTCATCCCACTGCCACAGGTATCAAACCAGTGGCAACTGAGCCAGTCATCACAGGCCTTGAGTTTGTTTGCAGGGTCCTGGAAAGGGCTTCTCATCCTCAGGCACTCAGCACACAATCAAAGGACCTGCCATTGCAAAGTGGGTAGTTGCTGGAAACTAGCCCCCAATTAGCCCCTGCCAGTGACGTTCTTCCCGGGACCCTAATCACACTCTAACTCACCCTCAGATTGGGACAATTGCTGATCCTGGGACTCTGGTGGGTGCACTGCCAACATTTAAGATCATTTCTAGTGACAATGCTTACAAAGAACTATTGGCCTCTGATTGGTCAGCACCCAGCAGGAGGGTTTTTGCTTCCAGGTCTTTTTGGTCTCAGGAAAAGACCATTGCTGGCCACTTACGTATCTGATTGGCACATAATAAAGTTGCCTACCCCGAGAGAACCCCATTCCACATCGCCCGAAATAAGACCTGCCCTAGGATTGAGAAACTTAGTTATAATCCAGGGTTACTACTGTGCATTATAGCTCCTTATCACAACCCTTCCAGAGAGCAGTTACTCAGTACATGACAAAGAGATTTAACCTTGAAAATTACTAATCCATACGGATCAATATGGAATAATGTTGTTAAACTATCAGATAGCTGATGTGTAATTCTTGCAACTGTTCTCATAAAAAGCAATTGGCTACCTAACATTTCAAAGTCTTGTTTAAAAGAAAAATCACTTAAGCACAAAAATTCAAATTCTAGCATTAGGGATCATTGAGTAAGACAAATACAGATACTTCCTTAGTCTATCATGCAGCAACAAAGTATTATTGAAAATATTAATATTTTACTATAGTAATATGTTCCTGACAAGGTTTTAAAACTTTAGCCACATAATGGCCAAAGTAGCTCTAAAGTATGAAAATATTTTCATCAATTATTGAATAGTATTTCACGATTAGCCACAAAAACTATGTTTACTTGTTAATATAGTGGTTTGAAACTGGATATTTAAAAAAACAATAAAAGCTAATTACAGAATAATAAAAAAAGCAAAAATGCTGGAATTCTGAAAAAATAGAAAACACTTCAAGTGCACAGCAGTGCAAAAATTCATAAATTGAATACGTAGTTTCATGTTTTGGATCCAAGTTCCACCAGAAGTATAAACCTGCCTTTGTTTTTTTTAAATTTGCCAACTCACCTGTCGCATATGCTAGTATTTTTCTGTCACACCGTAACCTCTGCAGTCCAGAAATCTATTACTAAAAAAAATGCCCAGAACAATTTCACAGAATATTCTTTTGGGCAATGTTACATTTAAGAAACATCTTATGTTTTAGTTGGTAACGAGAGCTGATCTGTTACCAATCCTTTTGCAGTAACAACCTAATCTTTCATAAAGGATCAGCAACCTTACTGATAGCAACTGAAAGAGAAGTCCAGCCTATGAGTGCTCTAAGTTTTCATAGAAACATTTCATGCAAATTTTGGAAACATGCCAACAGCACAGTTGTTCTGATGATCACAGTGACTTTTCTTTTATTTTGCTATCTTTATTACAATTAAGGGCTAAAAAACGATTTCCACTTTGAAAAATACAAATTTCAAACGAAACTAGTTTTGTGAAGGCAGAATTAGAAGCTTTGCTAGTGAGCTAATTTCCTCTTAAATCAAGCTTGTAGGTTAAACACTTGCTGTTTTATATATAACAAATATAAAGAATCAACACTGATAAGAATTCTTAAAAACAAACAGAACATTAAACTGCACGATCGAATCTACTTAACATTAAACATGGTTAATAAAACATGAGTATGCTATTTAATTATGAAATCTGTGCTTTTCCTTCAGCCAACTCCAATCAGAGCATGATTAGGGCAGATTTAACTCAAACATTATTACTGTTAATCACTTCTAGCCAATTACTTCAGTTTAGAAGGCTGCACTAAAGAAGCCAATGCAAAAAGTGTCTTATTTTTGCTAATGTTGTTTGCAAAGGCTGAAAACTTCGAATTCAATCCAGTGCAAATATCAAGATCCTTTACTTGAGAAAATTCCAAGTCAGTGGCTGTGAGGGGATAAATTTGTCTGGCATGAAGGTCTTGGATCAGATACACCTTGAACACATTCTCTGGAAAAATCTGCATTGAATGCCCTCCTTCAAGTACTTTGTCAACCTTAAATTCCTTAATTTTCAATTGTGTCTGAGCGACTACATCAAACAAAGAAAAACTACAATCTCAGGTTGTAGGAAGAGTCTGGTAAACAAAACAGACCTTCCTCAAGGACTTCTTTCAAATTCTAATTTTATTTTATGCCAGTAACAGGAGTGAATAAGGAGCTAAATAAACTATTTTCCTAATAGGGGAGGATAATTATGTTCACAAAGGCATCTCTGTGTTGGGTTGAAAACAAGGAGCCAGCAGGTCTGGTATTACTGATTTAACCTCATCTGCAAGCGAACATACATTTGTCTATTCGGGAGACAAATCTAGAGTGATAAATAAGGATTCAACTTCTAGTGATAGAACCAGAATGGTTCTCAAAATTATAAAATACACACAAATTATCACTTACATTTAACACTTGTGTTTTAAATCTTTACTTAGCCACCTGAGCTGTGTAAAACATTTGAATTGCTTCAGCAACTTTGGTAAGGTTTGAGTTTCAGAGAAAGCACTCCTAAGACAGGCAACATGCCAAGTGTATCATGTTGCACATAGCCTTTGTCATAGAACATAGAAGAGTACAGCACAGTACCGGCCCTTCGGCCCATGATGTTGTGCTGACCTATTATCCTACTCTAAGATCAAACTACCCTGTATACCCTACATTTTACTACTATCCATGTGCCTACCCAAGAGTCGCTTAAATGTCGCTAATGTATCTGACTCCACTATCACCACCGGCAGCGCATTCCATGCACCCACCACTCTCTCTGTAAAGAACCTACCTCTGACATCTCCCCTATACCTTCCTCCAATCACCTTAAAATTATGCCCCCCTTGTAATAGTCATTTCCACCCTGGGAAAATGTCTCTGGCTATCCACTCTATCTATGCCTCTCATCATCTTGCACACCTCTATCAAGTCACTTCTCATCCTTCTTCACTCCAATGAGAAAAACCCTAGCTCCCTCAACCATTCGTCATAAGATGTGCCCTCCAGTCCAGGCAGCATCCTGGTAAATCTCCTCTGCACCCTCTCTAAAGCTTCCACATCCTTCCTTTCATGAGATGACCAGAGCTGAACACAATATGCCAAGTGTGGTCTAACCAGGGTTTTATAGAGCTGCAGCATGACCTCGTGGCTCTTTTACTCAATTCCCCTGCCAATGAAAGCCAACACACCATATGCCTTCTTAACAACCCTATCAACTTGGGTAGCAACATTGAGGGATCTATAAACGTGGACCACACGATCCTTCTGTTCATCTAACTGCCAAGAATTCTACCATTTACCATGTATTCTGCATTCAAATTCGACCTTCCAAAATGAATCACTTCACAATTTTCTGGGTTGAGTTCCATCTGCCACTTCTTTGCCCAGCTCTGCATCCTGTCAATGTCCTGTTGCAAGCTACTACAGCCTCCCACACTATCCACAACTCCACCAACCTTCGTGTCATCGGCAAATTTACTAAACCATCCTTCCACTTCCTCATCCAAGTCATTTATAAAGATCACAAAGAACAGAGGTCCCAGAACAGATCTCTGTGGAACACCACTGGTCACCGAGCTCCAGGCTAAATACTTTCCATCTACTATGACCCTCTGTCTTCTAGTGGACATCATTCTATATGCAGACAGCCAAATTTCCCTGAATCCCATGCCTCCTTACTTTCTGAATGAGCTTACCATGGAGAACCTTATCGAATGCCTTGCTAAAATCCATGTACACCACATCCACTGCTCTACCTTCATCATGTGCTTTGTCACATCCTCAAAGAATTCAATAAGGCTTGTGAGGCATGACTTGTCCCTCACAAAGCTATGCTCACTATTTCTAATCAAACTATGCTTCTCCAAATAATCATAAATACTATCTCTCAGAACTCTCTCCAATAATTTGCCCACCACAGAAGTAAGACTGACTGGTCTGTAATTCCAGGGTTACCCCTATTCCCTTTCTTGAACAAGGGAATAACATTTGCCACCCTCCAATCATCCGGTATGACTCCTGTGGACAGTGAGGACGCAAAGATCATGGCCAAAGGTGCAGCAATCTCTTCCTTTGCTTCCCGTAGCAATCTTGGGTATATCTCGTCTGGCCCAGGGGACTTAGCTATCCTCAAGTTCTTCAAAATTTTTAGCACATCCTCCGTCCTAATATCAACATGTTCAAGCATGTCAGCCTGTTTCACACTGTTTTCACAAACGTCAAGGTCCCTCTCACTGGTAAATACTGAAGGAAAGTATTCATTAAGGACCTCCCCTACCTCCTACGACTCCACAGACAAGTTCCCTCCACTGTTCCTGATCGGCCCTACCCTCACTCTGGCCATCCTCTTATTCCTCACATAAGTATAGAACACCTTGGGGTTTTCCTTAATCCTACCCGCCAAGGCTTTTTCATACCCCCTTATAGCTCTCCTAAGTTCATTCTTCAGTTCCTTCCTGGCTACCTTGTAGCCCTCTTGAGCCCTGTCTGATTCTTGTTTCCTCAACCTTAGGTAAGCTTCCTTCTTCCTCTTGATGAGATGTTTTAAATGTCTTGTCATCCAAGGTTCCTTCACCTTACCATCCCTTCCTTGCCGCAGTGGGAAAAACCTATCCAGTACTCGTAGCAAGTGCTCCCTAAACAACCTCCACATTTCTGTCGTGCATTTCCCTAAGAACATCTGTTCACAATTTATGCTCCGCAGTTCTTGCCTGATAGCATTGTAATTCCCCCTCCCCCAATTAAATACTTTCCCAAACCGCCTGCTCCTATCCCTCTCCATGACTATAGTAAAGGTCAGGGAGTTGTGACCACTATCACCGAAATGCTCTCCCACTGAGAGATCTGACACCTGGCCTGGTTCATTGCCAAGCACCAAATCCAATATGGCCTCCCCTCTAGTTGGCCTATCTACATATTGAGTCAGAAATCCTTCCTGGACACACCTGGCAAAAACTGCTCCATCCAAACTATTTGCACTTTGAAGGTTCCTGTCGATATTAGGGAAGTTGAAGTCACCCATGACAACAACCCTATTACTTCTGCACCTTTGCAACATCTGCTTCCCAATCTGTTCCTTAGTGTCTCTGTTGCTACTAGGGAGTCTATAGTAAACTCCCAATAAAGGGTCTGCGCCTTTCCTGTTTCTGACTTCCACCCATACTGACTCAGTAGACAAACCCTCCTCAACGACCTCCCTTTCTGCAGCTGTAATACCATCCGTGATTAGCAATGCCACTCCCCCATCTCTTTCACCTCCCTCCCTATTTTTTTTGAAACATCTAAACCCCGGAACATCCAACAACTATTCCTGCCCTTGTGTTATCCAAGTCTCCGTAATGGTCACAACATCATAGCTCCAAGTACTGATCCATGCTCTAAGTTCATCACCCTTATTCCTGACACTTGTTGCGTTAAAATAGACACACTTCAACCCATTGCATTGACTGCAACTTTGCCCTGTCAACTGTCTATCCTTCCTCACAGACTGTCCGCATGCTGTATCTGCCTGTACACCAGCTACCCCATCCTCTGATCCATAGCTCCGGTTCCCATCCCCCTGCCAAACTAGTTCAAACCCTCCTGAAGAGCTCTACCAAACTTCCTGCCCAGGATATTAGTGCCCCTCCAGTTCAGGTGCAACCCGTCCTTCTTGTACAGGTCCCACCTTCCACAGAAGATATCTCAATGATCTACATATTTGAAGCCCTCCCTTCTACACCAGCTCTGTAGCCATCTGTTCAGCTGCACTCGCTCTCTATTCCTAGGCACCGTGGCACCGGTAGTATTATTATTGAGGGGAAAGGCCACAGGGGATCCCTGCACTGTCTGCCTACTCCCTTTCCCTCTCCTGACTGTCACTCACCAACTTTTATCCTGTAACTTCGGTGTGACAACCCCCCTATAACTCCTCTATCACCCCCTCTGTCTCCCAAATGATCCAAAGTTCATCCAGCTCCAGTTCCAGTTCCCTAACATGGTCTGTGAGGAGCTGGAGTTGTGTGCACTTCTCGCAGGTGAAGTCAGAAGGGACACTAGTGGTGACCCTTACCTCCCACATTCTACAAGAGGAGCACGGAACTGTCCGAGTTTCTATCCCCTCTACTCTAGATTTCCAAAAGATATAAAGAGAAAGGAGAATAAAGCTTATCTTACCAACCCTCCACACAGAGTCTTTATTTTTGGTTAGAGGAGGAGGATGGGAGACACTACATGTGTAGTGTTTTGGGTTTAGCCACTGCCCAAACATATTAGTTCACTTACCCAGCTGCCCCCTGGCTCACACTCTCACCACTCCCACCACTGAATTAGAGTGTTTAGAGTAGATGACAATTAGAATTGTCATCCAATTGAGAATGTTATTTTATTTCTCACTGGACCTGAAATTTAGAGGGGCAAAATAAAAAGGTCCACAATACATGCTAATTGGGAAAGCATCCCACAGTGTGATGAAGCAACAAAGTGCTCTGCATTTGCCTCATTTACACTGTGATTCCAAAGCAGCATCCCAAACCATGCCAATGAATGCCAACTAATGCCCTGTACCCACTTACATGGCCCCCACACCCTCCTTGCTAACCTATACCCCTGTCCCGATATCACCTGGTCCTTCATACGCACTATGCTAACATATACCTCTGTACCCAGACGAAGTGCCTCTCACATCCCCATGCCAACTTATAATCTTCTACCCATTCTTTATGACTTATCATACACACTGTGCCATGTTACCAACACCTACCCATGCCCATGCCCTATGGCCCCTGACAATGCTCATGACTCACTATGCCCCTGCTACTCATACCCACAATTTCCCAAGCATCCCTATAGGCTTTTAAAGCTTCTATTAAAATCACGCTGACACATAGATCCCATTTCATATCCTTTACCTTCCCTCTCCGTGGATACTCACCAATCACCCAGCATGGACATATCTCACTGACAAAAAATAAAGTTTGTTTGCATACTATTGGTGTCGCTATTGGAGAAAAAAAAAGCCTCAGTCACGAAAAAAAAACAGTTCAATACTTTGAAACTACCTTAAGTAATCTCTTATTGAAACAATTATTTCACTTAGGTTCTCAATCCCTGACATAAACATTCTCATTCTATAAACAGTTCAACCTGTCCATCAAAATGTTCATCTGATAGGCACCCCATTGTAAAAATTAGAGTTTCTGAAGTCAGTCATGCAGTATAAATCCTATAATTTCTTACACCAACAACAACACAAGAAACACCTAACACAGTTTCTTCTTATCTCTGCACTTTTTTTTGGACTTTTCATTGACAGCAATGGTAGTCCGAAACATCAACCAAGATATCAGTAAAGTGATGCAAAGTGTTGTTGACAGGACTTCTAGTCGGCATCTGCTCAGCATTAACCTGCTCACTGCTATTCGGTTTGGACCCTGCTAGGGCCATTCAAATTATGAACACGTTATGGCTATGGTCCAAACAAGGACAAAACAGCTAAACTTCACAGGTGAGGTGTGGTAAGATTGTCTGCCCTTGATTCAAGGTAGCATTTGACTGAGCATGGCATCAAGGAGATCTGCCAAAATTGGATTCAATGGAAATCAAGGGTAAAATTATCTATTGCTTCGAGTCATTAAAATATTTTGTGGTTGTTGGGAGGTCAATCATCTTAGTCCCAGGCATCAATGCAGCAATTCCTAGGAGTAGATACTTTCTAATCAACCTATTCACTGATGTTAGTACATTATCTCTGGAACAGGTGGCACTTGAACCTAGGTCTCCTAGCTGAGGAGTATTTTAAGAATGTTGTTGCAACTGATTTGAGGGATTGTTATTCTGTGGTCTGAACTCAAAACACATTTTTAAATCAATCTATTCAGATACACTATGACGCATCTCTGGACCAGGTGGGACTTGAACTCATGTCCTCTAACCCAGAGGTAGGAATACTACCAATGCACCATAAGATCCCAAAACATTAACTCTGACTTTTCTTCACATATGCTGCCAGAACTGCTCAGCGTTTCCAGCCACTTCTGTTTTTGTTCCTGATTTACAGCATCCGCAGTTCTTTTGGCTTTTATTTAACTCACTGCCATATCTCTTCTAGGCATGCCCACCTTGAAGAAGTTCTGCTCCTCTCTCTGATGGGATTTCCATTCCAATCTTTCTTCTTGTCCACCGACATTAATTTCACTGTCAATCCTGGTGTTTGACTAGGTATTTGCTAAAACTCGTTTCCACAGCCATATCACATTCCTCAGTAACTGCTTCCAGTTCAGACTCACCCCACGTAGATTTCAACTGAAGTTTCATCCCTCATGCTTTGAATCCACCCAGGATCACAGGTATCTCCATGATGTTCAATACTCCATTGATGGCTGCTTTCGCTGCATCCTGAGATCCTCACTCAGTGCCATGCTGCATCACATGCACACTTTTGACCTAGTTCTGAGGAAGGGTTACCGGACCCAAAGCATTAACTCTGATTTTTCTTCATAGATGCTGCCAGGCCTGCTGAGCTTTTCCAGCAAGTTCTGTTTTTGTTCCTGATTTACAGCTTCTGCAGTTCTTTTGGTTTTTATTTCCTACAGGTAGTGTTCTAGGCTCAAATATCTTTAGCCATTTCATCATGGACCTTCCCTCCATCATTAAGTCATAACAGGACATGTTTGCTGATAAATGCACAACATTCAACACTTTGCACAATTCCTCAGATATGACAACAACCATTCGTCTCCAAGACCTGGAAAATATCCTGGGTTAGCCTGAAAAATATCAAGTAATATTTGCATCATGGCATTGTCATGCAGGGACAATTTCCAACAAGAGACAAACTAACCAGTGCCCTTGATGTTCAATGGCATTATCCTTACTGAACATGGCACTATCGACATTCCAGGGGTTACCATTGACTGGGCACTGAATTGGCCCATCTATATAATTACTGTGGCTACAACAGAAGATCTGAAATTCTGCAGCAAGAAACCAACCTGCTGACTCCCAAAAACCTGCCTACCATGACCAAGGAACAAGTCAGGTGTGTATTGGAATAGTTTTCATTGTCTGGTTGGATATAGCTCCAACAACACACAAAAAGCTTGAGACAATCCAGCACAAAGCACCCCATTTCATTGGCACCCCACTTTCCACATTCATGTGCTTCAGTCGCATCACACAATGCCTGCGGTATGTACCATCTGATTTGTAACTCACCAACTTTCCTTAGATAGCACTTTTCAAACCATCAACCTCTACCATCTGAAGGACAAAGACAGCAGATGCATGAGAACACCACCACCTCTAAGCTCCCCTCCAAGCCGTACAACATTCTAACTTGGAACCACATTCCTGTTCCTTCACTGCCATTGGATTTTAAAAGTGGCATATAGTGGTCGTTAGTTTTGGAAGGATTTCCAAACAAATTAGGTGAGACGGTCCTTCCAGAAAACTGACTTAGTCAAAAATTAGGAACGCCTGGAAAGCTAATGGAAGATTGTTTTTACTGTAGGGGTCTACAACACGTGGATTAAACACTGAAGGCCATTAGTTTATTTTTGGTTCAGCATAATCAAGGATTTCTTTAAAAGAATATTCAGCAAATAAACATTTTAGAGCAGTTCAGAGGAGACCTGACTGGGGTCAGAAGCAAATATTGTTTATCTCCTAAAAAGGAGTCTAGGTAAAGTACAGTCACCACAGTAGAAAAGTTTACTTTCTGCTACTTCCAGACCAGGAGGGTTTGGTTAGAAATACAGAGGTTATTAGAAGCTGAGAAGGTCTAAGCGGTCTGTTTTGAGAGTATTCATGTGAGAAAGCTTCACATTTCTCAGCAAAGAACTGGGGAGAATCAGTCAAGTTGAACTTAAAGCTTTGATATAGCGGATAATTCCTTTGGATCTGAGTCTCTCTAACAGGTAGGGTCAGGAAAGAGGAGGAGACTTTTTTGCAATGTGTTTTAAGAAATTCAAACTATTCTGTATTTAGATAACTTGGTTTGTTTCACTTTCCAATCTTTTGTGTAATAAACTTCTTTTCTGTTGTGAAAGAAACTCTGCTATTTCATATGGTTATGTTTCAGTAGCTAACCACCATGTTATCTAAAACAAAAAAAAATCTATTAAACCAGATTTCATTCTGGGATCTGGCTTGTCATGAAATACCACCAGCTGGAATCATAACTCTCAACAATATAGCACAGACTGAATAATAAGCAGCTAATGCAGTATTCTAAATTGAAAGATGTATATATAAATTGCTATTTCACCCAGACGGAGTGATTGGCATCTTGGATGGTGAGGGAGGAGATAAAAAAGTAGCTGTTAGCAGATCATTCTCACACTGTACCTTATATAGCCCAGCGAAACCCAATTTCTTTATGACACTGAATGCATTGACACGAGGTCCTGTGGTGATTTCGCCTGCCACCTGTAACCTGATTTTGACAATCTCCAATGGATTAGTGAAGATAACTTGTGAAGCACCAGCCTATGAAAAGAATCAGTGTAAAATATGGTCAGAACTTGCATTTGTTCATGCGACACCACACTGAATGTAAAAGTTTTCAAATACAAATCATCAGTGCCAGGTTTGAAAGCCTACACAAAACAAACTTAAAATGCCATAATAAAAAGTAACACTGCAGCACTCTTAATAGCAAAATCACTTTCATACATTAAGTTAGACTTCTATATCTATGAAACACAGCCATAAACACGAACAATATCCATTTGTAACCAGATGTCAAGTTATGAGATCAAAGCCTCAACTTTAGTAGTATTATAATCTATGTTTCAAGAGCTGGACCACAACATTTGGTGAAAAGCAAAGGAAATATTTTGGGTTTATTCTCTATCTCAGTCTGAAACAATGAATAGAATTCTATATAAATCCCGCCTTCCAATCTAAATGCTTGTGTTATACCATCATTAGGACATTCATTAAGGGAATCGAAAGTCTTACAATTAAAGAAGTGGCTACTCAATTAAAATGGAGCTTAAAATGTTGTCTTGTCGGCAGTTACATTTATTTTCTGCAGAGCCATGCGCAGTAAATTTAAAGCAACAGATGGTTTATTGTATCATTTAGAGATGTATTTGCATAAGCATGCCAGTATTATGGTGGAAAAAATATAGCCAAAGCCCAAAAAGGTACTACATGCAAAAGTGTCCTAGTGAAGCACTTAGGAATTAATAATTATTTTACTACAAATGCAATTTCAACTAGGTGGGTTCACCTTTCTCTGCATGTTATTAGACTAAGAATCTCATATTAAACTAACTACCATCATAACTCAATGATGTAAAGAAGGGAAACAGTCATTTGGTAGTACAGAACATGAGTAGAGTCATACAGCATAGAAACAAGCCTTTCAGCCCACCATGTCTATGTTGACCAATAAACACCAAATTATGCTAGTCCTACGTACTTGCACTTGGTCCATAGCCTACTATGCCCTGGCATTTCAAGTGCCCAAGCAGATGCTTCTTAAATGTTGCAAGAGTACCTGCATCCAACACACTCTCAGGCAGCACGTTCCACATTTCTACCACCCTCTGGGTGAAAACTTGTTTTTTCTCAGACCTCCTCTCAACCACTTACTCCTCACCTTAAACTTATGGCCTATGGTCTTAGACATATCTGCCATGGGGAAAAGATTCTCACAATCTACTCTATGTTTCTCATAATTTTATATACCTCAATTAGATCCCTCCTCAGCCTTCTCTGCTCCAAGGAAAACAAATCCAATGTATCCAGTCTCTTCTCATAATTGAGAATTTTCATCCCAGGCAACATCCTGGTGAATTTCCTCTGCACCTCTCCAGTGTAAGCATGTCCTTCTGATAGTTGGTGATCAGAACTATACACAATATTCTATCTGTGACCTAACTAATATTTTATGAAGTTGTTACAAGACTTCCTTGATCCTGTATTCTATATCCTGGCTAATGAAGGAAAGCATCTCATATTCTTTCTTCACCACACTATCTACCTGTACTGAAATCTTCAGGGATCTATGGACTTTTATACCAAGGTCACTTTGTTCCCCAGTACTCCCTAGAGAACTTCCATTCATTGTGTATATCCTTCCCTTACTGGACCTCCCAAAATGCATCATCTAGCATGTAACAAGATTAAATTCCATCTGTCATTGCAATGCCCAATTTACCAGTTGATCAACATCAGACTGCAACCTGAGACCATCCTCCTCACTATCAACATCATCACCAATTTTTGTGTCATCTGCAAACTTACTAATTATACCTTCTACATTCACATCTAAGTTGTTAATATACGTAACAAAACAGAAAGGTACCAGCACCGATCCCTGTGGCACACTGCTGGTCACAGGTTTCCAATCACAAGAACATCGCTCCACATTCACCCTTTGCTTCCTGTTTGCAAGCCAATTTTAGATCCAGTTTGCCAACTTGCCTTGGATCCCATGGGCTCTTACCTTTTTCACCAGCCTTCTATGTGGAACCTTGTCAAAGGTCTTACTAAACCACCTTAACTGCACTACCCTCATATTTAGTCACCTTTACAAAAAAACTCAACTAAATTAGTCAGACTGATCTCCCTCCAACAAATCCATGCTGAATATCCCTGATCAATCCCTGCCTTTCCAAGTGATGATTAATACCTTGAGAATGTTTTCCAATAATTTTTCTACCACTATCATCAGATTAACAGGTCAGTAATTTTTCTAAAGAAGGGTCTCGACCCGAAACGTCAGCCTTCCTGCTCCTCTGATGCTGCTTGTGTTCATCCAGCTCTACACCTTGTTATCTCAGTAATTACCTGGCCTGACCCTGCTGCCCTTCTTGAACAAAGAAATCACATTAGCTATCCTCCAGGCATCGAACAATTCACTTGTGGCCAACAAAGTTTAAATATCTCCGCCAGGGCCCCAGCAATCTCCTCCCTTGCCTCCCAGGCTGGGATACATCTCATCAGGCCCTAAGGATTAACACACCTTTCTGCCTGCTGAAACATATAACACTTCCTTCCTTTTAATCTTAACATGTTCTGGAACCTCACCATCCCAATTGAAATTCCGGCTGCAATATTTTTCTCCTCTGTGAATACAGATGAGAAATATTCATTTAAAGGACTTACCTACATCCTCAGGCTCCATGCACAGGTTGCCGCTTTGGTTTCTAATGGGTCTCATTCGTTCCCTAGTAATCCTCTTACTCTTAATGTACTTATAACAAAGCCTTGAGAATTTCCTTGATTCTATCTACCAAAGATATTTCATGGCCTGTCTTTACTCTCCCAATTTATTTTTAAGCAATCCCCTACACTTCTGATAATTTTGAAGAATCTCTCCTGTTTTGAATGTGCTGTACCTGACATATGCCTCCTTCTTTTTCTTTGTCAAACTCTTGATATCTCTTGACATCTGGGTTCCCTGGTCTTTCTGCCCTTGCCCTTCACTCTTAGAGCAACACGCTGGTTCTGAATTTTCACTATACTACTTTTAAAAGTTTCCCACTTTCCAAATGTAGACTTACCTGCAAGTTTACATTTGGCCGATCCTGTCTAATGATACTGAAACTGACCTTTCCCCAATTTAGACACAACTTCTGCACTATCCTTATTACTTTCTATAATGACTTTAAAACTTACAGATTTGTGGTCACTACGCCCAAAAGGTTTGTCCACTGAACCTTCAACCACCTGACCAGTTTCTGTTCCCTAGGATTTGGTCAAGCACTTCCTAACCCTAGTAGGATTATCTATGTACTAGCACAAAAAGGTCTCCTGGATGCACTTTAAAAATTCCACCTCATCTAATGTTAGCAAAGTTGAAATCCCCTATAACTATAATTCTGCTTCTCTTACACCTTTCCATGATTTGCTTACAGATCTGCTCCCTCATCTCCCTCTGACTGCTAGGAAGTCTGTAGCATAATCCCAGTGAAATATTCACCTGTTTTTTATTTCTAAGCTCTCACCAGATGGCCTTATTTAGAAACTCTTTTATGACATCCTTCCTCATTACTGCAGTGATGGTTTCTTTTATCAATAATGCAATGTCCCCATTGCTCTTATCTCAATCCCCACCAATCCCCTTCTATACCCTGGAATGTTGAGCTGCCAATCCTGCCCATCCTTCAACCATGTCTCAGTGATTGCAACAATGCTGATCAATGGACTAAGTTCATCTGCCTTACCAGTCAAGCTCCTTGCATTAGAATAATTACATTTTAGCTTTCTGGACCTTCCATTTGCCTTGTCCCACCCACGTCCAGCTTGTAAACATCACACCTACCCCAGAAGCTGTTCTAATGATCTTAAAATCTAATGCCCTCCCTTCTACATCATCCCTTTAGCCACGTGTTCATCTGACCTATCCCCTTATCCCTATAGTCAGTAGCACAAGATATTGTAAGTGGCCTGGAGATCACAACCTTCATAGTCTTCCTCTTAATCTACTATCTAACCGTTTAAATTCCTGTTATTGGACCTTATTTCTGTTATTAGCCATGTTGTCGGTACCGACATGCATTGCAACTGCTTACTGTTCACCGTCTCCCTTCAGAATGCTCTGAGGCATCCCTGATCCTGGCACCAGGGAGGTAACATACCATTTGAGAGTCTCGTTTGGTGCCACCAAACCAACTGACAGTTCGCCTTACAATCGAGTCTCTATCACCAAAGCTCTCCCTGTACTTTTCCTCCACTGCTGTGCAGCAGAGTCAACCATGGTGCCACGAATTTAGCTGTTGTTGCATTCCACTGAGGCACCAACCCCTCCAAAATTATCCAACACGGTATATCAATTTGAGAGGGGAATGATCGCTAGGACTCCAGCACTATCCGTCCAATGAAATAACTCCACAGAAGCCAGTATCCCATCACCGAGTCACTCTTTTTTTTTAACAAGTGAAGAGTCCTTGACACTGGTCCAGCTCCCTCAGAGCCAGGTCTCAGAGTGGACAGGATGTCTGCCACTCCTGTTCTTATCTGTCAGCCAAGGCTCCCTGATTGAACACACTTCCTCCATACATGGTCACGATGGACACTGGTAGTATATCTGATTTCCCACATATTGCAAAAGGAGTATTTCACGGAGCCGGGTTCTCCCGCCATTGTGAACCTTACCAACTACAAACAATAAACTAGGACCAAATTCCTCATTTTACCTATTACTCATCAAATCAGATTTTTGTCTCTCTATTACTCTATTCCTAACAAATTAAAACCATAAAAATAAGTACTTTACAATCTGTCTCCCTTGTAGTACTACTCACTCAGTCCCATAAGCTGATTCTTAAGGAGCAAATCCTCTCAGCCTGCGTCACTTGTTGAACTATGACGCCGCCTCAGGAGATCAGTGAAGGTTCCACCTGCTCTGCTCTCCCACTGCTGCTCTGACTGAGCTTGATCTGGGTCCCGTTCCTCTGGTTTTTAATCTGAAAACTCCACGGCTGCCATTCAGCCCCAGGTTTGCTGTACTCCTTGCCCACTGCTGCTCCGGCTACTCCAACTCAACAGAACAATTCGTCATGGAGAGTGCAGAAGATACAGCACATTAGCGCCCTGACTCATCAGAGTCAGCCTTGAAATCTGAACAAAGTCTGGTAATTAACAGTCAATCATCATTAACTGCTGCATTCTCTGTGACAATGCTTCTACTGACCAAAGTCCAGTTGCCAAGTATTCAATACCCTTCTCTTATATAGTGTAAATGCTGTTTTTCCCCTTTACTGGCATCTTGCAAATTGTCCTAATGAGTGCAAGATGAAAAGCTTCAACAAAATGCATCATTTCTCAGCAAATTACAACGAAAGTGTTAAAGCTGATCAGCAAATTGGATATAACTACAAATTCAACAGATTTAGATTTAGACTTGGATTTTTTTTTGTCACATGTACTAAGTATAGGAATACATAAGTACAGCAAAAAGTGCCCAGTCGCCATTCACTGGCACCCACTTGGTTACAAAAACCAGAATTAAAAGATTTAACAGAGCCAAAAGGTAAGCAAGAAAAAAACATTCAGATCTCAGAGTCCCAAATCCCATCTCTACAATGGTGCAAGCGCCGCTCCAATTACTAGGCTGCCGCCGCCGTCAACAACTGCTGCCTCACTGTACTGCTCTCGAATTATACTTTGCTGATTTGGGGCAATTTCGTTGTTTGAATAAAAAAAGTTGCTAATGCTAGTTCTTGATTATGTTGATTGCTTTCTGAAGGCAGCGGGAACTGCAGACGGAGTCAATGGAAGGAAGGGTGGTTTTCATGATCCACTGGGCTGTGTTCACAACTCTCTGTAATTTCTTGAGATCTTGGGCAGGAAAATTGCCAGACCAAGCTGTCATGCATCTGGACAGGATGCTTTTTATGCTAATCTATAAAAATTGGTAACAGTCATTGTGGAAATTCCAAATTTCCTTAGCCTTCTGAGGAGTAGAGGCATTGGTATGCTTTCTGTAGTTACAATGCTTTCTGGATGGACCAGAATAGATTGTTGGTGATATTTATTCCTAGAAAGTTGAAGTTCTTGACCATCTCCACCTCAGCACCACTGATACAGACTGGGGCATGGCCTCCACTCTGCTTTCTTAAGTCAATGATCAGCTCCTTTGTTTTGCTTACATTGAGGGAGCTTTTCAAGCCATACACATCCAGGCAAGTGGACAATATTCTATCACATTCTTGACTTGCCCCTTCTAGATGGTTGACAGACCTTGGGGAGACTTAACATGAGTTTCATGCCATAGTGTCCCTAGCCTCTGACCTGCGCTTGTAGCCACATTATTTATACGACTCGTCTAGTTCGGTTTCTGCTCAATAGTATCCTACAGGATTTTCACAGCAAGAAATTCAGAAAAAGTAATATCACTGAATGTCAAGGAACGATAGTAAGATCCTCTGTTGCTGGAGATGGTTATTGGCTGGCACTTGTATGGTGTAAATGTTATTTGCCTTTTTCAGCCCAAGCCTGGATATCACCCAGGTCTTGCTGCACTTGAACATGGACTAATAGTGAAGTGTATGAACTGTTCGAGCTCCTCGTGGGAGCACGAGGCGGCGCCGATACAGTCA
>NC_063333.1:72438818-72558830 GCF_021869965.1 Rhincodon typus | reverse complement strand
GAAATGTCAGCCTTCCTGCTCCTCTGATGCTGCTTGGCCTGCTGTGTTCATCCAGCTCTACACCTTGTTATCTCAGATTCTCCAGCATCTGCAGTTCCTACTATCTCTGAAACAATCTGAAACCTCATGGCCTGACATATCCTCCATTCTACCACTGCCTTCAAGACAGGAAATTAAGCCTTGTTCAATGAAGAGTAAAGGTGGGCATGACAAGAGCAGAACCAGGCATACCTAAAAATGAGGGGTGAACCTGATGGAGCTACAAAACAGAACTACTTACATGTGAAACAGCTTAAACACCAAGTGATAGAACTAAGTGATTACACAACCAACAGATCAGATCGAGCCTCAAGTCCTGCCACATCCAGTTGAGAGTGGCGGTGGAAAATTAAACAAATCACTGAAGAGAGGATCAACAAATATGGGTAGAAGATTGGCTGTCTGGCAGAAAGCAAAGAGTGGGGATAAAAGGGTCATTCGCAGGACGGAAGCTGGTGACTAGTGGTGTTCCACAAGGGCCAGTGCTGGGACCACAACTTTTCACTTTATGTATTAATGATCTAGATGAAGGGAGTGAGGGCATTCTGGCTACATTTGCAGGTCATACAAAGATAGGTGAAGGGACAGGTAGTATTGAGGAGGCAGGGAGGCTGCAGGAAGATTTAGGCAGGTTAAGACAGTGGGCAAAGAAGTGGCAAACGGAATTCAACATGGCGAAGTATGAGGTCATGCATTGTGGTAGGAAGAATAGAGGCATGGACTATTTTCTAAATGGGCAGAAAATTCAGAAATCTGCAAAGGGACTTGGGGGTCCCAGTCCAGGTTTCTCTTAAGGTAAATTTGCAGGTTGAGTCAGTAGTTAGGAAGGCAAATACAATGTTGGCATGTATCTCGAGAGGACTAGAACATAAAAGCAGGGATGTATTTCTAAGATAACAAGGGGTAGAGCTGGATGAACACAGCAGGCCGAGCAGCATCAGACGGGTCCAGACCCGAGGGGTCAGCTTTCCTGCTCCTCTGATGCTGCTCGGCCTGCTGTGTTTGTCCAGCTCTACACCTTGTTATCTCAGATTTTCCAGCATCAGTAGTTCCTACTATCTCTAAATGTATTTCTAAGGCTCTATAAATCTCTGGTCAGACCACATTTAGAGTATTGTGAGCAATTTTGGGCCCCATACCTCAGGAAGGAAGAACTAGCTCTGGGACTGGTCCAGAGAAGGTTCACAAGAATGATCCCAGGAATGAAAGGCTTAACATATGAGGAACGTTTGAAGACGCTGAGTCTATACTCGATGGACTTTAGAGGATGAGGGGGGATTAATTGAAACTTACAGAATACCAAAAAACCTGGACAGCGTGGATGTTGAGAAGATGTTTTCATTGGCAGGAGAGACTAGGATCTGACGGCACAGCCTTAAAGTAGAGGGAAGATTCTTTAGATCAGAAATAAGGAGAAACTTACTCAGCCAAAGAGTAGTGAATCCATGGAATTCATTGCCATAGAGGGTTGTGGAGGCCAAGTCATTCAGTACATTTAAGACAGAGATAGTTAGTTTCTTGATAGTCAAGGGGATCAAGGGGTACACGGAGAAAGTGGGAGAATGGGGTTGAAAAACTTACCAATCATGATTGAATGATACAGCAGACTCGATGAGCCAAATGGCCAAATTTCCACTCCTATGTCTTTTGGTCTTATCCCACACTTAAAGATGGACAGCCCAGTGCAAAAGCATTTGCAAAAATCTTCAGCCAGAAGTACCAAGTGGACAATCCATCCTGATCTCCCCCACTGGTCTCCAGCCTCACAGATGTCAGTGTTCAGCTAAGTTGATTCACTTCACATGATATTAAGAAACAGTTGAAGGCACTGGTACGGCAAAGGCTTTAGACCCTGACAACATTGCAGCAACGGTACTGAAGACATGTGCTCCAGAACTTGCTGCACTCCTCGCCAAGCAAGTAGCCTGTGCAGCTACAACACTGATATAGACCCAACAAGGTGGAAAATTGACAAGGTATGTCCTGCACACAAAAAGCAGAACAAAATCCAACCCACCTAATTACTGTCCCATCCATCAATTCTTAAACCATCAATAAAGTGATGGAAGATGTCATCAACAGTACTATCAAGTAGCATTTGTTCAACAAAGATCTGTTCACTCATGCCCAAGTTGGATTCCGCCAGGGCCACTCAGCTCCTAACCTCATTATAGCCTTGGTTCAAACATGGACAAAAGAGCTGGATTCCAGAGATGAGGTGACAGTGACAGCCCTTGACATCAAAGGTGCATTCCACCAAACGTGACATCAAGAAGTCTGAGCAAAACTAGACTTTGTGGGAATCGTGAGCAAGCTCTCTGCCACTTGGATTCATACCTGGTTCGTAGGAAGAAAGTTGTGGTTGTAGGAGGTCAGTCATCTAAGTTCCAGGTCATCTGTGCGAGTTCCTCAGGGTAGTGTCCTAGGTCCAACCATCTTCAGCTGCTTCATTGAACATAAAACAGTACAGCACAGTTGGTCCACGATGATGTGCCGACCTATTATCCTACTCGTAGATCAAACTACCCTGCATACCCTACATTTTACTATCATCCATGTGCCTATCCAAGAGTCATTTAAATGTCGCTAATGTATCTGACTACTACCACGGTTGGCAGCGCATTACACGCACCCACCACTCTCTGTGTAAAGAACTTACTTCTGACATCTCCCTATGCCTTCCTCCAATCATCTTCAAATTATGTCCCCTCATGATAGCCATTTCTGCCCTGGGAAAAAGTCTTTGGCTATCCACTCTGTCTATGCCTCTCATCATTTTGTACACCTCTATCAAGTCACCTCTCATCCTTCTTCGCTCCAATGAGAAAAGTCCTAGCTCCCTCAACCTCTCCTCATAAGAACTGCCCTCCAGTCCAGGCAGCATCCTGGTAAATCTCCTCTGCACCCTCTCTAAAGCTTCCACATCCTTCCTACAATGAGGTGAACAGAACTGAACACAATATTCCAAGTGTGGTCTAACCAGGGTTTTATAGAGCTGCAGCATAACCTCGCAGTTCTTAAACTCAATTCCCCTGCCAATGAAAGCCAACACACCATACACCTTCTTAACGACCCTATCAACTTGGGTAGCAACTTTGAGGGATCTATAAACATGGACCCCAAGATCCTTCTGTTCGTCCACACTGCCAAGTATTCTGCCATTAACCCTGTATTCTGCAGTCAAATTCGACCTTCCAAAATGAATCACTTCTAGGTTGAATTCCATCTGCCACTTCTTTGCCCAGGTCTGCATCCTGTCAATGTCCCGTTGCAACCTACAACAGGCCTCCACATTATCCACAACTCCATGTCATCAGCAAACTTACTAACCCATCCTTCCACTTCCTCATCCAAGTCATTTATAAAGATCACAAAGAGCGGAGGTCCCAGAACAGATCCCTGCGGAACACCACTGGTCACTGAGCTCCAGGCTGAATAGCTACCTTCTGCCTACTACCCTCTGTCTTCTACTGGAGAGCCAATTCTGTATCAAGACAACCAAATTTCCCTGAATCCCATGCCTCCTTACTTTCTGAATGAGCCTACTGTGGGGAACCCTATCAAACGCCTTGCTAAAATCCACATACACCACATCCACGGGCTCTACCTTCATCAATATGTTTTGTCACATCCTCAAAGAATTCAATGAGGCTTGTGAGGTATGACCTGCCCCTCACAAAGCCATGCTGCCTATCTCTAATCAAACTATGCTTTTCCAAATAAGCATAAATACTGTCTCTCAGAATCTTCTCCAATAATTTGCCCACCACAGAAGTAAGCCTGACTGGTCTGTAATTCCCAGGGTTATCCCTATTCCCTTTCTGGAACAAGGGAATGACATTTGCCACTCTCCAATCATCCGGTACTACTCCAGTGGATAGTGAAGATGCAAAGATCATCGCCAAAGGTGCAGCAATCTCTTCCTTTGCTTCCCGTAGCAATCTTGGGTATATCCTGTCTGGCACAGGGGACTTATCTATCCTCATGTTTTTCAAAATTTTTAGCACATCCTCCTTCCTAACATCAATCTGTTCGAGCATATCAGCCTGTTTCATGCTGTCTTCACAAACAAGGTCTCTGTCAATAGTGAATACTGAAGCAAAGTATTCATTAAGCACCTCCCCTACTTCCTACGACTCCAGGCACAAGTTCCCTCCACTATCTCTGATCGGCCCTAACCGTCACTCTGGCCACTCTATTGTTCCTCACATAAGTATAGAACGCCCTTGTGGTTTTCCTTAATCCTACCCAACAAGGCTTTTTCATGCCCCCTTCTAGCTCTCCTAAGTACATTCTTCTGTTCCTTCCTGGCTACCTTGTAACCTTCTAGAGCCCTGTCCAGTCCTTGCTTCCTCAAGCTTAAGTAAACTTCCTTCTTCCTCTTGACTTAGATGTTCCACATGTCTTGTCATCCAAAGTTCCTTCACCTTACCATCTCTTCCTTGCCTCAGTGGGACAAACCTATCTAGCACTCACAGCAAGTGCTCCCTAAACAACCTCCACGTTCAATAATGACCTTCAATCCATCACAAGGTCAGAAGTGAGGACGTTCACCAATGATTGTACAATGTTCTGAAACATTTTCAACTCAGATACTGAAGTAGTCCATGACCAAATGCAGCAAGACCTGGACAATGTCCATGCCTGGGCTGAAAAGTGGCAAGTAGCATTTGCACCACTCAAATGCCAGGCAATAAACCTCTCCAATAAGAGACAATCTAATCACCACCCCCTGGCATTCAATGACATTACTTTCACTGAATCTCCTACTTGTTACATCTTGGCGGCTATCACTGACCAGAAACTCAACTGGACTACCCACACAAATACAGTGGTTACAAGAACAGGTCAAAGACCAGGAATACTGATCTCCTGATCACCCAAAGCCTGCCCATGATCGACAAGACAAGTCAGGAATGTGATGAATATTCTCTACTTGCCTGGATGATTGCAGCGCCAACAACATTAAGAAGTTTGACACCATCCAGGACAAAGCCGCCTGCCTAATTGGAATCACATCCACAAACATACAGTCAATCCACCACTGACACTCAGTAAAAGCAATGTGCAATATCTACAAGTTGCATTCACCAAAGATCTATATGAATTTGTATTTGCAAATACATTCTATTTTGTTCAAAAAGCACACAATTTATAGACAGTCGTCTGTCAATGTGGCGTTTTATAAATTCCTACTTTAGCAATAAAACCAGTCTGACTCCAAACCAAATTACAAACATTCTAAACAAGGTGTCACACCTAATATGCATTGTCTGGCCCAAAATGTCACCTCTTCTTTATATTGATAAAACCTTTAGTTCTCACAGGGCAGGGGCTTGAAAGGAATTCGGGGATTTATATATACATATTAACCAATCAAAACTTTCTAACTGCTTGAAGATTTAACAGCATCTTAGATTTGTTTAGTACATCCTCGTCAATGGTGTGACCCGCTGATCTTTTACTTACAAATTCTGTATCTGATACTACCTCTCTCACTAACACCTGAAGGAGGAGGAAGACTCCGAAAGCTTGTGTTTTCAAATAAACCTGTTGGACTATAACCTGGTGTCTTGTGATTTCTGACCTTGTCCACCCCAGTTCTATACCAGCACCTTCATATCAAAGACCCTTTGACAGCACCTTTCAAACTCATGGCCACTATCATCTGGAAGGATAAGGACAGCAGATACATGGGAACATCACCACATACAAGTTCCCCTCCAAGCAACTCTACTTGGAAATATATTGCTGTTCTTTGAGTGTCATTTGGTCAAAATCCTGGAATTCCTTTCCTCGTGGTATCTTGGTTCTACCTACAGCAAATAGACTGCAGAGGTTCAAGAAGGCAGCTTACCACCACCTTCTTAAGGGCAAAGAGGGACAGGTAATAAATGCTGGCCCAGCCAGCGATGCACATACCCCACAAGTGAACAAAAAATAAGTACTTGGTAGGCAGCGCATCACCACAGAGATCCCGAATTCTGTGAAAGGCCTGATGGTATCCATTATGTGCCTGAAGGGCAGTTAATACCTTTGGATCTCCGCCGTGACAATAAGAGAGGCTCCCCACTAGATCCCCCCAACTAATGGGTTAGATTCCCACCAGGTCAAATAAATCCAGCCTACAGTAAGGAGACTGAATGAGAGAGAACCAGATCTCTCAAGCTGGAAAAGGACATTATTATCATCCATAGAATTATAATGAGTTCAATACTTTTCAATGTACCTGAAGTGTGTCATGGAAGTGGCAATAAAACTTCCCCCCCTGCTGTGGCCTTTTACATGTTTATGTAATGTGAAATGCGTTTTCTCATTCATTCTGTCCTACTTTCCCCCATTCACTTATTCTCCATATCCCATATTTTTAAATTTCCAGTTATTCCTTCCCACGTGCTGTATATTCCTTCTTTCCTCATTATTTATCCGTTCTTTCCTTATTTGTCTTCCTTTCCTTTTTGTTCTTTCGGAATTTATCCACTTTCTCATTCCATCTGTTTTTTCTCGTGCATTTAGTTCCTCTTCACTCCAATTACTTGCTCTTACCTCTTTCACATAATAACTCCCTCCTTCACTCAATTACAGTTTCCTTCCCTATTTCTGGGTTTTATTCTCTTCTTCTCTCTTTCCTAATCTATTTACTACATCCCTACTTCTTGCCTGATCCCTTTCTTTTCTCATATTCTCTCTCCTTACCTTTTTTTTGCTTGTTGATCTCATTTCCTTCTTTTGTCTTAGACTGTTTGAGTTGGACAAGTGTCAACTTCATCAATAAGACACTAGGAAAACCAAAATTTTTCTTAAACCTGCCGTAAATCCACGTTTGCACAATTTTATCCCTGACCAGCTACTGTCTCAACACAGAGCAATTTTGGCATTAATCCTATTACCAACTCTGTGACAAACTAATCTGAGTAGGCAGTTTCACATTCATTTTATGTAATGCTGATTACTCATCTGCATGATTCATTGGGACCTAGAGTGGCTATCACTCAATGATGACTAAGATTCTTTCATTTCAATTCAGGTAACTCTGTATGCTAGTAACCTGATGAATAATACAGACAAGCCCTGATTTATGAATGGGTTCCATTCTCAAGTCCGTTCACAAATCGATTTGTATGTATGTCAGAACACAATGCAGGACAATATAAAATTGCCATTTGTGAGTATAAGGATATGTCTGTAAGTTGAATCTTTTAAGTTATTATTAGTACACCCTGTATGGTATCCTGCTCATAAGTACAAGCGTTCGTAGGTTGGACATTCGTAAATCAGGGACCCGCTATACATATTTAAATGACAAAGCGATGGGAAACTGAGCATTGTGTTTTGTTATTAAATGCAACAATTTTAGTTAGTTAAAACTGCTGCTTAGTAGCTAAACAATTTGTTAGGTCTCTTGAGTGTGGCAACTCCATAGGTCAAAGCTAATGGCTTTGGTGATGGCGCTATCCAACAGCCAGAGAGCTGTGGCAATCACATCATGGCGATTTCTGAGGACCCCAATGAACCAGTGTCTATCAGGCAGTTAGCTGCCTGCTGTCCAGATTCCCAGGCCTTTACAGGCAACGTTCCTGCTCCAAGACATCCAAGGACATCTAATCAGAAGGCCCTACCCTCTCTCCAGAATCCACAGGGAGATATTCCACTGAGCAAAAGAAAGAAAAAAAGGACACACTGCAATCCTTTGTTGTAATCAGTTGTTCATTCTGAAATACTGAACACAATGTTTCCCCAACAGTAAAGTGTTGATTATTTACTGGAAAATGTAATTATGAAACTGGCAACTTAACATATAATTAAATTAATGACACCACTGTAAGCTTAAGAAGTTCAATACAAACCCTACAGATTTCAAGTCAAACACATTTTACATACTCAATGGCCAGATTTTGCTAACAGGTTCTCATTTGTGATGTCTTAACTAGAACAGAGTGTAACTTCTGATTTCTTTTTGCCTATTCCCACTCGACTGAATGAATGAATAATTTATTGTCACATATATCTTGAAGATACAGTGAAAAGTGTTTTGTCACCACAATCTGGCACCATTTTGAGTTACAATAAGGAAAAAGGTAATTACTTAAATAAGAGTTCACCATCTGTTCAAAGTGCGTCTCAAGAATGGCTCCAGGGCTCTGTAAGGTCTCTGCAAGGGATTCTGGTCCTCAAGGAGTCCCACTCCAGGAACAGGAATGGTGACATAAATGCCCTAGAAGACCCCAGCTCTGCTGCTGCCATTGCCTTGCCAACACCAGCAAGAGACCAGGTTCAAGGACTACTGCCGCCAGAATTCCCGCTCTGGGCACTGCCACTGCCAAGAATCAAGGGTCTGGGCCTACTGCTGCTGGGAGTCCAGGCTCCAGACCTTCTACCACCAGAAGTCCAGGCTCTGGGCACCATGCCGCTGCCAGGGTCCTGGTCCACACCACCAATGTGCCAAGATTGCTTTGGCCTCAAAGATGAAGGAAAAAGAAAAAAGATGAAAAGTACATAGAGAAAACAATGCCACTGGCCTGGAGTGGACAGCTCCAACAAGCTCAAACACTATGTACTGTGCCGTGCCATCCTGGAAGGCTGAGAGAGATTGTAATTAAAATTCCAAGTTCCAATGGAGTGCATGCAAAATAAGCAAAATTTAGTGGCGAGGGATATGCGCTTTATTGATGTAACCTGCCATCAGCTAATGATGCTGTATTTCTGTACACACCTTTTAAAAAACATTCTGTTCAAACATGGAGGATATGCATTGCTACCAATATGCTCCATTGCTTGAAGTGTTATATTTTTTGGAGAGGAACCAACTAGCCCAATGCAGGTTCTTCACCAGGCCATCAGGGAGAGACAAGAGCTGTTTTTCCATGAAGATGGTATAAGAAGGCCCTCCAACCAGGTCAAGGCAGCCTGGGCAGAGGTGGTCGAGGAGAAGAGCCACCGAAGGGTAACCAGGCACACTGCACCCAATTCAGTAGGAGGGTAAACAATGTGCTGTGACCTGCAAAGGTCACATTTTCAATAATTTTCTCAAGGGATTATCAGTAATGTATATCTAACAGCATGGGCGTCATGATGGCTCAGTGGTTAGCACTGCTGCCTCAGAGTGCTAAGCACCTGGGTTCAATTCCAGCCTTGGATGACAGTGGAATTTGCACGTTCTCCCTGCGTCTGCATGGGTTTCCTCGGAGTTCTCCAGTTGCCTCCCACTCTCAAGGAGAAGATGGCAACATCATGAATCAGTATCTAGACAAATAGGGAACAAGATCCCTGAACCTCCCTGGAGTTCCCTTCCCTCAGGATGGTAGCAGAGTGCCTTCAAACAGCCAGATGGAGGAGGAACACATACTAGCTGCACCTGAACATTTCCTTACACCCTCCACCAATGGGTGCAAAAATTCAAACCACAAGCGTGGCATGCCTGCACTTGTTAGTTTCAACACTCTGCATTTTCAAAGGATGCCTGGAACAGTCATCCAAGGCAATCGAATAATACATTGAGTAGACTGCCTCCACTTCAGCTAGTTGTATCAAAATAGCTATTAGGAAAAACAGAAGTAAAAGTAAAGTTAAGAAATGATAAGCTCAAAGGTGGCATAGGTGATTTTTCCATCTAGTTTGCATGCACAATATGATTCATTTACTGTGATTCTTTGATATGGTTGGGATTTGGTGTAGTCTATCAAAATATCAAGAAGGTAATTGTCATGGCATGCCCATGATAGCTGAAGAGCAGACAGAGATACTGATATTATTCCTGAATAATGTATTGCATTTTCTTGCGTTCTTTATTTAACTAGTCAGAGCACACCTGGAACACTGAATAGTTTTGGTCCCCTTCCATCTAAGGAAAGATATAGTGGAATTGGAGGCAGTCCAGAGAAGTTTCACTACGTTGATCCACAGCATGGAGGAACTTTCTTCTGAAATGTTGAGGTGGTTGGGCTTGTACTCCTTTAAGTATAGAAGAATGGGAAGTGACTTATTGAATCTTGAAGATGCAGAGAGATTCCTTCTCCTTGTGGGACAGTCTGGGACCGGAGAGCATAATCTCAAAATAAAGTGTCACCCATTGAAGACAAATGAGGAGGAATTTCTTCTAAGGGTGGTGAGTCTGTGGAATTCTTTACCACAGAGAGCTGTAGAGGCAAGGCCATTAAGAATATTCAAGGCTAATATAAATGGATTTTTAATCAGTAAAGGGATCTGGATTATTAGGAAAAGGTAGGAAATTGGAGGCTTATCAGATCAGCAGTAATCTCATTGAATGGTGGTGCAGATTCGATGGAATGAATGGCCTACTTCTGTTCCTATGTCTTATGGTCATCTAATATTATATTTCTGTGATGATCACTGTGAAGCTGGGTTTTAAATACAGGTACAGCGGAATCCCACCTCCCAAAAATCTGTTCATTCAGAGAACATTGGCTCATTTATGACACAATCACTGTAAATGAGACAGGTGGAGTTATTAAAAAACACTTCAATGACAGTGCTTTGGGTATGGAGGCCATCACATTTGAATGCACTCACGCAATACTCAACACCAACTATGTGAAAAATCTGCTTCACACACTATTATAAGTGGTAGAAGAAACAGGTTTAGAGATAATTGGGAAGGAAGCCTGCCATTCTTACCTGGTCTGGCCTATATGAGACTCCACATTAATGACAGAAATGTGGTTGATTTTTAAATGCCTTCTGGACAATTAAGAATAGGCAATAAATGCTGTAGTAGCCAGCAATATCCATCAATGAATCAATATAAATATGTGGCCAAGAAAGATGGCAGTGTTAATTATACAGCCAGGAAGGTGGTGGAGGTCTGGGATTAGAACAATGGTCATCAATGCATCATTGTTACACACATTCTCTGTAGATTAGGTTTTCCCTAACATCCCGGGCAGGTCTCTCTATGGACCTGACCACCATGAATGGCTAGACAAACAGGAGGCTGGAAGAACACAGCAAACCAGGCAGCATCTGGAGGAAAGGAAAAGTCAACGTTTCAGGTAACGTATTTCAGGACTAATACCTGAAATGTTGACTTCTCCTTTCCTCCAGATGCTGCCTGACTTGCTGTGTTCTTTCAGCCTCCTGTTTGTCTACTTTGGATTCCAGCATCTGCAGTTTTGTTTTTCTCTATCCATGAGCGGCTCATTGGTATTCAGAAATTGCTGGAAAAACTCAGCAGATCTGGCAGCATTTGTAGACAGAAAGCAAAGTTAATATTTCTGATCTATTGACCCTTCTTCAGAACTGAAATGTTAACTTGGCTTTCTTTCTACAGATGCTGCCAGACCTGCTGAGTTTTTCCAGCAATTTCTGATTTCCAGCATCCGCAGTTCTTTGGTTTTGTGTTTCTCTCTGAATTCACAGATTCTTCTTCACACATTGGACAGTCGCAATCCTCCTCATCTGAGGAGGGATTGGGCAAGTGGTGCTGCTTCTCATCCTGATCTTCCCCTTGCAATATCTGTGTGGCAGCATTAAGTTGAGCAATATACAACAGACCATTGTTATTTGTGACACTTTTTGGGGTGTGCCTTGCAGAGCTCTCAAGATTGGTTAAAACAGTTGAAGCGATTTTTAAGAATGGCATATTGGGTGTTAGCATTATTGTCATCTCCTTATAAGCAGAGGAAAGACCTCCTAACTGAGGAATGATCCAACAATTTGGGCTGGAGCTTCTAAAGAGTTGTGCAAGGTGTATGTATTATGACAGGTCCATGGGAAACTAGCACAGATCTGCATTATTCTTCTTCTGTGGTTGCACATGAGTTGAAGATCAGTCATTCAGTCTGACCGATTGGAGGTGTTCTGCAGAGCGGTCACCTAGTCCGCGTTTGATCCTGTCTGTAATTTCACATCAAGTACCGTTTATTTGTACCTCATTCAATCTACTAGAGGGAGCTACAGGCAGAGGCTGAATAGGCTTTTCCCTGGAGCATCGGAAACTGACGGGTGATCCATTTTGATTACCATCCCAAGCCTGCAGTCTCGTGTGCGCGTGGTTCTGTTCTTAGCAGAGCTGACTTACTTTCTGCTATTAACACCTACCATTCACACCTAAACTGCATCTATATCCCTTCCCTATTATCATTAAGACTCTATCGACCTGTTCTTTAGGGTATCTTTACCATATATTCTACTTGCTCCCCCCTGCTTTTTACTGTATAACAATGCCTAGTTTTCTAGCCCCTTTCAGTTTCAGAGGATAGTCATATATATTGGATTTGTAATGTTAATTCTACTTCCTTCTCCATAGTTGCTGCTAGACCTGCCAAGTTTCTCCAGCATTTTCTGTTTGCTCAGTTCAGACTTCTTATTAAATGAGAACTGAAAATTTAAACACATATTCCGCTACCGAATGAAGAAGAATTTTCACTAATTTCATTGCCAAAATGAAAGTCATTCTGAAGGCTTTGCCACACATTATTTACTGCAGTTAGTTCAATTTCTATGCCCAACTGCGTGCTCAAAAAAAAGTAGCACAATAATTGTCTGACATTGAGGTGAGTTGAGCTTGAAAGCTATGTTCTATTCAATACTAAGTATACCTATTTACAGTTCCATACATTTACCTCCCGTAATCTGATTTCTTCCCAGTATTGCTGAATTCCAGTATTTTGGGGGTGGGCTGTAGAAAGTAGTCTGAGGCCTGCACTGGGAGCAGGGAGAGTTCTGATGTGGGCAGAGCAGGTCTGAACCAGGCACGGGGGATGGAGACTTCGAGGTGTCTGTGTGCATGCCTGCACGCATGCGTGTGTGTGTGCGTGCGTGCGTGCATGTCGGGGTTGGGGGCGGGGCCCTTGGGGTTTGCAGGTGGTGAAGCCTGCACAAGGAGAGGAGCAAGGCCTGTACTTGGAGCAGGGTGAAGCCTGCAGTGGGAGGAGGAAATGTGCACCTGGAGTGGGTGAGGCCTGTACCAGCAACAAGTGAGGCCTGTACCTGGAGCTGGGGCAGCAGCCTCTGTTTGTCCATTTTGTGTATTAGTTTTTATAAAAACATTTATTAAAAGTCTGATCAATTTTTCTAAATGTACATTTCTAGCAGCGTCACCATGTTCTGACATTACTTTAGTCATCACAATTATAAATTCAGCTCTTGTGGCATCCTTAGGCCATAAAGGTAGCATGTAAATGCAAGTCTTTCTGGATAAAATATTCACCAGCCCCCAAATAACTGCACACAGGCTGAAATCTGTCACCAAGTCACCCTTTATTTACACATGGAGAGTCCTTGACGCTGATCCAGTTCTCTCACAACCAGCTCTCAGTGTGAATAAGATGTCTGACACTCCTGTTCTTATCGGTTGACCAGGGCTCCCTGTTTGCAGCAGATTAACAGCCCTATTTAGGGAACTCATGTTCTATGGAGGTCCACCTTGCTGACTTTGTTACAATCACAACACCAAGGACCATTTTTTCCTGAGCTCTTTCTTACACCAATTCCAAATTAACAAAACATCAACACTTACATCCTACCACATATTTAATGTTTGGTTTTAGAAAACCTAGCAAGTCCACAATGAAACTGCCATTTGCTATGCTAGACCTATGCATCAGGAAGTGACAATGTGAGTTTTCCTTGAATGCTAAGATAAAAAAACTACAGTTACAGGAAGGAAAAGAATTTTTAAAAACTTTTGCACGCGAAGATCACAGTAGAAGATCAACAAATTAAATCATAAAGACTAATACTCACACAACCACCAGCAAGTATTTCTGCTGCAATTGCAACGGAGCCATCTTTCCGAATAAACCTGTCTCTTACAAAATCATTTGTCTAAGATTAAACAAAATATTTTGAATCAGACTGAATGAAATCCATCTACAAAATCCATTATTATGGAACTGTCAACAGTAACAGAAAGCTTATCAATACTTTTCATTCTGGATTTATCTTAAAACTTCACATGTACGCAGCAATCCCTCACTAACAGCTCCCTGATGTTATCTAGTCAAATTTACAAAGAATTGTTCCTTGGGAAGTAACATTTCTAAGAAATAAAACCTAGTATAAGTCACTACTTTTCATTTCTGGAAGCAGGATTTAAATCCAGCTCAGGATGGAAGAATTAATATCTGTGTTTGATGGCTATAAAGCAACCGTCTCAAAGTGTTTCAGCAGTCCCAGTTCAGTGTACAATGGACAAGAGGGTACAGCATAGAATGGATCTTAATCTTGCATTAATGGGCAATCTCACTCAGAAGGTGCTGACCAGCTGCTGTGAAAGACAGAAATCAAAATCGCCAAAATGGGAATACTCTTTTGTACTGGGAATCATGTAGATTACACAGTACAGCACAAAACTATGACTGACCCCAGAATGCTTGAAGTCTAATCTTGAGCCCTCTCCAGGTGGGAAGCATTTAAGGGGAGAATGGCATGAGGTGATCAATTAAGCCCACAGCAGCAAGTTTATTTGCTCACTTAAGGCTTAAGGTCCTCCAGTCTTGGTTAGGGGAGGCAGTTGAGAAGATCTTGTTAAAAGCACCCCTCAACTGTGCTCCCCCTCCCATCGTCACATACCTCTTTCTGGGAAGCAGTGATGATCATAGACTCTGGATGGGTGTCATACAGGCAGCAGTCACTATCTCTCCGGTGACTGTCCTATGCAACAGAACTGACAAACTCTGACTGGCTGTCAGCTCTCAGTGGGCAGGATGTCAGTCCCTTTGGACTTAGGGAAGACCTGGAGCTGTTGTTTCAAATGTCTCAGTGGAATCTTTGCTGCCAAGATTTCACTTTGGGTGCCTGAGATGGGAAAAATTCCACTCTACACAATTAATATCTCTGATCTTGATCCCACAATTTTCGCGAGAACAAAAGAAAGAAAATTAGAGAGGAAAATGTATTCATAGGGCGGCATCTTGTGGAGTTACATGGTATCCCCTGCTACAGAGCTGGTAAAACTCCTGCATTGCCTCTTTTTTTTAGGAAGGCCTGTCGCATCTCAGGCAGTCAGGTACTTAACAAGCTAGTGTTAGGTATTTCTTTGGGATCAAGGACTCCAGGGATATTAGTCCTGCCTGCTGCAAGCTGCCAGCCATGGGGACTGAGAAGGGTCGACAGCAAATATTTATAGCAGTCAACATAACCATATATGATGGCAAAGTGTCCAAACATAAATTCAGATGCAACATCAGAGAATCAAACACTTCTATAGTAAGCATGACATAATACTTTGTAAAGTTAAATAATAATTTTAAGAATATATTTACAACACTTACAGTAAGTTTTATAGCTTTCTCTGGTGCAACACCCATCAATTGTGGTATTAGTCCTATAATGGACAGAGACACAAGGATTAGATTTATTAATGTCAATCAAAGCAAATGTACATCCTCCTTGGAAAAGAGTTTCTCTGTTATGGCTAAAAAGCAAGCAGTGAGTCAATGATAAAGAAGGAAGAGCAGCAGTTTTGATTAATGAGTTTCCTCAAACCAATGGGAAACTCCATATAAAAAGAAAAACAGTGATCTTAGAAATTGGAAATTAAAACAATATCTGCTCGAAATGCACAGACCAACCAACATTAATAACAACAATAATTTTGGTGGTGAACATATTTGCATAATAACATAAATGTTCATAATAATATAGCGAACATCAAACCAACGTCTTTCCCAATACCCCAAACCCCCATTGTTAACTCACTTCACAGAAAGTATAGATCGTGTAGCACACAATTTAATATTTATAGCAAAGTTTCTTTCTCGAATACCTTACGAGCCATCAAAATTTTAATAAGTAAGGTTAGTTTCCTCTTCAATTCTGAAATGGAAAATTGAATTCAGTTTCAACATTAAATATTCACAGACCTGGTATGGCACAATATATATCCAGGCAAAAGATCCCCTTATATTTATTTTATTCATTCAGAGGATGTAGGCTTCACTGACTGGGCCAGAATTCATTGCCCATTACTAACTGCTTTGGAGAAGTGCAGGCAGCTGCGTTCTTGACCTGCTGCTGTACAGTGGTACAGGAACACTCATACGGCTGTTAAAGAGGGAGGTCCAAGCAACTATGAAGGAACAACAATATATTTCCAAGTCAAGATGGTGAGTGGCTGGGGGAAGTATTTGCAGGTGGCAGGTGCAGGATTAAATCCCGTACATCTGGTGCCCTTGTCCTTCTAGATGACAGTGATCAGATTTGAAGGATGCTAAGGCCCTTGGTGAATTTCTGAAGAACTTCTTGTCAACGATAAACCCAGCTGCTGGTACGTGCTGGAGGGAGAGAGAATGAATCTTTGAGGGTGTGGTGCCAACCAAGCAGACTGCTTTGTCCCTCATACTGTCAAGCTTCTTGAGTGTTACTGAAATTGCAAACACCCCTGGCTTGGGCACTGTAGATATCACACAGGTTTGGGGGAGTCAGGAGGTAAGTGATGCAGAGCAGGATTCCTAGCTTTTGACCTGCTCTTGAAGCCACAGTACTTACATGGTTAGTCTAGTTCAGTTTCTGGTCAATGGTGGCACCCACCATGTTGACAGTGGCGATTCAGTGATGTCAATAAATGTCAAGGGGTGACGGTTAGATTCTCTTTTGCGGGAGATGTCTGGCATTTGTTGGTGCAAATGTTACCTGCCACTTGTCAGGCCAAGGCTGAATATTTTCCACGTACTGCTGCATTTGGACACAGAGTGCTTCAGTATCTGAGGAATTGTGAGTCGTGCTGAACATTGTGTAATTAACAGTGAAGACTCAATTTCTGACTTTATGATGGATGGAAGATCACTGATGAAGTAACCAGATGATTCCGTCTAGGACACTAACCTGAGGATCTCCTGCAGAGATATCTTACAGCTGTGATGACAGACTTCCAACAATAGGGCGGCACGGTGGTTCAGCGGTTAGCACTGCTGCCTCACAGCACCAGTGACCCGGGTTTGATTCCACCCTTGGGTGATCGTCTATGTGGAGTTTGCACATTCTCCCCGTGTCTGCGTGAGTTTCCTCTGGGTGCTCCGGTTTTCTCCCACAGCCCAAAGATGTGCAGGATAGGTGGACTGGCCATGCTAAATTGCCCGTAGTGTTCAGGGATGTGTAGATTAGGTGGCTTACAGGGGGATGGGTCTGGGAGGGATGCTCTGAGGTTCGGTGTGGATTTGTTGGGCCGAAGGGCCTGTTTCCACACTGTAGGGATTCTATGAATCTATGAAAAACACAAACATCCTGCTTTGTGCAAGATATGACTCCAAGCAGTTGAGAATTTTCCTTGATTCCCATTGACTCTAGTTTTGATACTGCTCTTTGATAGATACTACATTCAGTCAAATGTGGCCTTGATGTCACAGGCAGTCACTCTTTTTCAGCTCTGAAAACCTCAACTCTCAAGAAGAATCATACCAAACTCAAAATATTAGCTGTTTCTCTCTGCATGGATACTGACAGCCTTGCTGAGTTTCTCCAGCCTTCTGTGCGTTTGTTTATGATTTCTAGCACCCACAGTATTTTGTCCCTAGACCTGTTGGTTGTGGTATTGTTTACCACTCTCTACCACTTACTGTTTATGCCGTGTGGTATGCATGTAATCTTGTGTTGTACGCACAGGTTGACATCTCATTTTTAGATATGCCTGGTGCTGCTCCCAGCATACCCTCCTGCATACTTCACTGAAACAGGGTTAATTCCTAGCTTGATAGTAATGGTAGAGTGGAGGATATGCCAGACTATGGGCATGCATATCATGTTTGAGTACAAATCTACAGCTTCTGATGACCCATCATGACAAGGATATCCTCAATGTGAGGCCGGGACTTCAAAAGGACTGTGCAATAGGCATTCTTACTGATGCTGTCATGGACAGATGTATCTGCAGCAGGGTGTTTGGCAAGGATGAGGTCAAGTACTCTTTCCCTCTTCCCTCAGTGCTTCTTCCAAGTGTACTGATTCATCAGCCAAGGTGAGGGTGGTACATAGTAATCAGTAGGAGGTTACAATACCCATTTTTGACCATCAGTTATTGGAAGGATACTATTAAGCTGGAGAGGGTTGAGAAGAGATTTTTTATTAGAATTCCTTTATTGTCACTTCTACTACCATACAGAAGTATAGAGTACAGTGAAAGGTTTTTTTAAAATGGCTGCCTTTTAATGGCGCCATCTTAGATACAGGCACTTTGGTATAAACCTTAGAGAGTTAAAAAAAAATTAGTGGTCTGACCCAAAGAGGATTAAAGGAAAGCATAAGCATGACTTATAAAGGTAATTACAACATAGTGAAAAGGTTTTAAATTACAGTCCGATAATAGCAGTTCAGCATGTGGCACCAGGCCCAAGTCCAGCAATTGTCCCGCATTGCTCCAGCCTCCAGTCTGTTCCTCACCGGCACTCAACCAGATTAAGTCGTATGGGACAGGGATTTGTACCTCGTCCCTGTGTCGCTCCAGGACTGGCGTCACTGTCCCCCACCCTCCCACGTTGCTCCAGGGACTCGGCCCCTGTCGCCGCCAGAGGGTGCCTGCTCCCGCACTCACATCAGTTGCCTCAAGCCCCTCCTCCCGACTGCTTCCATTCACACTGCCTGCTCGCACTCGTGCCTGTGAGATGCTCCGGGGCTGCTTTCCCACGTGCTGCTTCGGGGCTCTTCTCCGCGCTGCTCTGGGCTCAAAGTCCACTTGCTGCTGCAGAGCTCACTGCTCACAGTGTTTCAGGACATGAGGGCTCACTGCCCTGGACTTGCTGCCAGCTCTGGTGCTAGGGGAGAGAAGAAGGAAAAAAAGGAATAAAAGGAAAAAGGAAGAAAAAGAACAGGCGAAGCAGAGGAGCTCCGACAGGAGCACCCTACTCTGCCACCATCTTGCAGAATGATTTTACCAGGATGTTGCCAGGTTTGAGTTATAAAGAAAGGCTGGATAGACTGAGACTTTTCTCACTGGAGCGCAAGAGGTTGATTGATGACCTTATAGAAGTTTACAAAATCATGAGGGGTATAGATAGGGTTAATGATAGTTGTCTATTCCCTAGGATGGGGGCTTTCAAGACTAGGGGCACATTTTTAAGATTAGAGGAGAGAAATTTAAAGAAGACACAAGGAACAAATTTTTTTACACAGTGTAGTTCGCGTGTGGAATGAACTTCCTGAGGAAGTGGTGAATGTGGGTACAATTACAATGTTTAAAAGACATTTGGGTAGATACATGAAAAGAAAAAGTTTGGAGGGATATGGCCAGGAGCAGGGAGGTGGGGCTATCTTAGTTTGGGATTATATTTGGCATGAACTGGTTGAATCAAAGGGTCTGTTTCTGTGCTGTATGACTCTATGAGATTTTGTGGGATCCGGAGTCAATGCTGAGGACTCCCCGGGCAATTTCCTCCTGCATCAATTTCCGTTCTGTGGCCTGTCCCACTGATAGGATAGTTCAACAGATTATAATAGTATTGTCAGAAAGGCATGATTCCCTGATTACGAATATATCAGACTAGTCTGGGACAACTTTCATACTTTGACACTGGCAGTAAGGAGTTAGTAAGGAGGAGTTTGCAGAGTTGGCAGGGCTGAGTCTGCTATTGTCGTTTTGGTGCTTAGGTTAATGCCAGGTAGTCATCATGGTTTTATTTCTTTTTAGAGGCTTTAAAGCAGTTAGTTAGTTAGTTAGACTGAAGCAGTCCATGTCCAAATGAATAAGACTTTGACTAAATTCAGGTGTGGACTGACAAGTGGCAAGTAACATTTGCATCACACAAATGAAAGGCAACATCCATCTCCAACAGAAAAGAATCTAACCATTGCCCCTTTACAGTCAATGGCATCACCATCAGTCCACCACTATCAACATTCCGGGGGTGTTCACTGACCAAAAACTGAACTGACCAGTCGTATAAATACAGTGGCCACAAGAGCAGTTCAGAGACTAGGAATCCTGTGGCAAGTAACTCACCTCCTGACTCCCCAAAGCCTGTATGCCACCTACAAGGCACACGTCAGGGATGTGATAGTATACTCTCCACATGCCTGGGTCAGTGCAGCTCCAAAAACACTCAAGAAATCTGACACCATCCAGAACAAAACAGCCCACTTGACTGGCACGACATTCACAAACGTCTACCATCTCCATAATCAACGCTCTGTAGCAGATGGTGTGTATTATCCACAGGAGGTTTACTACAGAAATTCATCAAGGCTCCTTAGACAGATACGCAGAAGATGTGAATTGTTTAATTCATGAATAAGTCATCACTAAATACCTACGATATAAGATTTGCAACATAAATACAGAAATTGCTGGAAGAACTCAGCAGGTCTGGTAGCATCTATGGACAGAATGCAGAGTTAATGTTTCGACACCAGTATTTATTCTTCAGAACACATAACATTTGATCTAATTATATTGCTTTAGGTAGTCTATACCCTGTCAAAACAAAAACTTTTCCATTGCCATTTTCACAGTACACTTTCCTAAAGATACTGCTTTGGGAAATTCTGTAGAAACATCCACAATTTAACTATATCTTTTTGTGTCCTGGTTAATAAAAATGCTTCATGTTTTAGCCTATATTTTTGTAACACCTAAATGACCTGCCATTGGAATCTTACAAGCCATTTGTAAAATCTCACCCAATGCTCAGATGGAACCACTGCCATTCCTCATTGGCTGGTATTAAGATGGTTTCCATTTCTTCATTAAGATTTTGTTTTTCACATAATGACAGTCAGATATGTTTTTGATTCAGATCCTAAGTAAGCTATTTTAATTCCAAATTCACTGCGTTTCTATGAAAGAATATGAACTAAACATGACAGCCTCATTCTCCTTGAATTTCATCCTTTTTAGTTAGATTGTCAAATATTTTTCTGATAACAGAATTTCCAAATCATCTCCCTCTTTCGTAGATCCCTTTTCTTCCCATTCAATTTTATGGGCCCAAGACCTGGTTATGACAGTCAAGAAATAATCTAGGAATTTCTTTTTGTACATTTCAGATTCTTTTACTTCCTTTGGTTCTTCTACCACCTTTGGTGAAGCCAATATTCTTAACCTGCAGGTCATTCCCAAGATGATATCAAATCCCTTTCAGGAATTTGTTTCACTCCAACAATCACTTTTTCATTTACCGAGTCACTTAATTCAACTCCGTATAATCAGACTGGGTTATAACCTCCTATATACCTCCAATTAATATTTTCTCCATCATCAACCTCTATGGAAAACAAATAGCATAACCAACAGCATCAGTGACTAACTTGCATTTTTCCTCCTTACTGCTTTGCCTCCTGAATTTGAAGCACAAGGAAATACCTCCTTTTTTGAAATAAAATACTCAGAGCTTCCAGAAGCCTGATTCTCCTTATCAATCTTCGAAAAAGAATTTTCATGACTGTCCAGAGCCATCTCTCCTTACAGCTTTTAGTACTTGCTTCCTTTCCTGTTGCCTTTTTACCTGAATGCTCCTTAAGTTTTGCCATTACTACAATCGCTAATCCATTCAATTTCCAGCCAAGTAGTTTTGGTATGTCCAATCTTATTACAATGAAAGTATGCTAATTTCTTTACATAACATTTTGGTTCCAGTCTTTCTCCTTTATTACTTTGACATCCTCTGTCTGTTCTCTAAAACTAATACTTCTTCCATTCATAGACCTTCTATACCTATAATCACCTTGTGAATTTCCATATGATCATCTACCCATTTTAACAGTCAATGCAAGATAACACAGCTATCTGCCAGAACTGCTGCTTCTCTGATCTTGCATACTAGATACTAATTTAAATAAGTTCTTAAATATGCAGGAAATGCTATTTTTGAATTTTTCTGTGAGTATAATTTTCCTTACATTCTTAAACATTTTCTTCGGCTTGAATGATCTAAAAAACTGATCACACAACATTTTCTCTGTCACAAATTCCACAAATTCTGATTCAGTGTCTTTCTTGCAAACCTACATTTCAATTGAGAAGCATGAGGCACATGCTTGTAAGCATTGAGAACTGCCTCCTTTACAGCATCATAGACTGTAGATTGTTCTTCTGACAAGCTTGCATGCACAGTCATAGCTGTACATGTGAAAACATTTTGTAACATTATGGTCCAAATCTTTTTTGGCAATCTGATCTACTTAGCGACCTTCTCAAAACGCAGTCAACTACCTTTCGACTCCATCCACATTAAACTGAGGCACTAAGCACAGATTCTTGGCTATATCAAATGCCTTGCTGGAATGTGAATTATCACCTGGGTACGAATGCATTTTTTCCCTCCTTTAATCTAAGATTTTCTTTTGCTGACCCATGTCCCTTAACTTTTTGGAGTTCACGTTTTCTTAATTTGATTTCTCTCTGCTTTCCTTTCTCCTCAAATGGAAGACTTTTCATTTCTAACTATTTCTTAGTTAATTCCAGGTGCAACATCCCAGTTTCAGGTTTCTTTTCTACCAATTCTAAATGTGGTAAAATTCCTGAAGTATCCCATCCCTATGATTTCCTGCTTTTATGTCTACCTACACTTTTCCACTATGTCCCACAGTTTAGCTTTAGTCAAAGATTTTATAATAGCGTACTGTTACATCTTCCACTTCCAGAAAACTCTTAGAAACCTCCAAAGCCAAAGCCAAATTTTGTGTAATTAATTTCACCACAACATTGCTGCTTTAAGCCCAGAATCACTCCATAGCTGTTGCTTTACAAGAAAGACATAGATCCCTCCAAAATCCAGCTAAACACTGGCAGGTTTAAGACACTTCAACTCCGATAGCTTCTCCCTGGAGCTACCACATATCTGAGCTTGAATATACTTAGCTTATAAAATAACTTCCAGGTTTTTATCCCAAAATGTTTGGTCTGGGATAAACAGTAACTTTTTTACTCCAAGGTTATTTAATTCATTAAATCTATCTTTTTCTATTCAGAAGCACTGCTGTATACAGCCATTCTGTTTCAAGGTCTTCCCAGGACTAACACTACTCAAATTTAAAAGGAAAACTCAGGTAAAGTCTCTCCATTATAGCTGTTTCCCTTGAGCTTAAAAAAACTCCAGAATCCAGAGTTCTCTAACAAACCTTTGAGGCCCCATTACTTACCATGCTGGGTCACAATCAATCTAAAATACACACAAGTTCATTAATGCACAAATTCATTCACTCTACAGCCAGGCTTCAAAATCTGTTTCTAAAAGAAATCACCATGGTTACAGAAATACTTATACATTAACTATTAACTTCAGACACAGAAAAAAAGCTCCAGCTACGAGTTCCAAAACCAGACCCAAGCTTACCACATAACATAAAAAATTATATGTGAATCACAGTTTACATCATGCATATACTTGTAAAAATAAATTAATGCAAATAGATTATCTGGTGTTTATCTTCTATAGGTCATCTAAATCACTGTTCCATAAATGTGTGACCACAGCTGTGTGATCCGTAGTGGACTCAAATGTATCTTGCTTACACATATGTTTTCCACATCAGCAAGAAACACTTTTGAAATGACTGACAATTCTTTTGTATTAAGGTATAACAATAGAAGTCCCTAACTGAAACTTACATTCTTGGAATCCAATAAGAGCTACCCAAGTTAGAATTCGCACTGGTGTTATGAAGATTACTGGAAGCAGATGACAGTTTAAATAAGATTAGAACCTGACATAAAGGGCATAATTCTAAGTTTACCAGTTCAGGGGAATAACAATCATTTTAGACTGGTTCCAGGAGAACCGAACCTCTACCTAAGGAATAGTATAAAGGATAATTATGAATTGGGATTTTCAGTTTAACTAAAAATGGAAGGGGAAGGTTCTGTTTGGTAACTTAAAACATCTGTATCGTCCTCAAATTATGTTTTCTCAACGTTTATCGTAATTTGTCGTAAAACAGTCTAATGTGAAAGTTTGTTATGTCGTTATTAGGACCTAGTGGCCTAATGTTATGAGGTAACAAAGCTTTGTTAATACGAAGATCAGACAAGTCACATCACTGACAGGAACCTGGCTGGACAGATCACAATCTTTTACAATGTTTGTTGCCAAAGTGATCTTTTATTAAAACTTAAGAATGCAATCTTGCTGTCTTTGAAAATAAATTAAAAATCTTATTAACAACAAAATGAAGACAAACCTAAAAAAATGCTCTTTTGCCCCACACAGAATCAAAAATATTTAAACACATAAATAGAAGTAACCTAAGCACTCTACTGGTTGAACAGAAACAACAGCTTTGTAACAGAATCAATACACCCTGGTACAGCTTACAAACTTCATGGGAAGTCTGAAAACTTCTAATGCTCTACCTCTAGTAACAGCCAATCCAGCTCATTACTATCCTGAAAGACAATTTTCATTTTTAATGCTTTGATGGTCTTGAAATAATGAAAATTTCAATTAATCTGCTGGAAATGTAGATAATTATTTCTTAACTATTATGCTCCTAACTTACTTTCAGTGCTTACTATCCCTGAAACAACTTCAATGCCATTATTTTTTTCAAAAATTTCAAAACTTTTTCAAAAACCTTGCATCTTGCCCACCGACTGCATTTCAACACTCCAATGTGGGATTAATAACATATTAATGTAAAATCATTTCATTACATTAATCTCCTTTTCTTAGGAATGCTGCTTAGGACACATTGAACCATTGAAAGACTTCTCAGCACTTTGAAACTTGATACATGCTTCTCTCTCAAAGGTCTTCACAGCACAGATCCAACCAAAGAAAGTCAGTCTGGAAAGTTCTCGCCATAAGCCCTCTGGGTAATTCCCTAAGAACTCTGGGCAACTTCCTCTCACTCAAAATTATGCTGTTGTTTTTAAGAGCGAATTGTTAGCTCCAAACACACAGACAAACCCATACATTTAACTTAAAGAATTCCAAGAACCCAAACTTAAACGGAAAGTTGCAGTCATTTCCTTCAAGCTTGAAGTGATCTTGTGTGGATTAGGAGAGTCACATTTTTGGTCTAACTAGAAGAGTTTTATTGCATTGTTGCAAGAATTGGCAGATCACACAATATGGCCATATTGTTAAGAGCACACTAAGTCCAGGTTAAAACCGAAAGAACTGTGGATGCTGTAAATCAGGAACAAAAACAAAGTTGCTGGAAAACCTCAGCAGGTCTGGCAGCACCTGTGAAGGAAAAAACAGAGCCAACATTTCAGGTCCGTTGAGGAGTTCTGAGGAAGGGTCACCAGACCCGAAACGTTAACTCTGTTTTTCCCTTCACAGATGCTGCCAGACCTGCTGAGCTTTTCCAGCAACTTTGTTTTTGTTCTCGAGTCCAGGTCAATCTACTACTAACTCCTTTACTCTAACTTAGTCTCTGTGTTATCATCACAGTGTGTGGTGTTTACCGAATCAAGAATTAACCCATTTTTACACCTCAATGCGGTAGCACGCCGGAAATCAAGATTTGAGTCATTACAAATGTTAAAGATTTTTATAAAGTAGACCAAACTCCCCAATATACCTGACTTTCAGATCCAGGTTGACAGAAAGTATGTGTCTGGTTTCTGTACTTAACAAGAATTACAAGTTATTACAAATAAATAGACTCTAACAGGTAAACAATTAAGAAATTCGTGACATTCGACTGCACCTCCCAGTCACGAACCACTTCAACTCCCCCTCCCACTCCTTGGACGATATGTCCATCCTGGGCCTCCTCCGGTGCCACAACGATGCCACCCGGGACAGCACCTCATATTTCACTTGGGAACCCTGCAGCCCAATGGTCTCAATGTGGACTTCACAAGCTTCAAAATCTCCCCACCCCCTACCTCATCCCAAAACCAGCACAGCTCGTCCCTGCCTCCTTGGCTTGTCCGTCTTTTCTCCCACCTATCCGCTCCTCCCACCTCACTGATCTAACCCCACTCCCACCCCCTACCTACCACCAGCCTCCACCCCCTACCTACACCAGCCTCATCCCTGCTTCCCTGACCTGTCCGTCTTCCCTTGACTGACCAACCCCCATCCTAACTCCCCACCTACACTCACCTTTACTGGCTCCATCCCCGCCTCCTTGACCTATCCATCTCCTCTCCACCTATCTGCTCCTTTATCCACCTTCCATCCGCCTCCCCCTCTCTCTCTATTTATTTCAGAATCCCCTTTCCCTCCCTCATTTCTAAAGAAGGGTCCAGACCCAAAACATCAGCTTCCCTGCTCTTCTGATGCTGCTTGGCCTGCTGTGTTCATCCAGCTCTACACCTTATTATCTCAGCTTCTCCAGCATCGGCAGTTCCTACTATCTCTATCAATTAAGAAACGCCCGTATGTAACTCTACTAGTTAAAACTCTAACACCTTTTCCCGAACTGGGAAAGTAGTTCAGTGGTCTCTGTTCACAGGATTTGCTGAGATCATTTTTGTGCTGCTCAGAATATTTTTCTCAATACTTCTACTCCAGATGCTTTCACTTCTTTTCAGTGTACACAGGGTGATTGGCTCACTTTTTATAAAGGTCTCTGCCTTATTATTTAAAAGTTACAGCAATTGGAGGAAAAATAAACTGAGTTTCTTCAGGAGAAGACGCATTTTTCTGCAGGGGACACAGACAGCTCCTGAGCTTGTGGAGATCTGATGGTTTCTCCCAGTCTTGTTCATAACCCCAAGATATACAGATATCTGGGAACCAATCACACATTTGTTGGTAGACAGAAGATTTTGTCATTGATTATTTGTCACTACTCCACAGAACAATCAGCAATTTGTTACTGGCTGAATCTCCATTTGAACAGAGCTCTTGGCTCTAGCTTATTTGCAAACCTTTCACTACTGCTTGAACCAGCAGCTGTGCAAACTTACAATGAGAGTCAGGTTACTTCCTTCGAAAAAGGGCAGCAATCCCTCACCAATCCTTGGTTTTTAAAGTAGTTCTTTGCCCATTTCAGCTTACATTAAGAAATACAGAAAATAAAAAGATACTGTCTTTATACCTTTCAAATGCATTTACAGCACCCCTCACTCACCCTTTTGCCATACAATTATTGAAATTGTCATACACTATTTTATATATTTAAATTTACCACTACACCATCTCCCACAACGTCTTTGACCCCACAAATTCCGCTGATCTAGAGGTTTCATTTTGCTCCTCAAATGTGTTCTCTTTAGACTTGAAAGAATGTTAGCTTGCTGGGTATAAGACAGCAGGCATGGACTATTTTCCTGTCTGTCACAGGTCTGTAGTTGTCTCTTGAACGAGCGGTCTCTTTAACCTCTTGTAACTCTTGGATGGAGCACTTCAGGGATGCATATCTATTCTTTGTAGCTGTTGGTATGGTGCCTGCTATAGGAGGTGATTTATTTTTTCTTTTGCAGTATTTTGGATCTTTGCATGTTGTTTATCTTCTGCGGAGTTGTATGTATCACATGTTCAATTTTAAAAGTTTTCAAGAAGGTTTGTAGCTTGGGTTGTTTCATACTGTAAATGAGATAGAAAGTTGTGTCTGTAGTGGTTGGGTGGAAATGTTCTCCACTGTTTATCAGCGCTGAAGATAGTTCAGATTCCAAGTGATAAAAAAGTTCATAGAAAATGAAAACAAACAGACAGGAACTATACCAGATTCATCACTCAAGTCAATGGAAGCATTTGTAACTGTAATTAGTCTTAATGCTGTACAGTATTGTGAACCATTGTCTATTCCAAATTGGAGTCTGCCATTAGGGGCTGAGGGGATTAGGAACGGCGGGAGTCATGTAAATTGTCTAATATTCCCACTGTCTAAAGAAGAACTCCAACATCAACAAAAAGTATAACATCAAGAAAGAATGAATCTTCAGGTAACATAGTTGAGGAAGTGAAACAGCCGGTTTCACCAATTATTTAATCACTAAGAAGGGAGGAAACCCAAAATATTTAAGAAGTTAAAGGAATAGGTCTACCTACTTCAACATCGATCTACAGATGAAATTAGAACCAAATTCCACTGGCAAAAATTGAACATGAGGTTGTAGACATGCTTGCCGAGCCAACGGGTTTGGTTGCAAACATTTTGTCACTCTGCTAGGTAACATCATCACTGCACCTCCGGTGAAGCATCAGTATTCTCTGTCCCACTTGTTATTTATATGTCTCAGTTTGCTGGGGTGATTGGTATTACTTCAGTTTAGTTTCGCAGTGGTTTGTATACAGGGTCTAATTCAATGTGTTTGATGATGGAGATCCAGTTGGAATACCAGGCCTCCAGGAATTCCCTGCTGTGTCTCTGTTTGGCTTGTGCAATTATGGATGTGTTGTCCTAGTCGAATTCGTGTCCCTCGTTGTCTGAGTGTAGGGAGACAAGTGAGAATTGGTCGTGTCTCTTGGTGGCTAGTTGACCTTCATGTGTTTGTATTGTCAATGTTCTTCCAGTTTGGCCTATGTAGTGTTTCTCACAGTCCTTGCATGGTATTTTGTATATTACCCTGGTTTTGCTGGTCTTGGGTATGGGTTCCTTTACGTTCATCAGTAGCTGTCATAGGGTGGTTATCGGTTTGTGGGCAACTCTGATACCTAACAGTTTGAGTAGTCTTGTTGTCATCTCTGAAATGTACTTGATGTATGGTGGGGTGATTAGTGAGTCTGGTCGTGTTGTGTCTTCCTGTTGTGGTTTGTCTTGGAGATAACGGCCTGCTTTGCATAGTTCCGGGTTGCAGCAATGTGTTGTGGCTCATTTAAATCGTGTCCTGATGCAGCTCCGTTTGTGGGCTTTGGGGTAGTTGCTAGTGTAATTGAGTATCTGGTCCATATGTGTGGTCTTTCTAGTTTTGTGCGTTTAATAATCATGAAGATGTCATCTACATATCGATCCAAGGTTTGGGTTGTATAGTGGGGAGCGCTGTCCATTCTAACCTTTGCATTACTGTTTCTGCAATCAGTCCTGATATTAGGGATTCACTGGTGTTCCAGTGATTTGTTTGTATATGCTGTCATTGAAGGTGACGTGGGTTGTGAGGCACAGATCTAGTGGTTTCATGGTGATGTCATTATTGATGTTGTTGGTATCCTAGGTTGCCTGCTTACTTGATCCGTCCAGCAGTGTGGCAATTGTTTCTTTGGCTAGGACGACATTTATGGATGTAAACAGTGCTATTATGTCAAAGGATATCATCATCTCGTCCTCTTCTATCCTGGTGTCCTTGATAATGTTGAAGAATTCTTGGGATGAGTGGATGGAGTGGGTACTGTTGTGGACTAAGTATTTCTATTTCTGTTGTAGTTCTTTGGCAAGTCTATATGTTGCTGTACCTGGCAGTGAAACAATGGGTCTGAGGGGGGCCCCCCGGTTTGTGTATCTTGGAGAGTCCATTGAAATGGGCTGTGTTGGATCCCTGTAGCATCATTTTTTGGTATTCTGTCTTGCTGATGTCTCCTGGGTTGTGTAATTTTTTCAGGGTCGTTGTAATCCAGTTTCCTAACCATGGTGTCGAGTCTATTGCCATCTGTTGGTAGGTGTCGGTAGCTGCTAGTAGTGCGTTAGATTTCTCGATGTATTGGGTTTATTGAGGATTACTGTCATGCGTCCTTTGTCTGCTGGTACGATTACAATGTTCCTGTCTTTCTTGAGTCTTTCCAGGGCTTTCCTCTGTTCTGTGTTGAATGTGTTCCACATTCATTTTTTGTTCAGTGTTGGGACTATCGTCTGTCTGATGGTCTGTTGCACTTCTTCTGTGAGTCCATTGTTGTTTAGTGTTGATTCCAGTGCAGCCAGGAAGTCAGTCGTTTTGGCGTCTCTGTAGGCATAATTCAGTCCGTGCACTAGGGCGGTCTTCTCAGTGTCTGTAAGTGGTCAGTCCAAGATGTTTTTAATCCATGAATTTGTGTTGTGCATGTCATTGATGTGAGTGATTTTGGACAGTTTTTCTTGAAGGGCTATTCTTTTCTTTGTTCTGGTCTTTTGCTGTTGTATGCTGATATCTTGTTCCAGTGTGGTTGTCTATTCCTGGTTGGTTGGAGTACAGAGTTTTTGGTGCACAATTTCCTGCTTGTATTTGTGGAGGCGGTTGTGGGCATCGTTGATCATAACCCTTATCATTCTGCGGCAGTTCTGTTCAGCCGTCCTCCGTGCTGTGGGTTGTTGACAGGTGGTCTATACCTTAAGCTTTGTGGTAGTACCTGCTTTCTGAGGCATTCTTGCAGAAAGTACAGTTGTTAGTGGGTCATGCTCAGTCGCATGGCATTTGTTTCCCATCTGTAGGCCAGTTTGAGGGTGTTGTACCTGTAGGCATTTAAAGTATTTTTCCCACTATACAACCCAAACTTTGGATCCGATATGTAGATGACACCTTCGTGATTATTAAACGCACAAAACGACACATAAACAACATCCTCACTGGGATAAAATTCACGAAAGAAGAAGAGAACAACAACCGACTACCCTTACTAGACATAATGATAGAACGTAAAAACAACGGGGAACTTCAGGCTAGCGTGCATAGAAAGACCACACATACAGACCAGATACTCAATTACTCTAGCAACCTCCCCTATGCCCACAAACAGAGCTACATCAGGACACTATTTAAACGAGCCACAACACATTGCAGCAACTTGCAACTATACAAAGCAGAACAGGACCACTTATACAGAGTCTTGAAAAGAAATGGATATTCGTAAAGCACAATCCGCCATTACCACCAAGACAGACCGCAACAGAAAGACACAACACGACTCGACTCTCTAATCACCCTATCATACATTAAGGACTTTTCAGAGATGACCACAAGACTACTCAGACCCCTAGGTATCAGAGTAGCCCACAAACTGACAACCACCCTACGACAGCTACTGATGAACGTAAAGTAACCCATACCCAAAAGCAGCAAAACTGGGATAATATACAAAATACTATGCAAGGACTGTGAGAAGCACAACATTGGCCAAACTGGAAGAAAATTGACAATAACACATGAAGGCCAACTAGCCACCAAGAGACACGACCAATTCTCACTTGTCTCCCTACACTCAGACAACGAGGGACACGAATTCGACTGGGACAACACATCCATAATCACACAAGCCAAACATAGACACAGCAGGGAATTCCTGGAGGCCTGGTATTCCAACTGGATCTCCATCAACAAACACATTGAATTAGACCCTGTGTACAAACTACTGAAAAACAAAACTGGAAGTAATACCAATCACCCCAGCAAGCTGAGGAATATAAATAACAAGCGGGACAAAATACCGACGCTTCACTGGAGGCGCGCTGATGATGTTACCTAGCAGGGTGACAAAACATTTGCAACCAAACCCATCAGCTCGGCAAGCATGTCTACAACCTCATGTTCAATTTTTGTCAGTGGAATTTGGTTCTAATTTCACATATAGATCGGTCTTGAAGTAGGTAGACCTATCCTTCAACTTAAATATTTTGGGTTTCCTCCTTTCTCAGTGATTGAATTATTGGTAAAACCAACTTATTCGCTTCCTCAGCTGTGTTACCTGAAGGTTCATTCTTTCTTGATGTTATACCTTTTGTTGATGTTGGAGTTCTTCTTTGGACAGTGGGAATATTAGACAATTTACATGACTCTCTCCGTTCCTAATCCCCTCAGCCCCTAATGGCAGACTCCAATTTGGAATAGATAATGGTTCACAATACTGTACAGCATTAAGACTAATTACAGTTACAAATGCTTCCATTGACTTGAGTGATGAATCTGGTATAGTTCCTGTCTGTTTGTTTTCATTTTCTATGAACATTTTTTATCACTTGGAATCTTAACTATTGTCAGCACTGATAAACAGTGGAGAACATTTTCAACCAACCACTACACTCACAGCTTTCTATCTCATTTACAGTATGAAACAAATATTTCTTTCCAATGTAACTAACCTCAGGAGATTCTACTTTTTGTAAAGGTTCCGCAATGTATAAACAGACTTCAGCAAAATATTTTACCGGATTCTCCTTGACCACTTGTTTAACCTACTTGCAACGTTTGAATGAGACTGAGTTCAGCACATGCTTTTCTACTCAAGAATGAAAGTTCTTGGTTGTAAATTACAACAAACATTTTCTGGTATTTGATACTCCTCATCTTGGAGTTGCTTGTAGCATACCTTTGACGATAATTACTATAAGGCGTGTCAGCAGTAAGCAATGTTTTCTCAATAAAGGCTCTCCATCTAACAATATTTTGATTCTTGCTCCTGTATCTAACTGAAATTCATGCGATGCCCATTTATGTAAATAGATGCTAAAATGTTTGGTATGGGTCAATGATTTTCCCTAAGAAAACATAAGGCTTTCTATTTTATTGCAGATTCCTATACCTCATTTATATCTGTTTGAGTAGTTTTTTGGACTTTTGCTTTTCTGTAATTGTGATCTATTTGGCAATTTTCTGAAAGTGACTACTTTCTTAAGACAAAATAATTCAGCTTTAAAAGCTGGACAGTGTTCATACATTTGTAGTTTTGTTGATCCACAGCATTGGTAAGGACTTTTCTTATCTAATGTCAGACATACCAGCTGTGTTGATCAATTTTTTTTTAAGGTTTATACCTGAAGAAATCCTTTGCCAAGCTTTATTTTCTCTTACGATTGATCTGTTTTGCTTCAGGGCCTCTGTTTTACTTACTTCTGAATAGATAGTGCACTCTAGAATTAGATCTCCTTTGGACTTCTTCTGACAGTCTCTTATGAATTCTGATTTTAATTCATCATATTCACATCTTTTCATTAGCATGTAGAGATAATTAAATAATCTATGATTCACCAGGATACCACGCTGTTGGGTTAAATCTTGACCTTTCAAGAATTTCATTACTTCTGAGGTTGAAATAATTGTCAAAGCTTGTTCAAGTTTGTCTAATATTTCATCTATCCTTTGGTGAGCATTATTATCTGCTCCAAATTGTGCAGAAAAGTGCATTTACTTATTTAGCTTCCGTCTCACTACGCACTTGAGAAGCTATTCTATCCCTCAAGAATGATCCCCTGGATTTCCAATTCTGCGTTCTATTTGGCCAATTTCTGAAATCACATCTTCCTGGCAATACTATCATGATGCCAGAGCTTCCTAACATAATTGGTTTTTTATTCATTGAGGATTTTTTATTCTGCAGCAAATTGGTTCATTGCCATACTGGAGGTTTTACAGTGCTTCGTTACTGTCATAGAGGTTTTCTACCCTTTGCAGTTGCGTTGAAGCTTCACCCCACTTCAAACTCATAATATTCACATGGTATGGTGACAAAATCCAGTTGAAGGTGCAACATTTTATTATTGTTATTATCCTTTCAGCTTCAACTTGCTGTTTAAAATTTCCTCTTTTGTACAGGGGAATTTTGGTTTTGACTTACAGTCCTCAATGTCTTGTTAACTCATGGCTCAACTCAGACTCACAACTATTTCTACAACGCTCTACTTCACAATATAGCCTGTGCCTCTTTCTTGGAATTGCAGATTTCTTCTACTCCTGAACATCTCCTGACAGATCTTAAAAGTTTTCGGTGTCATTCTATGAAGTACTCTTTTGTGTTGAAAGTTGCCTTGAGATTTGTGGAGTTTGGTGTCATCAGCTGTCAGCTGCATCTGTTTCCCTTGAAATCTTCTCAGTCATCAGCATGAATTTCCCGTACTTTTCTTGAATCCCTAAATTCTAATTTCTCTTAGTTGGCACCATTTAAAAATATAATGTTGGTCATCTCTGCTCACTATGATGTGGCAGGGACCCACTTTCGCACCATGCTGTGTGTGGATTCCTTCATGCTAAAAGTAATCTAGCGTGGATTAGGATATCTACCTTTCTGGTCTTACTAGAACAGTCTTGTTGAGTAAGTAATATTGCATTGTTACAACTATTAACACAGAATACACGATAATAACCTATGTTACTACTGAGGCTGTCGGAGCACAGTTAGCACACTGTTTCCCATAAGCTCCCTCTTTACTTTGATCAAGTCTCTGTGACATCCTTACAGTGGTTAGTTTTTACTACTCTCCATCAATTTTTTTCTGTTACAGACTCACATACAATGAGAGGAGTAAAACTGGGTTGCTGCAGGTAGCCTAGGATGCAAATACGTAACAAATGAAGACACATGGCAGACTAATCTTTGTTTATTGTCCTTATTGTTGAGGACACAGCACTTTGAGAACTGAATACACTTAATGTATTGTGTAATGAAATAGAGTCAATTAGTAATGTTATAGTAAAGACTCCTCTAAGAAAAATGATTACAACATGACGGATGTTTCAGTGATTTGGTCACATTTGAAACTAGTCTCTTAAATTTAAAGAAAATCAATTATATACCTAGGAGGGGTAAGTTCAGTGAAGTAGGTTGGGAAATTAGATTAGAAGATATAACAGCAGTTATAAAATGTCAACCATTAAAATAAATAATGCAATACCCTCAACAGAAATACACCTCTTTGAATAATAAAAAAAACTTCACTAGGAAAGTCATAGTTTACTTACAAAGGCAAATATAGTAACTGATTAAAAGAATAGATCTACAATGTTACCTAAACCAGACGTAAACCTAAAAATCAACGATGATGAAGAAATTGATAAAGATAGAACAAAGAATATGATTGAAGTAGCAAGAAGTATGAGAAGGAAGTGAAAGAGGGTTTACATGTTTGTGACAAGAAGGAGAATGGCAAAAGTAAATGCACATCACTCAGAAGCAAATATAGGAGAACAAAAAATGGAAAAAAGGAAACAGACAGAAGTTAAAACAAACATCAGAATATGCTAGTGGCATTAGTGGTATTATCTATTATTAATATTAATAACTATTAATCCAGAAATTCTGGTAATGTTCTTGGGATTCGGGTCTGAATCCGCTGTGGCAGACGGTGGAGTTTGAATTTAATAAAAATAAAATTTGGAATTAAGAAGCTACTGTTGACTAGGAAACCATTGTTGATTGTTGGAAAAACAAACCATCAGGCTCTCTTATGTCCTTCAGTAAAGGAAATCTGCCATCCTCACTTGGTCTGGCTTACATGTGACTATGAAGCCATAGCAATATGGATGACTCTCAACTGCCCCCTGAAATGGTCTAGCAAGCCACTCAGTTGTATCAATCACCACAAAGTCTCAACAAAGAAATGAAACCGGATAGACCACTTGACATTGGCCTCGGCACCAGAAATTACAACAGTAGAAACAGCCCTATCGACCTTGCAAACTCCTCCTAACTAACAACTGGGAGCTAATGCCAAAATTGGGAGGGCTGCCACACAGACTGGTCAAACAACATCCACAGTTATTATCAAGGAATTATACTTTACAGACAATGTCCCAGACACACCAAAACCATTCCCATTCCTGAATATGTCCTGTCCCACCGGCAGGGCAGACGCAGCAAAGGTAGCAGCACAGTGGCATACAGTCGGGAGGGAGTTGCCTTGGGAGTCCTCAACATTAACTCCGGATCCCATGAAATCTCATGTTAAACAAGGGCAAGGAAACCTCCTGCTGCTTACCATGTACCGTCCTCTTTTGGCTGATGAATCAGTACTCCTCCATGTTGAACAACCAACTGGGGAAGGCACTGAGAGAGGCAAGGGCACACAATGTACTTCAATGTCCACCACCAGGTGTGTGACCTACAGCAGTACTACTGATCAAGCTGGTCACGTCCAAAAGGACATTATTGCTAGAATGGGTATATGGTAGGGGGTGAGACAACAAACAGGGGGAAAAACATACATGACTTTAATACCAATATGCCAGCCGCAGATGCATCTATCAATGACAATGTCGGTTAATAATGACCACCACACAGTACTTGTGGGACCAAGTCCCACCTGTACATTGAGAATACCCTCTATCATGTTGGGTGGCACTATCACCATGTTAAATGGGATAGATTTTGAACAGATCTAGCAACTTAAGACTGGGCATCCATAGAGTACTGTCAGCCATCTACAGTAGTAGAATTGAACTCCAATGTGATCTGCAACTCATGGCATCGCATATTCCCTACTCTACCATCAAGATGGGGATTAACCTTGCTTCAATGAAAAGTGTAGGGGTGCAGCACCAGGCATACCTAAAACTGAGGTGCAAACCTCATGGAGCTACAAAACAGAACTACTTGCATGCGAAACACCATAAGCACCAAGTGATAGAGCTAAGTGATCATACAACGAACAGATCAGATCTAAGCTCTAGAATCCTGCCACATCCAGTCATGAATTGTGGTGGACAAAACAACTCATTGAAGACAGAGGCTCCACAAATATTCCATTCTTAATGACGGGATGCCCAGCTCATCAGTGCAAAAGATATGGCTGAAGCATTTGCAACAATCTTCAGCCAGAAGTGCCAACTGGATGATCCATCCCGGCCTCTTCCAGAGGTCCCCAGTCTCGCAGATGTCAGTCTTCAGCCAATTTGATTCAGTGCATGTAATATCAAGAACCAGTTGAAGGCATTGGAAACTGCATAGACTATAGGCCCTGATAACATTCCAGCAATAGTACTGAAGGCTTATGCTCCAGAACTTGCTGCACTCCTAGCTAAGCTGTTCCAGTACAGCTGCAACACTGGCATCGACCCAGTGTGGAAAATTGCCCAGCTATGTCTTGTAAATAAAAAACAGAACAAAATCCAAAACCCAACCCAGCTAATTAGTGTCCCATCTGTCTACTCGATAAAAGGTGTCTTCAACAGTGTTATCAAACAACAGCTGATACGGAAAAGATGGTTCTGGTTATTATGATTCAATTATCTCAGCTCCAGGACATCATTGCAAGAGTACCTCAAGGGGATGGATGCCTATCCATCCACAGCTGCTTTATCATTTACCTTCCTTCTCCCACAAGGTTAAAAGTGGAAATATTCACTGGTGATTGCACAATATTCAGCAACATTCATGACTCCTCAGATACTGAAGCAGTCCAATTCCAAATGCAACAAGAAGTGGACAATATCCATGTTTGGCTAAAAAATTGGCAAGTAACATTCGCACCACACAAATGTCAGGCAATGATCGTCTCCAATAAGAGACAATTTAACCACCATCCGTTGACATTAAACGGCTTTACCTGAGTCCCTCACTACCAACATCCGAGTTATTTCATTTGATTTATTTATTTATTGTCACGTGTACCAAAATACAGTGAAAAGCTTTGTTTATGAGCGATACAGGCAGATCATAGTAAGCAAAGGATGTACAATTTAAAAAGACTGAGACAGAGGCATACAGGTTACACTGCACAGGGTGTGCACCAGGCGAGATCAACATTAGCAAGATCAGCGTTATTTGAGGCTACAGAGTCCATTCATCACGGCCGGGAAGAAGCTGTTCCTCAACATGCTAGTGCGCATGTTCAGGCTTCTGTATCTTCTGCCTGATGGAAGAGGTTGTAGGAGATCATTACCGAGGTGCAATGGGTCTTTGATGATATTGGCAGCCTTTCCGCTGCAGCGAGCCGTGTAAATGGAGTCTATGGATGAAAGGTTGGGTTCCGTGTTGATCTGGGCTGTGCACACCACTTCCTGTAGTTTCTAATGGCCCTGAACAGAGCAGTTGCCATACTAGGCCTTTATGCACCCGGACAGTATGCTTTCAATGGTGCAGTCGTAGAAGTTAGTGAGGGACCTTATGGGCATGCAAATTTCCTGAGCTGCTGGAGGAAGAAACGGCATTGTTGTGCCTTCTTGACTATCGCATCCATATGGCAAGTCCAAGATAGGTTGTTGGTCATCGTCACTCCAAAGAATTTGATGCTCTTCACCCTTTCGACCTTAGATCCGTAGATGTAGATGAGGGCATGTTCTCTTTCTTTCTTTCTGAAGTCAATGATCAGTTCTTTAGTTTTGCTGATGTTGAGAGACAGATTGTTTTCATTGCACACATCACCAAGCCCTCTGTCTCCCTTCTATAGTTTGACTCGTCATTGTCAGATATCTGTCCCATTATGGTGGTGTCGTCAGCCAACTTGTAGATAGCGTTCATTCGGAATTTGGCAACACGGTTGTAGATGTAAAGGCAGTACCGTAGGGGGCTGAGGATGCATCCTTGGGGGACTCCAGTGTTGAGTGTTATTGCAGAGGAGGAGATGCAGTTACTTATCCTCAGTGATTGTGGCCTGTGGACCAGAAAGTTGAGGATCCAGTTGCAGAAGGCGGAGCCGAGATCAAGGTCACGGAGTTTTGAGATCAATCTGGAGGTAGTAATAGTGTTGAAGGCGGAGCTGTAGTCAACGAGCAGGAGGTGTCTTTGATGTCCAGATGTTCCAGGCATGAGTGCAAGGCTAGGGAAATGGCATCCTCTGTGGACCTGTTACTTCAGTAGGCAAATTGTATGGGATCCATGCGGGCTGGGAGACTGGGGGTGATGTGGACCATGACCAGCCCCTCGAAGCACTTCATGATTATTGTGGTCAGAGCATGTGCTTTCTTAAGTATAGGGATGATGGTGGTCTTCTTGAAACAGGTGGGGACTACAGCTTGTAGGAGGGAGAGGTTGAAGATGTCGGTGAATACCTTCGCCAGTTAGTCCACAAAGGATTGAGTGCTCGGCTGGAGACACCGTCCAGGGCCGTGGCTTTCCTTGGGTTGCCTCCCAGGAAGACCGATCTGACATCCTAGGGGCTACCATTGACCAGAAACTGAACTGGACTCACCAATGTAAAGACAGTATCTATAAGAACAGGTCAGAGGTTAGGAGTGCTGCAGTAAGTAGTTCAAGTTCTGACTTCCCAAAGCCTGTCCATTATCCACAAGGCACAAGTCAGGAGTATTATGGAATATTCCCCACTTACATGGATGCTGGCCCCAACAACACTCAAGAAGCTTAACAACATCCTGACAAAGGATCCTGTCAATTGACACCACATCCACAAACATTCAGTCCTTCCACTGCCAACACTCAGTAGCAGCAATGTGTACCATCTACTAGACTGGTGAATGAAATCATCATAGCATCTATTAGGAAAGCATACACACCCATGAAAGACTAGCTAAAAACTCGGTAGGTCTTTCTGTGAATGGGTCTTTCCGGCAAGCCACTGGTGCTGTGATGGCAAATTCGGTGTTACAATACCCTTCGGCTGGGGAAATTCTGTTATGTAGCTAAATCCAGTGCACCCTGAGCCTGAGATACCCCATCAGTTGGGAAGCTCATGTGTTGTCCAGCCTTGAAGAAGAAAGCATCTGTCACCTGGGCGATGCAGCAATGTGTAACCAATAGTGAGATGCCACAGAGGTCAGCAGCTGACCCTTGAAAGGATTTAGCGACAAACAAATTCAGGGCAACATTTGTGCTTGACTGCCGCTGGCAGAAAGTGACTATTGGTACTGCGAACTGTGAACTCAAAAATGATGAGAGCACAGAATTTTATGGCTATCTGTCTAGAAAGTTGCAGTCTCCTTCAACACCACTTCTCAATCTTGTCCAGGAAGCTTTGCCTCTGCCTGTAGATTCTACGGTCCTCAGACATCTTCTCTGGCTCTTGATGTCCAGCACTCTGCCCTTCCTACTGGGAATTGTTTTTATTATTTGTACATGAGATGTGGGTGTCACTGGCTAGGCCAGTATTTACTGCCTGTCCCTAATTGCAGTGGAGAAGGTGGTGCTGACCTCTAAGAATCACATTCATTTGCCATTATGCTTGGTTGTCTCCAACCAGTGGAGATTTCTCCCTGCTTTTCAGTGATTTCAATTTTGTCAGAGCTCCTCGATGCTACGCTTAGTCAAATGCTGCCTTGATATCAAAGACAGCCATACTCTTCTCACCTCTATTTTTGATAGATTTCTTTCCAATTCAAGCTACTCCTTTGTGACTTCATTCATAGTCTTTGTTGGGAGGAGGTGACTTGTGATCCATAAGATCCTCATTGCTTGGTAGTACAGAACTTAAAAGTTGCTAAATGGAGACGAAAACAAAGTTTCCATTTAGCAAACAAAGTTTTTCGTCTTGTACTCATCAGGACTAGGATGCAAAACAAAACTTGGAAAAACGACATTAATTTATAAAAGAGGCTAGAAGTAGAAGATTATCTGAGCCACCATTGGCATGGAAATGCAGCGCATGGAAATGCAGCAAGAACAATGAGTTTCAATTTTAATTCTCAGACCCTGACTGGTCAAGCTGTTACAATGGGAACACAGCAGAGATTGACAGTCTCCATGATCCTTTATTTTTCCATGAAAAAAAGGTGTACTGTATGTATGAATTACTCTGCCTACATAAAACATGGTTCTGTGTATTAATATATGCAGTCTCTACCACATCCAAATGCTAATTCTTAGCATAGTCCAGATTATTTAATAACTGATTTCCAGTAGCAGAATCACATTTAATGGCAGACGTACTTTTCTGAGGCTTACAAGCACAGGCTGATTAAACACAATTGGCATGCTGCCCGCTGCAAATGTCAATGGGGTGTGTTGTTTTATATGTTCCACCCATATACGTAGCATCACACCGGCACTGAAATGCAGATATTACTCACTTATCTGATAGGCAAAATGCCTTTTTGGCTTGATGGCAGCATCTTGTTAGTGGAGAGAAACACACTCACTGGTTTACTGCAAAGCAGAAGTGTGAAACTTCTAGCTTCACCTATTCACATTTTTGAGACACCTACCCACAGCAGGGTAATATGAGGTACAGTGGGCACCATTCAGAATCAAAAACAGCGAACACAGGCCCTTTCATAAGTAATTTGCAAAAAACAGCAATGTTTAAAATCCTTGTTGTTCAATGCCTCCCCTTTCTCAATGCCAGATTCTACAATGCACAGCAGTCATGAAATTCAAAATCCTCACTGAGGCACAATAAAGAGCGCAGAAGATCAATCTCAGAACCTTAACTGCTTTAAGAAGCCCTATGGTCTACTTGATAGTTCCCAGGAACTGTGCACACAACTAAAGGATCTTTCTACTGTGGTCATATACCAGTTGAGTGAATGGAAGCTCTTTTTATTGAAACATGTGCACTCAATGATGCTTGGCATTTAGGAACTTCAGCAATAGCACCCATCGCAAAGAGACCTTTCCATATGACTCTGCAGATCAGTGTGGTAACACACAAATTCACAAACCCAAACCACTTCAACAAAGCACTGGTGACCCCCTTCATCCCCCCAATGTGTCAGATAGGGCAGCATGGTGGTTAGCACTGCTGCCTCACAGCACCAAGGAGCTGGGTTCAATTCCAGCCTCGGGCACTGTATATGTGTAATTTGCACATTCTCCCCATGTCTGCATGGGTTTCCTCCAGGTGCTCCGGTTTCCTACCTCAGTCCAAAGATGGGCAGGGTAGGTGGGTTGGTCATGCTGAATTGCCCATAGTGCCCAGGGATGTTTAGGTTAGGTGGGTTAGACATGAGAAATGCAGGGATAGGGGAATGGATCTGGGTGGGATGCTCTTCAGAGGGGCGGTGTTGGGCTGAATGGCCTGTTTCCACAGTGTAGGAATTCTATGATACCTCCAGTGGATCACTGAAAAGAAACAGAGGGCTAAAATTTCAGAGCCACAGGGATCTTCAGCACCTCTGATACTGGGTGTCCACAAAACTGAAGGTGTCCCAATTTGTCCTGCAGCATGGCACATAAATCAGCAACAGCCTCCCTTGGGAAGGGCTTTGTTGACACAGTCATTCAGATATCTGGAACTGGCTATGCTACGGGTGGCTATAGACTCTTCTACTCACAGGAGGCTGTTCACATGCCAGTGTGCGCCCTTTTCTGGCATCCCCAACACAACCATTGGTCCTCACAGGCCTTGAGGCTGCCTAGGGCCAGATCTCACTTCCCCTCTAGTGCTTTTACTCCTCACTGGGGGCCAGAAACCTGGGTGTATGAAGTGCTTGGGAAGTGAACTCTCTCACCATGAAAAGCTTGGTACAAAGCCGGCACCAGTCCCTCCTTTCCCTTGTTTCTTTTGAAAAGACACTACTGTGCCAATGACACGCTGGCAACACAACTTTTCCCCACTCTAGCTTTCAGGTACTAGTGCCTGCACTGCTCCACTCTCTCTGTCATGACCAACTTGTTCCGTTTTTTTGTTGTTGGTTAGAACCAATACCAAAATCCCACTTCCTTGTCATCTTCTTTAAGCAAATGAAGCTTGGAATACTTGTGTTTTCATTGCATCACTCACAAAACCTAAAAGCACTCACACAACTGATGATGATGATTGACCAGTTTTTCTGACGAAGGGTCCTGATCCAAAATGTCAACTTTCTTGCTCCTCTGACGCTGCCTGCTCTACACTGTGTTGTCTCTGACACCAGCATCCGCAGTTCTTGCTATCTCATAGCTATATTAACTACCTTCCATTATATTGCTGCTAGAAGTCTGTTCTTCATGTTGGTGGCATCAAGCTTCTGTAACTGTCCCAAACAACTGTGTAAAATTCTGACAAGTAGGACAGATTTCTGCTTCTAATTTTGAAAATACTTTTGAAGATGAAGTCATCCAATAAATTATTTTAGCAACTGTCAAAATGTGTGCATCTTGAGAGCAAGGAGGATTACTTTTCCCCACATACAATATAGATATTATAGCACAGTTCAAGAGATTAACTGTAAGTAGACCGAGTAAGCTATCCAAAGATTTAAAAATTCTTTAAACGTAATGCTCAATTCGTGGAAGTCTACTGATATCAGTTTGTTACGTTTTCTCAGCAATTCACAAAGTTAACACCGAGTTAAATATCGGAACAGGTCCATAAAGAAAACAAAACTTTACAGAAGCAAACCAAAAAAAAAGTTAACAGTTTTGTTATGAAGATGTGTTATCTGAAACATGAATTCAGAATATAATTAAGCGGACAAACATCTACATTCTGTTACAATGCTAGATATGTAGGCTATTCATCCCAAAGACTGGCAGGTCATATCAAGCAGCATGTTCACTTGGCTGTTCACAACAAGTAAGGCATGCACTGCACCCAACCAACCTATGCTTGTAAAAGGGGCAACACAGATGTAACTTTGCAAATGGACAACATTTGCTGGATAATTCTCAATATGTGAGGAATTTTAATGATAACCAATTTAGATTCTTATTCACATTAACAACATGGTGCACTTGCATGTAGCATATCAATACACAAGCCCCTGTTCTTTGAAGACAGAATAAACACGTACACACACAAAGCCTGTTTCAACTCAACAAAGGTGACAGGCATTCTCCGGTCTAGTTGTCAGGGCAATTCCCCGACCAATTAGAGTCAACCTGCTCCTATGATGCTGCTTGGCCTGCTGTGTTCATCCAACTCTACACCCTATCAATCGGAGTCCATTTGTAGAGTTATAGCATCACACAGCACAGAAACAACCCCTTCGATCCAACCAGTACATGTTGACCATAATCCCAAACTAAACTAGTCCAACTTGTCGAACATTTTCACCTTCTCATTTCATGAAGTATGAATGCTGGTTTTCCCCTTGATTTTGTGTTCTTCTGAAAGCTCCTGATGAGGGCAAGACAAAAAGTTTCAACAAAATGTGTCGTCTTCCAGAAATATTCAGGTTCTGTATTTCCAAACAATGATAAATATCTATACCTTGGATATTTGGAAAGGACGCTTTGCAAAGCAAAGAAGACTAGCAGCAGCAGGGAAAATGCTTATATTTGCAAAGAATAGAAGTTGGTCAACTAGAGTTAACCAGTCTACAATACTTATGCAGAAAGGTCACATAACCCAGTTTGTGGATGTAATAGAACTAATAGATTTGTAAACTTACAGTCTGATTTAAATAGCCAAACGAGCAACACACTTTCATCCCTCTGTTTTAAGCATGACGACCTCAACTGGAGTGTTGCTAAAGGACCATTTGAAATTTACACCCCTGTCTCCAGAAAAATGATTTCAGCCATCCATAACTGATCGAATTAGGCGCACTAGTGCCAACAGCTTGTATGCAAAGTGACTTCAGCTATAGACTAACATTTGGACAATCCGTAATTCTTTTTTCCTAAATGTAACTGTTAATTGGCCAAAGTACATTTAAAATAAATCTCTGCAGCATTTTTATATATTTTCCCTAGACTTAGAGGTTGTGTACAGTACTAACTTTCAAAAAGGTTAGCTGCACATATTTGGACTGTTTCAACTTTTTGTTAATAATCTTCATATCTTCACTTGTCTTGTTTGCATTAAACTAGTTTTTTTCATTTATAACTAAAGGAAACTGAGTGGCTTGCTTCTGTTACTGAGCTGTATGCGGTCTGATTTAGAGATATATGATTGACAATACCTCCTTTTTTTAAATTCAAACTGTCTATCCAATGGAGGAGTCAGACGAGGAAAGGAATCAGATCAGCCCTCCTAACTAAGTTGTAACTTGTTTAAATTGTGAGCAGTTCTACGAATGGTGACGTATTCTTCAAGCAAAATATGCAGACAGGATTTATCAAATGAGCAGTAATCTCTGCTGCCTAGAACAGAAAGATCATATTTCCTTTGAAAAATCCTGTCAACAACGCGCACTGACTGCACAGCAATGCACAAACTGACCTCTATAAAGTCCAATGATGCCTTCATATCGCAGCACTTTTCTGAAGCAATCAAAGCTGTTATGGTACATAATCTCTTCCACAAATGCTCCTGTGGAACGCTGGTTTTGCATTCGAGTTTTCACTAGGTCAACAGGATAGACAGAAGTGGCACCTGTGGCTGTAGAGCAGAGTATCAATAAAGTTATTTTAAAACCTGTAACAATGGAGACAAAGCAAGAGACAGTAATTTACTCCCATAGTAGAATCACATTCATCAATTAGGTTCTTTTTATCTGCCAACTTTACAAAGAAAGATTTTAATTAAAATTGCATCAGAAGTAACTCTAACTCATTATTAACTTGTCTCTTCTGAAGCTAGTCTGGAGCCAAGTGAGACAGAAATACTGCCTCTGATCTGCGGCAGGTACAAAAGCACTTATATAAAGGTTGCAATGATATGGTCTCTCATCCATACAATGAAGAATCTCATCCAAAGGAAGGTAGAGAAAGCATTTTTTAATATACAGAAATTGTGTATATACGCAGGGAAAGAAAATGTATTTTAACTAACCTCCAGCAATTCCACCAAGTGTAAATCTGTACGCTAACTCTGCTATATCCATCAGAATAGAATGACTTCTGCCACTTTCAGCCAGCTTAAAAATAAATCAAAGTTCTGAGAAAGCAACAATCTATAAGGTTTAGTGATTTCACTACTTTCACAAGTTCCAAATGCTAAGCTATTGTGCTGCAGTAAAGAACAAATAAATCTGTTCAGTCTTAAGGAATAGGTATTGGAAATTACAATATGTGCTGATCCCTAATAAAGCAACAAATCAAACCATTTAAGTATACAGTTTAAAATGCTTCATAATATCCTCAGGTTATGTGTTACAACCCACACCAAGAGTGCAATGCAAAAAGGATCAGAATGTGTTTGCCTTACTCTGGACATCTGCATTGTGCACAATTGGAACAACTAGGTTTTCATTGACAAATATTTAAAAAATACTTTTGAAAAAAATCCAGCTGATAGTCTTGCTATTTCCTCTGGCTCAAAACTGCAACACACCAATCTAAACCCTGCCATTTAAATGGAATTTAAATTGCACTTTGACAATGACAATAGCATGAACCTTGGCTTTCAGTTGCAGATCATGTGCTGTCTCAATAAAAGTGGATGCAAAGTACAGAGAACCTGCATTTCAGAGATCACTTTTTGCATTGGAGCAGTCATTTCTCAAGTGATTTTATTTTTATTTTTTAAGTTGAATATTCAGTAATATTACTGAATTCATCAAGTACTGTATCTGTGGACTTATGAAAAATATGTCCTTGACATGAGTACAGGTGCACCAATTGTATTTGGTCTTTGAGGATGAGAATCGTGAAGGCAAGTATGAAATTTGTCTTGATGACAACCAACGAATATGCCACATTCTGGTTGCTAAACTGCTCACATCATTTGGGGAAATTTTTAACTGAGTGAAAGGATGGTTAGGGACAGGGCCAGAAATCATGGGCAGTGTGTTGCTCCTGACCTAGGCCCTCAGCCCTCAACCTGAGCATGGCAGGCCCACCCACCCTGTCTGAAGCTTAATGGCCTTTCCCCCACCCGAGTATAGTGAATGTACCCTGATCTGAACACTGCGGGCCCCAGAAAGCCTCCCTGTACCAGACACTAAGTGGGTGCGAAATCAAAGAAAAATGCAACTGTGTCAGAAAATTTGCATCATTAACCTATCTTTTTGCCATTGCAGGCTCTTTACTCCTCAAGTTAAGTTACTTTCCTACACATCTTAGTAGATGAGTCCAGGACTATGATTTAAACCTCAATAAAGGTAATTATAATGATATGAAGGAATAGCTAGCAAATATGAACTGGGAAATGACACTAACATGTAGGACAGTAGAAACTTTTAAGAATATATACCTCAAAGGTCTTCATCAAAGATAGCTACCAGATGTTTGTGCCTTACATCCCAATTATTGATACAGAGTGTCAACAGTTAAGGTCCCAACACTGATGCTTGTCACTCTACTAATTACACCTTGCCAACTCAAAAATATCTATGTATTTCTACTGCCAGCTGACTGTTAGCAAACCAATCCTTTATGCAATACACCATATGATCCCCACAACACTTAATGTGGCATCTTATCAAATAGCGTTACATTAGCTGTTTTCCATTTTCTCTGATCCTTCCAAAATCTTAGGAAGGTTGGAAATGAGAACGGATTAATCTACTTTTTCAGCAGCCACTTATTTTAAGTCCCAAAGATGTAGGCCATAGGTTCCTAGGGCATGGTCAACCTTTAGGTCCAATAGGTTGTCTGGCGCATTTTCTTTGTTGATGGTGATGGTTCACTTTCCTCTGTCCTGTCTATACCTTGATCTTTAAATACCTTTGGGAAATGAGGTTGCAGACTTGCTTGACAATCGGGGTGTTTAATCGCAGATGTTTTGTCACCCATCGTCAGTGCGCCTCCGGTGAAGCGTTGGTCTTCCATCCCGCTTGTTATTTATATGCCTTGGTTTGCTAGGGTGGTTGGTATTACTTCCGGTTTTGCTCTTCAGTGGTTTGTATATCGGTCCAGTTCAATGTGTTTGTTGATGCAGTTCTGGTTGGAATGCCAGGCATCCAGTAATTACCTGGCATGTCTCTGTTTGGCTTGTGCTATTATGGATGTGGTGTGCCAGTCAAATTCGTGTCCCTCATTGTCCGTGTGTATTGAGACCAGTGAGAATTAGTTGTGTCTCTTGATGGCTAATTGGTGTTTCTGTATCCTTGTTGCCAGTTTTCTTCCAGTTTGGCCTATGTAAATATTTCTCACAGTCCTTACATGGTATTTCATAAATTACATTAGTTTTATTGGTTGTGGGTATGGGATCCTTTATGTTCGTCAGTAGCTGTCGCAGGGTAGTTATTGGTTTGTGGGCTACCCTGATACCTAGAGGTCTGAGTAGTCTTGTGGTCATCTCTGATATGTCCCTGATGTACGGTAGGGTGACCAGTGTGTCATGCCATATTGTGTCTTCTTGCTGTGGTCTGTCGCAGAGGTAATGATGGATTGTGCTTTTTGGATATCCGTTCCTTTTAAAAACTCCGTACAAGTGCTCCTGTTCTGCTTTGTGCAGTTCTGGGTTGCTGCAGTGTGTTGTGGCTTGTTTGCATAACATCCTGATGCAGCTCCATTTATGGTTGTTGGGGTAGTTGCTGGTGTAATTAAGTATCTGGTCTGTATGTGTTGTCTTACTGTATAGCTAGTCTGGAGTTCCCCATTGTTCTTTTGTTCCACCATCACGTTCAGGAAGGGTAGTCGGTTGTTGTTCTCGTCTTCTTTTGTGATTTTATTCGAGGTGAGGATATTGTTTATGTGTCGGTGGGTTTCTTCTAGTCTTGTGCGTTTGATAATCACAAAGGTATCATCTACATAGCGGACTCGGAGTTTGGGTTGGATAGTGGAAAGCGTTGGCCATTCTAATCTTTGCATTACCACTTCTGCTATCAGTTCTGATATTGGAGTTCCCATTGGTGTTCCGTTGATTTGTTTAAATATACGGCCGTTGAAGGTGAAGTGGGTTGTGAGACCTAGATTCAGTAGTTTCAGGGTGCTGTCCTTGTTGATGCTGTTGGTGTCATGGCGTGTCTACCTTCCTGATTTGTCCAGCAGTGTAGCAATTGTCTCTTTGGCTAGGCTTCACCAGAGGCACACTGACAATGATACCTAGCAGGGTGATGAAATGTCTGCAATCAAACACACCAACTTGGTGAGCAAGTCTGCAACCTCATCCACAACCAGAGCTACAAATCTCAAAAACTTTAAACCTATGGGAAATCTTCAAGTTTTCTACAATGAGGACAAACAAAAATATTTGTTATTTTCCATTATTAATTTGCCATACTTGCTCTCCAGAGCACCACTACTAGCTTTAGTTACACTTTTCCTGTTTTAAAACGTAAATAATATATATAAATATACATAATTTTTTGTGAGCTAAGGCCACGTCTCACTACTGTACTAATGGAATCCTTGAAATCTTCTCCAAGCTCACTTTCTTTTTGAAATGTTAGATATTCTTAAGTCCCAGAATTGGTCGCCCTTTAATATTTATCAGGTTGTACATATTTATTTTCATCTGTACCAACAGTTCATCCATTTTGTTGTGAATGCTGCACGCTTTCAGATACAGTGCCATTACTTCTACTTTTACCAATTTTTCAGTCTCTGACCTGGTACACAATTAGGTTTGTACTCTTGATCCCTTTCTGCCACGCTCTGGTTATCATAACCCTAGTTACTACCCTGCTTTATTACCACACTGTTTCCCTTTGATTTTCTGTATTTTCTCTCACATCATGCCTTCCACTGACTATTTCATTTAAATCCCTCTCTACTTCCCTATTACTTGATTTGCCAAAACACTATTCACCTCATGTTTCAGGTGAAGCTCATCCAACCTGCACTGATACAAAATCTGCTTAGAAATGTAGCTTGGATTCAAAAATAAATGTAACTAATTATGTAGGACATGTACAGATTTACATATAAAGATTCATGTAAACAAGGAGTTAATCATTAAAGACTGCATCACAATGAGTAGCAAACCAGAAAGGTCCACTGTGAAATTAGGATATACCTAGAAGAGGACATGGAAACAACATACATATGTTATTAATTAATATTAATAGAGATATTGATAATAGTCTAATCACTGAAAAGAAGGCCTGGAAAACAGGCATGACACCATCACACCCAAGCGTTCACTACAGTGAGAGATAATGGATCCACATTGCTGGAAGTATTCAACTGATAAGTGATGGAAAGATCCTTATTACATGAATGCCATCAAACACTCAAAGATGAGAAATGAAACACCTTGACTGATAAGTCTTTAGAGGATTCTTTTAAGGTTGAAGAATAAGGGAAGCTTGGAAAGAAATCTCCATTTAAGGATTAAAAACATCACAAACAAATTGACTAGATAAAACTTCATAAATGAATTTTTGCTGAATAAATAAGGGGCAATATCAAATTACACAGCATCACGTAAGTGGGAGGAACATATAGAGTGGGTTAATACTCACATTTACAAAGCAGGAGGGATTGAGACACAATATAAAAATAAGACCCTTTCACTAAAATTTCTTGAGAGTTAGGAATACTCAGACAATATTTCTCAAAAAATATTTTCTCCTACCAGGAGAAGAAATCTTAGTTACTCAGGGCTTTAAGGTAAAATATTTCTTTAAAAGTTGATGGATATTGTATTCTTAGATATTGTCAGATATTCTATCCTTAAATATGGTTAAATAATAATTCTTTGATATTCTTGAATAGTTTGTAAACAACATCAGAACAGATCCTATTGCATGTGGCATTATATCTTTAATAGTTTTTGGTATAGCAATATGCATGTTATTAATTTCCAAGAAAATCATTTCTCTGAGAGCTTTAAAAGTGGCACTTACTCACTATCTTTTATTTAGAAGGATCATGTTGAAGAGCGGAGTATTGCAACTGCTGAAGGACAGCAGTAATGCTGATGATTATGAGTTGATCCATAAAACTGAACGTGTATTTCCACCATCTCCATAAAACTGCAGAAGTGTACAGGGTGGGAGAGTGAAGAGAAGGCAAGTAACCAGGGTAAAGAAAAGACATCTGAGAATGCCCTAAGATCCCCCTCAACAGATCAGAAAGGAAGGTATTGAGGGTGAAGGTGAAAATCAAAGGCCTATGTGTTTCCATTGTAATAAGATGGGATATTTTTGTTGAGAATGCTAGAGCTGTGCAGGAAGTCCAAACAATTTATTGAGGTTTATAACATTGTAACATACAGTCAACACCTGGGAAGAACAAACAACTAGAAGGTCTATTTAAGCAACTACAGTTCACTGACTTAGTAATAAGTCTAGCAAACAGTAAACTGCAAAAGTGAGGGTAACCTAACCATGACATGTAATAGGTAAGGGCAAGTGATGCCATAAACTGTATAAGTGAAAACTGTGATTGAATTCCTAAAGCTGTATGGGAAATTATGAGATTTTAGGGAATGTTCAGGTTGTGTTAGAAATTTGCAGCGAACTTCAGAACAATAACTGTACCTTTAACAGATTTGCTACAGAAGCAATCAGTGATATCATAGTCAACACATTACCAAGGAACCTTTCAGAAGCCGAAGGCAATCCTATTAAATGAACCAGTTTGGCTGCCTCTACCTTTACAAATCTTTTAAAATGGCAATTGATGCTAGTGACTTTGGAGTAGTGCAGTCTTATTGCAAGATTATGAATGGGAATAGAAAAGCCAGGGGTGTATTTTTCAAACTATTTGTACTAATATCAGATGAAGTAATCTCGAGTGGAAAAGGAGATAAGGGGGAGCAGGTGCATATGGTCTACTTGGAGTTTCAGAGGCACTTGATAAGGTCCCAGATTAGAAATTAAATGCACGGGATTGGAGGTAGAGAATACAGCCAGACAGGAAACAAAGAATAAGAATCATCAGGTCTTTTTCCGAGTGACAGACAATGCTTATTGGAGTATTACAAGGAGCAGTGTTAAGACCCCAGCTGTTCACAATGTATATTAATAATTTAATTGAGGGAACTAAATGTAATATCTCCAAGCTTGCAGGTGACACAAAGATAGGGCGGGTGGGTGACCTGTGAGGAGGATGCAGAGACACTTCAGTGTCATTTGCACAAGTTGACTGAGTGAGCAAATGCATGACAGATAAAGAATAATGTGGATAAATGAGAGGTTATTCATATTGGCAGTAAAAACAAGGAGGCAGTTTAATATCTGATTGGTGATAGATTGGGAAAGGAGGAAGTGCAATGAGACCTAGGTGCCCTTAAACACCACGTGCTGAAAGTAAGTATGCACATACCGCAGGCACTGAAGAAAGCAAATAATATGTCGGCCTTCATTGCAGCAGGATTCAAGAAAGGAACAGGGATGTCTTGCTACGATTGTACAGGGCTTTGGTGACGTCACACCTGGAATATTCTGTGCAGTTTTGGTCTCTTTATCTGAGGAAGAATGTTCTGGCAGTGGAGAAAGTGCGACAAAGGTTTACCAACTTAATTCCTGGGATGGCAGGACAAACATATGAAAAAAGACTGCATCACTGGATTTTACAAGAATGGGGGGGGGGGGGGGGGGGGGGTGGGGGGGGGGGGGGGGAGTGTGATCTGATAGAAACATGCAAAATTCTAATAGAACTACACAGAGTAAACGCAAGAAGGATGCCCCCGGTGACTGGATAGTCCACGACTAGGGGTCATAGTCTAAGGATATTGGGTAGGACATTTACAACTGAGATGAGAACAAATGTCTTCACCTACAAAGTAGTGAGCTTGTGGAATTCTGTGTCACAGAAAGCATTTGAGGGCAAAACATTGTATGTTTTCAAGGAGTTAGATATAGTTCTTGGGGTTAAAGGAATCAAAGGGTATGGGGTGAAAGCCAGAAAAGGATACCAGGTTAGATGATCAGCCATGATCATATTGAATGGTGGACCTGGTTTAAATGGCTAAGCTGCCTACTCCTGTTCCTATTTTCTCTTATAAATCATTATGTAGGATTGTTTGAATAGAGTTTATTGATTCAACCATTTAATGTAAAATTGGTCATGTATCTGAAAATGATAATGTAATAGATGATCTATTATTGTGAATGTAACTGTGCTGGAATACATTAAGAATTTGGGAAATAAATGACAAGAAACTGTTTAATTCCTGTAAAGCACATGAATGAGTCAAATCTGAACTGATATTCGGACTTCAAATCTCTATCATAAACAGCACTTACATTATATCTGTGTTATGTTCTTGTAACATACAACATTTATGCAAAAGCATGATGGCAATTTAAAATAGTCATATTAATATTTTAGTCAAACACATTAACATGCAGGGAAGAGAGGAATATGGACCAGGTGCAGGCAGATGGAATTGGTTTAGAATGGCAACATGCTCAGCACAGACTTGGTGTGCCAAACTGCATGTTCCCGTGCTGCACTGTTCTGTGCTATGAGCTTGAATTAATGTACTTTTCATGTTGTATTGTATAATGTGTCAGTTTACCTGATAATGGAATTCATTTACAATGATATTTCATTTCCTTTAGCTTTGCAACGTAAAAATTAAGTGCTGCATATTTTGACAGTTGTGTAATAGAATGTTACCTTTTGAAGAGGTGAGAGGAAGAATTAGAGATTGTGAGGTACCAAAAATCATGACAGTTGAGAAAATTCTGCCCAACAACAGCCCGTTTATTTGTTGACATGAAAGCGAAAGAACTGCAGATGCTGTGAATCAGGAACAAAAACAAAGTTGCTGGAAAAGCTCAGCAGGTCTGGCAGCATCTGTGAAGGAAAAAACAGAGTTGTACAGTGTTAAAAAGCTGCAAGTGCCAGGGCAACAGAGGGAAACTCCCAATGTCTGTAGACAGAAAGCAGCCATCTCTCCACACTGTCTCCCCATGTTTTAAATAGACAGGAAAACAAGAATGCTTAAAGGAAAGAATTCTAATGCAAAAGACGTATAACCATCACCCTTTGGACAGCAGCATGTCATCATCCCGTAATCAAAATGACTGAAAAAAGTAACGTTCCATCTTGTGATCTGGACTTATGATCTTCAGAATTGTGTTTACCCTATCTATTTTCATTTTATGTGTTAAACCATTTCTCTTTTTGTCTATCTTAATAATAAATGTGTATGGATGTGTCTTTGGTGTTTTTGAAGGGGTATAGTTTAAGTTGCATGACCATAGACTTTTTTCACTATTCTTGTTAAAGTTAAGTGTGCTATAATAGTTATTTTACTGTTACTGATGAAACATGGTATGAAGTGCTTTTAATTGGCAATTTGTATGGTTTCAATGGGACTTTATACATTTTGAGTCTTCAACTCCCCAACCCCAGGGAAAAGACACTTGCCACTGATTCAGCGACTAGCACTGCTGCCTCACAGCACCAGGGATCCAAGTTCAATTCCACCCTCGGGCAAATGTCTGTGGAGTTTGCACCATCCCCCCATGTTTGCATGGGTTTCCGCCAAGTGTTCCAGTTCCTCCCACAGTCCAAAGATGTGCAAGTTAGGTGGATTGGCCATGCTAAATTACCCATAGTGTTCAGGGACGTGTAGGTTAGGTGCATTAGCCACTGGAAATGCAGGGTTACAGGGACAGGGTAAGGAGTTGGGTTTGGGTGGGAACCACTTCGCAGGGTTGATGTGGACTTGTTGGGCTGTTTCCACACTGTATGGATTCTATTAAAAAAAAATCACCTTATCTATACCCCTTATGATTTTATAAACTTACATAAGGTCACTCCTCAAACTCCTACACTCCGGTGAAAAAAGTCCCAGCCTATCCACCCTCTCCTAACTTAAACCCTCCATTCCCAGCAACATCCTGGTAAATCTTTTCTGAACCCTCTCTAGCTTAATTTCCTTCCTATAACAGGGCGACCAGAACTGGATACAAAACTCCAGATTAGGCCACACCGACATCCTGTGCAACCTCAACATGGCATCCCAAATCTTATACTCAAAGGTCTGAGCAATGAAGGCAAGCGTGCTAAATACCTTATTAATCACCCTGACTACACGTGGCACAAACTTCAAAGAACTATGTACCTCAATTGCTAGGTCTCTCTGTTCTACAGCACAATGTTACGGGATTACTCTCACCATGGACGGATGCATATTTTTTATTATTGTTTCGTGCAATGTTGACATTGCCAGCAAAGGCAATACTTGTTGCTTATCCTGAATTACCCTTGAGAAGGCAGTGGTAAACCACTGTACTTTACCCATTGTCCATATGGTGTAGACACACTCACAGTGTTGTTTGGAAGGAAGTTCGAGGAGTATGATCAAGTGACAGTGAAGAAATAGAAATATTGTTCCAATCCCTAGGATTGTGTGGGGCTGGGAAGAGATCTTCCTGGTGGTGTTGTTCCCATGTACCTGCAGTGCTTGTCCTTCAAAGTCCTGGACATTGACAGTTTGAAGATGCTGTCGAAACAGCCCAGTTGAGGTGTAGCAATGAATCTTGCACATAACATACACTGGATCAATAGTGGAGGGAACAAATGTTTGGGCTCGTGGATGAGGTCCCAATCAAGCTTGATGCTTTGCTCTGGATGGTGTTAAATTTCTTCAGGGCTGCTGAAACCACACTCATTCATGTAACTGAAAGTCTTTCATCAAATTTTTGATTATTGCATTGTAGAAAGTGGACAGGCTTCGGAGTCAGTAGTTGAGTTACACACCACAGAATTCGTAGCCTCTGACCTGGTCTTGTAGCCACACAATACTTGTATGGCTGATCCAGTTCAGTTTCTGATCAACAATAACTCCCCCAGAATTTTGTTAACAGAGTATTCAGTAGTATTGATGCCACTGATTATCATAGGAACGTGGTTTGATTCTCTCTTGTTGGAGATCAGCATCATAATGACACTTGTGTGGCATGACTGGTAATTGCCACATATTAACTCAGGCCTGAATGTTGTCCCAGTCTTGCTACGTATGGATACAGATTGCTTCAGTGTCTGAAGAGTTGTGAATAGTACTGAACATTGTGCAATCATCAACAAACATCTCCAGTTCTGACATTATGATGAAGGAGAGTCATTGATGAAGCAGCTGAAGATGGCTGAGCCTAGGACACTACCCTGCTGAACTAGCAATATTATAAGGCTGAGACACATGCCCTCCCACAACTACAACCATTTTCTTTGTGCAGAGTAAATTTGCAATGAATGGGGAGTTTAGATCTGAATCCCACTGCTTTTAATTTTGCCACGGTTTGATGATGCCATGCTCAGTCAAATGCTGCTTTGATGTTAAGGGCAGTCACTCCCAACTCACCTCTGGAAGTTAACTCTTTTGATCATATTTGGATGATGGCAAGAATGAGATCAGAAGCCATTCTCTTAGAGGAACCTAATTTGGGCATCAGCGAGCAGGTTATTTGCTGTGTAAGTTCTGCTTGAAAGCACTATTGAGAATTTCTTCTACAATTTGGTGACAATTGAGAGTAGGCTAAAAAGCTATAATTTGGATTTGCCCTGCTTCTTGTAAACAGGACATGCCTGGGCAATTTTCCATATTTTCAGGAAGGTGCCAATAATACTCAGGACACAGCCAGCTCAGTCAGTCCTGGCTGGTAAGCCAGTTCTGGTAATAAGCATTGAATTCCTGCTCCCAGAGTACATTCTGTGACCTTGCTACTAAGGGCATCTTGCAAGTGGTATTAATTGTGGAGGAGTACCAATGCATCAGCTGAGGGAAGGTTGTGTGGTGAACAGCAGAAGCTTTCCTTGTCTATGTCTCACCTGGTGCAATGAGGCTTCACAAGCCCTGATTAAATGTTCAAATTTCCAGGGCAACTCCCTCGCAAATGTATATCATGTGTTACCACCTTTGGTGGTCTTCCTCTGAGAGAGAGAGACACACACACATCTAAAGATTTTGATGCAGAAGTCAAGACATGGGCTCAAAGATATGTTTTTAGTGAATACAACTATATGAGGCTATTGCTTAAATGATCTGCGAGACATCTTCTTCTAATTTTGGCATAGGCTCCTGTAAAAAGGAATTTACAGTATCAATTGGGCAGGGTACACGATGATCATTTCCAATGCTTGTGTTGATGCCGATTGGTCCATCCAGTTTCGTTCTTTGATATATTTTCTCAGCTCACTCTCCAACACTCTTCTGACTACAATCTACAAGGCATAGGTCAGTAGCAACATGCCCTTCAGTTTGCTTGAGTGTAGATGCCCTGACATTCCACGCACAGTGATCAGCATGCTGATGCCAAATGCAGCATTAACTTCCAGCTCCAGAAGTCAATACCACACATGGACCTCCAAGATTACGTGGAAGAAATGAAAATAGAGGAATCACTGATCAGTAGTGTGACAGAAATCCCTCCACTTGCTTGGATGATTGCAGCTCCACCAACATTCAAGATGTTCAACATCATGCAGGATAACACAGCCTTCTTAATCGGCATCTTATCTACCATCTTAAACATTCACTTTCTCCATCACTGACAGCATCATGGCACCAGTCTGTCCCATCTACAACATTCATTGCAGCAACTCACCAAACCTCCTTGAATAGCCTTTTCAAACCTGCCATCTACCAAACAAAAGGACAAGAGCAGAAGATGCCCAGAAACAGCACCACCTGCAAGGTTCCTTCCAATCACACATAACCTGACTGGGAACTATATTGCCATTTCTTCAGTGTCGTTGCAATAAAAACTTGAAACTCGCCTCCTAGCAATACTGTGATTGTGCCTGCCCCATATGGATTGAAGCAGGCAGCTGACCAACACCTTCTGAAGTGCAATTAGGGGTGGGCAGCAAATACTGACTTTTCCAGCAAAGCTCACATCCCAACAAAGATGACAGAAAAAAGCAGGTAGTAGAACAGAAATCAATATTTTAATTTAAATGCCAAATGCATTAATGAAAAAAATGGTGCATTTGTGTATCTGCATGCCATTATATCAAAGAGTTAGAGGCTACCTCTAATACTAGAAACAGATTTGAAATGATAGATTATTATTGGTTTGGAGTGGAAAGAAATATAGGCATTTCTGTTTCTAATCTAGTTTAATTAACAAATTATTAACAGTCAAATTAAATACTATTTTAGCAACAATATTTTAGTTCATAAAATTTCAAGTCAGAAACAGGTCAAAGTTTCAACTCAGCTACTAACTCTGAAGCTTTCTACAATGCAATAATCAAAAATGTGATAAAAATGTCCTGTATAATATCGTGCAACCCTCTCACCGTAGATTCTCTCAGGTAATACGGCAAGATTCCTTCCCCATGAGGTGCTATTCTTTTAAGGTCTGCTAATGTGATGTATCTATAGAAAAAAGAAATTAGAAATCTTATGTAGAGGAATTAACAGTTTACCATTTGTTACAAATCAAAGACTTGGACTTCACACATCAAGAGCTCATGTCGCATTTGCGAGTGCAAAGGTCAGTGCCATTTTCCTTAGATAAATGGAGAAGCAGGCTGAAATAAGAAACTAATATCAGCAGTGTTACAAATAAAAAGTTAATAGCTGCAATAGTGCAAAAATGTGAAAGAAATTTAAAATAATTAAAAATACGAAGATAAAGTTTAGAGAAAGATTGACAGATCACAATGAAAAATAGGAAAAACTTTTATAACACATATAAGCAAAATAACAGTCAAGGGACAGAGGTAGAACTATAACAGAATGATCAAAGAAAACCTATAGAAATTACTGTGCATTACTTTTTAAATTCAAACTAAAGGGTGGAAGGAGAAGTTAGGATCCACTGCTTTAAAATTTCAAACATTAAAATAGGTTCGACATTAAATTATTCAAATTTCAAAAGCCTTGTGTGACGGTACATTTGTTAGTAATTACTGAAGATGGAAAATACTTCATGATAATCTATCAATCTTCACAACATACACTTGATCACCATTAAACCCATAAAATTTTTATGTCAGAAACAAAAATGTGATAATATTACTATTCAATATACTTCTCAAGCAATAGCTTAAGTAATTGATTAATTTCAATAGTCAATAAATTAAAACAATTAAAGTGCATAGCTGTAAGCCTTTCTGCTCTTTATTCCACAGTTGTATACCAAGTGGGTGTGTGTGGCCTTCAAATTTCAGTTTAAATTTTGGTGAAATGCAAAAGACTTGTAAGTAGAGGTATTTCAGCATCATCTGTGCTCTGTATATGAACATATTCTAACAATATTAAATTTAATAGATAAATATAGTATTTTTAAACACCAAAAACAGTACATTGTGGCTTCCAACTCACCCAGTTGAGTTATTGAGACTTGATAACTGAAATAAAATATCAATTTCCATAGGTGTCACTTGACCAAGTTCTTGTGCAGCAAGAGTAAATTCCTCTGAAGAAAAACATAACACAATATATTGCTCCATTATTTAATATTAGGAAGCAACTGTGCCACTTGACAATATATCTTCTACTTTTGGACATAGAGTACTAATCAAATGTGAGTCAGTGCAAAAAGGGTATGTGGAGATTTGCATGCCTTTGTCTGAATAGGTCTAACTAATGACATTTTTTTAGCTGAAGTAAAAATAAACAGTTGGTCAAATAAGGATGATTAAGATCTCAGCTCAAGTATATAGGGCATCTTACTGTACAGTAGTTTAAGTTACAGAATACTTAATCTGTACCATAAAGCTGTTTTATAAAGTACCAATTTGGATGTCAGCCTAGTTTGTTAAAGCCTTTAAAATCCCCATGTATCTGACTCTGGCTTACTTAAACTTTTAAATTGAAATGAAAGTAAAAAAACAACAAAGTAGTTTAAAACAGATTAAAGAGCTAGAACACAGTAGTCAAAGGATGTGCCACAGACTAAGCCAGGAAATCAGTTACTGATTTTTTTTGTTAAAAACTATGCATATCTTTCCCCCCTTTAAACCTGGGAAATATCCGGAAGGCATAATCAGAAATCCTAACCTTTACCAACTTTCATAATTCTACCGGAGCCAGCTATAGTATGGTAGACTCCTATAATGAGCTCCATGTTGTTAAGGAGAGAGTTAAAACCATTATAGTAGGAGAAGCTGACTTGACGGTTTGGAGAACCTCCAGCTGCCTACAAGTAATAAAGGGAAACAAAAATAGCAAATTTTACTTATGTAAAGTCATTCACATCTTTTGTATAAGAAACACATCTGTCAAATGCTTCTTATACACAACAGACAGTTACTTAGGGTTAACAATATTTAAATAGTTTAAACTGACCTTATCCACCACAAGTTTCTACAACAACTGATTATTAGCAGAACATAATCCATTTCTTGAAAGTTAAAAAAAAACACATATGCATACTAGGAGCAATTTACAACAGCATTTGTCTTAGTTTATTGCATTTGAAAACTATTCGCTATAAAATAGACAATTTATTACAGGCATTGCATATTTGCAAATCTCCCAACTAACAAGGGACTTTGAGGGGGTGGGAGAAGTGCAACTCATAGCCATTCTTTGTACAGTCAAAATACAAGCGGTCAGGATTTGAAAAGGCATTTCACCTTAACCTCTCCACTGGCACGCAAGGCCTACCTGATGCTGTGTGCCCAAGGCTGCTTTATTGTACAAATTAGGATCCTACACTAATTGTCCTTAAAGGTGCTTAAAAAAATCATCACAAAATTATTTAAATATTATATTGTTGTGAAGTTGGAAGAAGTCCATGAACTATTCCGAGGCTTAAATAAAAACAAAATGCTGGACAAACTCAGCAGGTCTGGCAGCATCTTCCAAGAGAGAAATAAATTTAATGTTGAGTCCAATGTGACTCTTCAGAAAAAACATCCTTCTCAAAAACCCTCCTGTGGGCCAGCTCAGGTACAGAGGGTGGCCAGAACTGACTGGACCTCATTTTTTAAAGAATCCAGGACGGTTGGCCTCATAGTAACCACATAACCACTGCTGATTATCATAAAAACCCACCTAGTTCACTAATGTCCTTTGTGGAAGGAAATCTGCAATTTTTACTCTGGCCGACTCAGAGTAGTTTAGTTCAGTCTTAACTGCCCTCTGAAATGGACAAGCAAGCCAACGAGAGATGGGCAATAAATACTGGTGTTGCCAGCATGTACATCCCATCAATGAATGTTTTAAAAATCAGCATTTTGCTTTGGGATGCCCTTTTTGCAGCTTAATGCTTTCATCGAAATGACACCTAATGCCAACTTTAGTATGGGCCTCAGACCACCATATTAATCAATGCCTCATTGATTTCCTGCCTGCTTCGAGTACAATTTCTCACTCAGTCTCACAAGAGACACTTTAAAAACTATTTGTAAAAAGTATTTTGTGGAAAATAATTTCACTGAATTCATTATTTTAAAACATTGCAGAGGCCTTCGTTGTTGAACATATGACTGTAATCTTCACTGTTGAAAGTATGACTGTAATCTATGAATACAATTGTTTGTATTTATATTTTTTAAGCATTCCACAGAATGTGTGCACTCAATATAATGATGCAACTTACTGTTACTAAGGATTGTTCCACAAATTGAGTCAGCATGTGTGGGCGAACAGTGACCATGATGTCCTTGAAATCCATGACAGAAATGCTGCCGCTCTTATTTGTATCCCTCTGCATAAAAGCCTGCCTTGCATGTTCCTGCTGTAATTCCTGCAAATTCAGAAAATAAATTTGAATTAAAATTTGCTTTAAAATTCTGGCATCTATTTCCGTTTTGTGCATCAAGTGAGATAACACCAGGATGAAAATGAAGTTAACTGTAAATTTGCAGGTCTCTCGCCAAATTTGATCAGAACATACTAACACAGTTGGCAAATTAATACGAGAGTTTCAAGTCAACTTCTCCGAACCATGAAGTTGATGGCTAAATTTCAGCTTCTATATATAAAGGACAGATTCTCAGATGACAACATTATAAAGTCTGATAGGCCAATGTTTCAAAATTCATCACTCAGAAAGAATCATAGCTGGGAAGAGAGATTATACATTCAAAACATCATAAAATGAGACCACTTTATTGAACTCTGAAACAGAAAAGGGATAATCATAGAAATTGCTGGAGAAACTCAGCAGGTCTGGCAGCATCTGTGGACAGAAAGCAGAATTAGTGTTTCAGGTCCAGTGTCATTTCTTCAGAACTGTTCGTTCATATTAAGAAGGGGCAATTCTGGATCTATTTTTAAGCACTGAAGCTGGACAAATGGAAGGAGTATAGTGATAATAATTCAACTTGATTTAACTTAGTTATGAAAAAAGACAAAAATAAACCAGGAATATACATTCTAAATTGAGGAAAGGCCAGTTTCACCAATTTGAGGTGCAATTTTGTAAATATGAACTGGAAGCAACTACTTGAAGGTAAGTCAGTTTCAAAGCTGTGAAAGGCATTTAGGAGGAGATAGATAGAGAAGGTTCCAAGCAAATATGCTCCCATGCAAAGAACTGGGATTTCCAAATCTAGGCAACCCTGGCTGGCAAAGAGTAGAATAGGGTAAAAAAAAGGGAATCTTTTTACAGGAAGTAAATTACAGAAGCATTCAATGGTGGTAAAAATGAAGGAGGTCATTCAACCCATCATACAAACCTGGAATAGGAGTAAGGGAGACCATTTGAGACACAAGTATTCTCCTCTGTTCAATAAGATCATGGCTGGTCTGTTTGCATTTTGAATGAACTTTCCCCATCTAACTTGATGATGTTTGATTCCCCTGCCTAATAGGCATCTATGTCTGCTTTAAAAATATTTAATGACCCTGCCTCTATTAACTTCTGAGGCAGAGTTCCACAGTCACACAATCTCAAGAGAAAAAGAAATCCTCATTTCTGTCCTGAAAGTATATCCCTAATTTTAAAACAATGGTAATAATTCTGGAATCACCACAAGTGAAATCACTGTGAATCACCACAGCAACCCTGTCAGGACCATTCTTGCGTCCTGTTCTATGTCTTCACAATATATTTTTTATCCAATCTTGTTGTCATCTACAAAATCTGCTACCATGCCTTGGGCCCCCTCATCTAAGCCGTTAATGTAATTGTAAAAAGTTGATCCCTGCAGGCTTCAATCATCACATCCTGCCAACCAGACAAGAACTGAGTCAGTGGGTTCAGCATGGGTTATTCCATTTCTGTGGTTGGAGAATACATCTCCACACAAAATCTGATCTGTGGAACAAGGGCTATGCAATGAGGTCATGGATACTGATACCTTTGTGGAACCTACTCTGGAAGGCTGAGGTGAGGTACAATACTCTCTCCATGGGGCAACATGGGTGAACATAGAGCAGACTATTGGTATCCTCAAGAAATGTTCCAGCTTTCTGGATCAGTCTGGTGGAACAGTGCAGAATGTCCCAACAAGGATGATGCATCTTGTTCTGCGTAGCTCATCCCAGTGCAGTAGTCAGGCAACACTTCCCAAAATGAGGAGGAAAATTATGTCCAGAATCACAACAGTACATTTGCTGCTGGTATACCCACAATGCCGTTCAGAGGGAGTTCCAGGATTTTGACTCAGTGACATATAACAAACAATTAGTCAACTGGGACATTGAAAATTAATTTAGTTGGATTAGAGGCAATGCCAACAGTCTCATTTTCTCACTGATGCAAATACTCGATCCCCGGCAAGCAAGCCAGAAAACCAATAGTTAAATTGAAACTGAGTTGTTAATGGGCCCATCACATGGCCAATTGCACATGGACACCACACTAGCATTATGCCAGTATATGTCACTATTGTTTGAACCGTAATGAAGATACAAAATGGTAAGTGCAAGTTTTATGATGTGTAATGTTGCTAAGCAAAAGTACACTCATAACCGCTACGGCAAGAACCACAAATCCATGAGAAATGCACTATGAATAAAGCTACTGGAGAAAAAAAGGGAAGAATGAATATAAGTATTTCTTAAGTATATGAAAATGACAGGTAAGTGAGGACCAGTAAGTCTATCAAAGTGAGGCCATACCATGATGTCTGGATCATCCTGGCCAAACATCTAATCCCATCTCTGATCACTGTTTGCACATTTTAAGAAAATACTGCAATGCAATATAAGAATGGAATTAAAGAATGATCAGTAAATTACCAAAATTAAGAGAGTATTTTTAGGTGATAGGTATAAACATTATTACATTAATATGAACTGTATTCCTCAGTATAGTTACATAAATAATACTTGTATATTTTATCACCTCAGAAAATATATTTTGTTACATTAAAACGTAGTTGCATTTAGTCTGCTGAGGATTGGTGGATGCAGTGCCCTCAATCATAGGTTAGCCATACGACATAACATATATCTACTAGTAACAAAAAGAATTGCTCCACTTAAATCACTGTGCTTCAAACTAAAAAAACATATTTATAGGAAATATGATGGGTAGATTAATGTATTAGGTTTATAATGTAAAGTTATTTCACTCCAGGTTTTTTGGTTCTAAACAAATTCTGAACATTGCTGACTAAGTGAATTTTTGACAAATTAATTAGTGTTCAGTCATTCATTTTAAAATATGATAAAACAAGTCATGTTAGAACAGTTAGCAATGAAAGCAACATAGCACCTTGTTCTTTCAGCTTTGGGTGAGGACTCATTATCAGTAATTACATACAGTGATACTGTTTAGAGAGCAGAACATTTTATAAATGTAAATACAAAGGAACCTTTTCGGAAGAGAATAGAAAACTCAACTTTCATGTACTCAATAGGATACAATAGAAATTCAAAGAATGAGAGAGAAAATATCTTGTTTGATATCAGTCTATTTTGTGGATATACTGCCCACAGATCTGGCATGCCAGTTGTGAATTATTTTGCAACTGTGACTTAAAGCAGGACAAAAATCTAAGAAGTAAAATGTTATGTTGCAAAACTGTACATGAAAAGCATTAAAACAAACCATCTGGTCCAAGTTAACTATGATATAAAGACAATTCACATTTCTTGAATAGAAGGGAAAAAAAATGGCATTAACTGGGTCCCCTGCTGCCTTAGGTCTCAGGTCTAGACATCACATTAATGAAACTACTCCAGTAAAAGGTCTGGAAGCCAATGACCATAAATCCCCAATATAAAATTATTTAAACTGCCACTTGAAAGTTTAGAAATAAAATACATGTTAAAATTGTTTTTAAAAACAATTTAAATATTTTCTCTGGTTCCAAAGTCTATTTATTTCTTTCATTTTAAGAAGCATTAATGATACATGCTAAACAAAATATACATTACTCTGATACTTTACTACATCTAAATATTTTCCCAATTACCTCCAGTAATTTCAACAAAAGCTATACAAGAAATGCAATATAAGTAGCACTAAAAGTAAGCAGAGTTTCTTTAAGAACAAAATGCAATTTTATTACAAAAAAGATCAAACACAAGAAACAAAATCAAGCTATTTAAATATAGAACGCAGTTTGAAACCTCTTAAGACAGCCAGAAAAACAAAGAATCAGCAGGCCAAGCAGCATCAGAGGAGCAGGAAGGCTGACGTTTCAGGACTAGACCCTTCTTCAGAAAGGGTCTTTTCTGAAGAAAGGTCTAGGCCCGAAACGGCAGCCTTCCTGCTGCTCTGATGCTGCTTGGCCTGCTGTGTTCATCCAGCTCTACACCTTGTTATCTCCATCTGTCAACTTCACTTCTTCTTATCCTGTCTCCTTCATTTGGCAATGTATATATGGGAACATGCGTGGGAACATGCCTTGTACAGGTGTAGATTTAAATGACCGGAAACATTACCAATTTGAATATTATAAATATGACCCAAGAGAACATAGTAAAATTCTAAATCTAAAGGGCTTGTAAGACAGTGCTTATGTACAAGCGCACATTTTTTCAGTCTTACTGATTGTTACAGTGATATTCCACATGGATCAGTTGCTTCTACAGTGCTACTTGCATGGAAGTTCAGATATTTGGCCCAGAGACATCGGAAAGAATGCAATGTACTTTCATCTTAGTAGTGTTCATCTAGGAGGGGGATTTTGCAAGTGTTGACCTAATGTCCTTGACTTTAGAGTTGGGTTCGGAAGGTGCTGTTGAAGAATTCTTGGCTACAGGGTGCAATGTATCTTTTCACTAATACTAAGATGAAAGATGGCTGATTATTTTGAGAGTGTGGATTTTAAAACAGTTGCACATTGGGTTGGTTAATTTAGTGAAGGATTTTTAAAAAAAATCCATGTCTGAAATACCTTTCAGAATAGTAACCTAATCCAGTTAAGTATGCGAGAGCAGGGAACCCCTGGAGGGTTAATGAAGAATTGTTTTACAATGGTGATTTACAACAGGTAGGTGAAGATTGATGGCCATTAGCTTGTTTTTGGTTCAGGATAATCAAGAATTGGTTTTAGTTTGAGAAGTCCAGAGATTAAAAGTTTTGGGCAGTTTGGAAGCGACCTGACTGGCGTCAGAAACAAATATATTTTGTCTCCTAAAAAGGAATATAGGATAGTTCAAGGAAAACACAGTTACTTTAGCATAACAGTTCAGTTTGTGAAACGTGCATACTCAGAAGTATTCTGATAGAATTCTGCAGATTATCAGAAGCTGTTAAAGTTTAAGCTCTCCGTTTTGCAAATATTCATGTAAAAAGACTTCACAGTTCACAAGGAAGAACTTGGAAGAATCAGTTAAGTTGAAATGAAAGATAAGAGATGGAGTGGTGATTTCTCTGGATCTGCATCTCTATAACAGATAGAGTTGGAAACCAGGATGATTCTTTGTCTTTCTGGCTGTCTTAAGAAGTTTCAAACTGTGTTCTATATTTAAATAGCTTGATTTTGTTTCTTGTGTTTGATCTTTTGTGTAATAAACTTATATTTGGTTCTGAAAGAAACTCTGGAGCCTTGTGTGACTATGTTTCAATGAATGACCGCCATGTTAACTAAAGTTTTTTAAAAAATGATGTCAAGCCAGATTTAATTATAGGATCTAATTTGTCCATCAACAATGCACATTTTGTGGTTGGTTTGCTCGCCGAGCCAATTCATTAGTTCGCAGACATTTCGTTACCCTGCTGGGTAACATCATTAGTGCAGCCTCTGATGAACAGGTAACGAAACGTCTGTGAACTAACGAGCCGGTTCGGCAAGCAAACCAATCACAGCATCCACAACCCGAGCTACAAATCTACTCAAGAATCTTAAATACACATTTTACCTAGATCATGCTGCACATAATCACAGGCTCCTTCTGAACGTGAGTTGTTGAAAATGGTATTGAATGTCATGAAATCACTACTGAGCATCTCAACTTCTGAACTTAGAATGTAGAAAAGGCCACAGCACAACTCTGGAGCAGGTGGGACTTGAAACCGGGCCACTGAGCCAGACATTATCCCTGTGTCACAAGAACCCTAGTTCCCTCATCTAAATCCTTAAATATATATTGTGAACAGTTGGGGTCCTAGTTCTGATCCCAGCAGTACCCCACTACTCACCACATGCCACTTGGAAAAAGACAATTTGTTCCGATTATTTGTTTCCTCTCTGCCAAGCAGTTTTCTATCCATGTCAGTACACTACTCCCAATCTCATACATTTAATTTTACATGCTAATCTCAAAGGTGCAACCTTATGGAAAGCCTTCTGAAACTCCAAGTAAATCACTTCCATTTGCTGACCCTTATCAACTCTACAAATAACAGCCTCAAAAACATTCTAGTAGATTTGTCAGCATGATTTCCTTTTTATATATTCATATTGATTCTGTCCAATCCTGTCACAGTTTGCCAAGTGCTCTGTTATTATATAATGGACTCTTAACAATTTTCCCACTACCAATGCCAGGCAGCATATAATTCCCTGTTTTAAATAATAGGGTTACATTAGTTACCCTGCAAATCACAGGAACTATTCCAGAGTCGATATGATGGCTCAGTGGCTAGCACTGCTGCCTCACAGCACCAGGGGCCTGGGTTCAATTCCACTCTCAGGCGACTGTCTGTGTGGAGTTTGTACATTCTCCCCGTGTCTGCATGGATGTGCTCTGATTTTCTCCCACTGTCCAAAGATGTGCAGGCTAGGTGGATTGGCCATGTTAAATTGCCCATAGTGTTCAGGGATGTGTAGATTAGGTGGCTTACAGGAGGATGGGTCTGGGTGGGGTGCTGTGAGAGTCGGTGTGGACTTTTTGGGCCGAAGGGCCTGTTTCCACACTGTAGTGAGTCTAAGTCATAAGTCAAGTCAATAAAATCTTGAACGATGAACATCAATGCATCCCCTATTTCTACGGCCACTTCCTGAAGTACTTTGGGGTGTAAATTACGAGGGTTTGGGATTTATCAGCCTTTAATCCCAACACTTTCACCAACACCATTACCCTACTATTATTGATTTCCTTCAGTTCCTCCATCTCCCTAGATCCTGTGTTCCCCTACTTTTTGGCCTGTTATTTGTGTCCTCTTTTGTGAAGACCAAAGTTTGTATTTAGTTGGCCCATCAACTTTTTGTTCGCCATTATAACTTCCATTGTTTCTAACTGTAAGGGACCTAATTTGTCTTAACTTTTTCGCTTCACATATCTATCGAAGATTTTACAATTGGTTTGTATGTTCCCTGCAAGCTTACTCTCGTACTTAATTTTCTGCCTTTTAAATCAATCCCTTTATCCTCTTTTGCTGAAATCTAACCTGCTCCTAATGCTAATGTCTGCATTTTTTTGGCCAATTTGTATGCCGTGTTCTTGGTTCTAACACAATCCCTAATTTCCCTTCTTAGCCATGGCTGGGCCATCTCTCTTATTTTATTTTTGTGCCAGACAGGAATGAACAATTATTATAGTTCGCCCATGAGCTCTTTGAATGTTTGCCATTACCTAATCACCTCATCCCTTTAAGTAATGTTCCCCAATTTATGATATCCAGCTCATGCCTCATACCATCATAATTCTTTTATTTAGATTCAGGACCTAGGCCCCGGAATAAACTACATCACATTCCATCTTAATGAAGATCTCTATCATGTTATGGTCATTCTTAGCCAACAGGTCTTGCATTATTCCTTTCTGATTGCACAATACTCAGCCAAGGATCGTTTGTTCTCTAATTGGCTCTTCAGTATATTCATCCTGAAAATACCCAGTACACACTCCAGGAATTCCTCCTCCACGGTAATGTTACTGATTTGATTTGTCCAATCTTTGTACAGATTAAAGTCACCCATAATAACAGCTGTACTTTTGTAGGAACAAAAACAAAGTTGCTGGAAAAGCTCAGCAGGTCTGGCAGCATCTGTAAAGGAAAAAACAGAGTTAACATTTCGGGTCCGGTGACCCTTCCTCAGAACTGATGATGGCTGGGAAAACGACAGTTTATATGCAGAAAAAGGGGAGGAGGATGGGGTAGGGAATAAATGATAAGATAGAGCCTAAAGAGAGAGAAGAGCAGTTAGACAGACAAAGAGTTGACAATAATCAGGCTGGGAGGGTGAATAGCTGTTACTGGGGACTATTAATGACTAATAACAGGTAGGGTGTAATGGCAGGCTATGTGGCAACAAGGCCTGGTGTGTGGAGTAGGGGGCTGGGACATGGGATAGTTTAAGCCCTAAAATTATTAAACTCAATATTGAGTCCGGAGGGCTGCAGGGTCCCCAAGCGGAAAATGAGGTGTTGTTCTTCTATCTTGCCTTAAGCTTCGCTAGAACACTGCAGCAAGCCAGAGACAGACACGTTGGTTAGGGAACAGGGTGGTGCATTAAAGTGGCAGGCAACAGGTAGTTCAGGGTCTTTTTTGCGAGCAGAAGGTAGATGTTCTGTGAAGCGGTCACCTAGTCTACGCTTTGTTTCCCCAATGTAGGGGAGACCACACTGCACTTTTGCAGTTTCAGTCTCTAATTTCCTGTTTGATATCTTCCGAAATTACCAATACAGTTTGGCAGTCTATGTAGATCCCCCTCTATCATTTTTTGCCTCATAGTGTTTCTAAGGTCTACCCAAACGGATTCCACTTCACCAGAGCTAATATCCTTCCATACTATTATGTTAATTGACTCTTTAGCAGCAAAGCTACCCCATCTCCTTCTCCAAACAAATTCAATACTCTTGATTATTCAGTTCCCATCCCCAGTCACCCTGCAGCCACATCTTCTTAATTTCAACTATATTATATGTGTTTTTATATATTTATGAGACTAATTCATCCATTTTATTGTGAATGGTCCTCATATTAAGACACAAACCTTAAGGCTTGTCTCTTTAATATTCTTAGTTCCATTGTATTACATTGCACTGTGGCACTGTTTGATTCTTGCCCTTGAATTCTCAAAAAGGCTGAAAAAGGGATTGATTTCAGAGGGGGAAAATAGAGTACAAGAATAAGCTTGCAGGAACATACCAACTGATTGTAAAATCTTCCCTATGTATGTCAAGTGAAAAAGATTAGTTAAGACAAATGCAGATCCCTTACAGTCAGAAACAGTGGAAGTTACAATGGAGAACAAACAAATGGCAGATAAACTAAATACATATTTTGGTCTTCACAAAGAAGGACACAAACAACATCCCAAAAAAGTTGGGGATCAAAGGATCTAGGGTGAGTGAGAAACTGAAGGAAATCAGTATTAGTCAGGTAATTGTGTTATTGAAAGCAATGGGATTAAAGGCCGATAATCTACATCCCAGAGAATTTAAGGAAGTGGCCCTAGAAATAGTGTTTTTTTCTTTATTTGTTAACAGGAGGACGACGTCACTGGCTAGGCAGCATTTACTGTCCATCCCTAATTGCCCAGAGGGCAGTTCAGAGTCAACCACATTGCTGTGGGTCTGGAGTAGATATATTGGTGTTTCTTTTTTATTGCTCATTCTGTATTTGGTTCTTGTTCATTTCCCTCTCTTGTTTCCCTTTTTAGGCTCCCATTTCTCTACCATTTTTTTGCCTCACAACCATGTGAGCAAATACTCTTCCTTGGATATCAGTTCCTGTCCTGCCCATCCAGCTTGTACTGGTCCCACCACTCCCTGAACCAGGTCCCAGTGTCCCAGAAATCTGACAGACTCCCCCTCACACCATCTCTCCATCCATGTATTCATCTAATAAATCCTGCTAGTTCTACTCTTGACTAGCGTGCGACACTGGTAGCAATCCACTGGTCGGTCATTTTATCTTGCTTCCTAATTCTCCATCTTCTTCTTTTACGACCTCATCCCTTTTTTAACCTATGTCACCAGTACTAAAGTGTACCCTGACCACTGGTTGTTCACCCTCTCAATCCAGATGTCCTGTAGTTGCTCTGAAACATCCTCTATTCTAGTACCGTGAAAGGAGCATACCACCCTGAAGTCTCGTTTGTGGCCACAGAAACGTCTATCTATTCCCCTTACAATTGAATCCCCTGCTGCTATAGCCTTCCCACAGAGCTAACCGTGGTGCAAAGGATAAATGGAATTTGAACTCATGAGCTAAATATTATAGCCCTCGAGGCAGAATGGAAGAATGGGACATCCACTTAAGGACCTCACACTTCTCCCACTGGGAATACTTTCCGAAGATAAAGCATACCAAGTGATCAGATTACCAGATGAAAACTAGCAAAACTAAGGGGTCTGCATTCCAATGTGGCACTGTGCATCTATTAGAGCTCCCCATCAAGACTTCCCAAGCAGCATTTTTCCTCCGCCCATTCTTGCAGTCCCAACCTTCCAGCCTCTTGACAGGCTGCCATGCTGGCAGTTATGGCCACAGAATACCTAAATGTCCAATGTTCAATGTCTCTATTTTTTGGGAAAATTTCAAAGATTAACCAACATCTGGGTGAAAGAAATGTGGAGATGTTCTGTCTCAAATGGAAGACCTTTTCTTAAGAATGTGTTCCTCAGTTCTAGCATCCATCCTGTCAAGTCCTACCAGTTTCATAGCTCATACTTCTAAATCCCAATGGGTATAGGCACAATATGTTCAGTCCTTTCTCATAAAATAATCCCTACATGGTTGGAACCAGTCAACTGAATCTTCTCTGAACTGCTTCTAATGCAATTATATATTTTCTTAAGGAGGAAATCTAAAATTATATACAGTACTCTAAGATGCGGTCTAACTGTAACAGCTGCAAAACCTTTCATATTAAAGTCCACTTGCAATAAACATTAACATTCAATTTGCCTTCTTAATCACTTTCTGCATCTGCAAGTCAAATTATTGTGATTCATGTGCCTGGACACCCACATCTCTCTGTAAACACTTCTCTGGTTGTCCTCCATTCAAATAACGTGCAGCCTTTCCATATTTTTTGCAAAACTGCACAAGTTCACATTTCCCGATATCATACAGCACAGGCACAAGTTCTGCACACTCTTTATGTCATCTTCACAACTTATTTTCCTGTCTATCTTTCTCTTGTCACCAAATTGATCATATCAGTATGTGTCCAGAAGCCAACTCACTACCTCAAGTCAACGAATGGCCAGACAGCTCTAAAATCTGTTCTGAGGAAGGACCACTCAACCCAAAACATTAACTCTGATTTCTCTCCACAGATGCTGCTAGACCTGCTGAGCTTTTCCAGCAATTTCTATTTTTGTCTCTGATTTACAGCATCTGCAGTTCTTTGTCTCTGAAATGAGGTAGGCTTGTCCTCAATGTTTATACCTGGGCCTCTGAATTACTACCAGGCAGTCAGATAACATCATGACTATGCTACCATTCCTCAGCAGCATAAAGGGCTGCAAATGTCCTTAAACTTCTCAGGCTGAGTTATATACAAACATACAAAGAACAAGAGTAGAACACTCGGTCTTTTAAGGCTGCTTAGTCATTTAACAACATTGCAGCTGATGTGATTTTAACCTCAACTTTACACACCTACATATCAATCTATGTTCCTGCATATCTTCAAAGCCATCTCTTGTCCCAGCTGTACGGATCCTTAAAGACAGGTTTGCTCATCTCAAACTTATTTTCTGTTCACCCAGACCTGCAGTACAAAACACTTTTATGATCTACCACAAATTAACAATAATACTTGACCAAACGATTACTATTAAAAGTTAGTAAATTAAAATAGTGTTCTTGAATTGAAGCATAATTTAGTCAATACAGTTTTATCCTGTGGCTGGCTAGCTAACTTTGACTGAATACTAAAACAAGTTCCCCGAAATTGCAAAGCACTCAAATTTCCGAGCTGACATTATTGCCTCCTGACACAAAAGGAAACATTCCAAGAGACTACATTTACTGGCAAATGGTATGCAGTTCTGTTTTCGCTGCAACAAATACTGGGAAGTGTGCTGCTCTGCTTAATCACAGCACAGTGAATCAAAAAGGAAGTTACATGTTCAAAACAACAAAGCATTGCTTTGATATCTTAAAGAGCCTGAACAAAATACAAGGAGCAACAGAGAAAAGTACCAATGTCATAGATGTTTAACCTTTGGTTCTACATAGTCATACACCCAGCATAACATACATTTATTGAATAAAAACAGAAAGTGCAGAGAAACTCAGCAAGGTTTCACAGCACTTGTGGAGAGACAGAAAAACAGTAAACTGTTGACATTTTGAGTCCAAAATGATTTCTTCAGAACTGACTTTATTCTTCACTGGCCTCATTCCAGGCATTTCATTGCTTAGTCTTCAATTAAGACTGCAGAGCCAACAAGCGCATGATAAATTGGAGCATTAAAATAGGGCATTACACTTGAGATATAAATCTTACTGTAGAAGATGACTGGTAAATTGTTTACTAAAGCTTAAAACATAAAGTGCAGGAGAAACTCAGCAAGGTTTGGCAGCACCAGTGGAAAGAGCAAAATAAACTTATTGTGTCCAATATGACCTCTTCAGAACTGCCTTTGTTCTTCACTGGCCTCATTCTATGCATTAGATGGTTTAGTATCCATACAGGACAGTACTAACACCAAGGGCAGTATAAAAGGAGCAATAAGCTAGAATGTTACACTGGAGGATCAAGTTCTACTGCAGAAGATGCCTGGTAAATTGTCTACTGAAGCTTAACACCATGACTGGCCCACAAGAAGTGCAGGGAACTTCATAAAGGCGATCAAAACATAGCAAAAACATTCTACAATTACATATTAGATAGAAACCACATTTTTATTCCAATCAAAATATGAGATTGCAATCATAATATTAATAAGAAAGAAGTGCTTCAAATTGAGATAAAGTGTCAACCAAGCTATTAAATTAAGTCACCTTCAAAGCAGGATTTGCACTCAGCAATTGGACTCATTATTACATGTTTTTTCTGGCTCAAGTCTCCTTTCCTGCAAACTGTTTTTACAACATAAAATGGAGAATTGCTTCTGAGGAAGTTTGATAGAAGAATGCAAAGTAAATTTGTCCTTTGTCACTCTTAACCTCACTAAAGATCAATTGTAGGACCTCATTATGTAGGGAGAAAATAAACCTCACATACATAAAAATGAGTTGTCAACCTGACAAAGCTACAATTTGCTTGCATGCTAAACTATATAACAAATGACAGATAGCTAAATTATTTCACAGCCAACAGATCAGTTCTATTTTCTGAAAGCTTGCCATAATGGTGGTGGACAACTAAACAGCTGACAGGAAGAGGTGACTCAACAAATATGCCCACGCTCAACAGTGGAGAAGCCCAGCACGTTAGGGCTAAAAACAATGCTGAAGTATTTGCAGAGATAGCAAGAACAGTCAGAGATAGCACAGTGTGGAGCTAGAGAAAAACAACAGGCCAGGCAGCTTCAGAGGAGCAGGAAAGTTGACGTTTCGGGTTGGAATCCTTCTTCAGAAATGGGGGGGGGGTAAGGGAGCTCTGAAATAAATAGACAGGGGGGGGGGGGGGCTGGGGAAGGTAGGTGGGATGGTGATAGGTGAGTGCAGGTAGGCAGTGGTGGGTATTGGTCAATGAGGTGGGAGGAGCGGATAGGTGGGAGTGAAGGTGGACAGGTTGTGTCAGGTCAAGGAAGCCAGGATGAGAGGGAGGGTTGGTCATGGGATGAGGCCGGTGGGTGGGGAGATCTTGAAACTAGTAAAGTCCACATTGAGACCATTGGGTTGTAGGCTCCCAAGGCGGAATATGAGGTGCTGCACCTCCAGTTTGTGGGTGGCAGCACTGTGACACTGGAGGAGGCCCAGGATGGACATGTCATCCAGGGTGTGGGAGGGGGAGTTGAAGTGGTTTGCAGCTGGAAGCTGTCGTCGTTTGTCGCGAACAGAGCGCAGGTGCTCTACAAAGCGGTCTCCAAACCTCCACTTGGTCTCAGCAATGTAGAGGAGGCCACATAGGGAGCAGCCGATAGAGTAACCCACATTAGTGGATGTGCAGGTGAACCTTTGTCTTAGGTGGAAGGTTTTTTTTGGTTCCTTAGATGGAGGTGAGGGGGGAAGTGTAGCGGCAGGTGTAGCACTTCCTACGATTGAAGGGAAAGGTGCCGGGTTGGCGGGGGGGGGTTCGGGCTAGTGAGAAGTGTGGAGCGGACGAGGGAGTTGCGGAGAAAGTGGTCCCTACGGAAGGCAGATAGGGGTGGGGAGGGAAATATATCCTTGGTTGTGGGGTCAGATTGCAGGTGGCGGAAATGGCGGAGAATGATATATTGATTCTGGAGGTTAGTGGGGTGATATGTGATGTGAGGACAAGGGGGATTCTGTCTTTGTTTTTGTTGCGGGGAGGGAATGTGAGGGCAGAGGTGCGGGAAACGCAAGAGATGCAGTCGAGAGCGTTTTCAACCACTGAAGGGGGGATGTTGCGGTCATTGAAATAAGAGGACATCTGGGATGTTCTGGAGTGGAACGCCCCATGTTGGGAGCAGATGTGTTGGAGGCAGAGGAATTGGGTTTCTGGATGTTTTGTATGTAGAGGTTGTCGCAGTCAGGGCCAAATCGGGATGGCCTGAATGTAGATTGCAGTACATTTGGGATGATCCGGTTTTCTGGATGTTTTGTCTGTAGGGGATGTCGCAGTCAGGGCCAAATAGGGATGGTCTGAATGTAGATTTTTCTGGATGTTTTGTATTTGTAACAATCTTCAGCCAGAAATGCAGAATAGCTGACCCATTTCCGCCTCCGATGGAAATCCCCAGTATCACAGATGACAATCTTCAGCCACTTTAATTCTCTCCATGTGATATCAAAAAATGTCTAGAGGTACTGGATACTAAAGCTGATAGGCCCTGATAACCTTCCTATAAAAATGCTTGCGGCACCCCTAGACAAGCCACTCAAGAACTGCTACAACACTGGCATCGATCAGATAATGTAGAAAGTTGTCCAGGTATGTCCTGTACACAAAACAGGCCAGATTCATCTCCACCAAGTGATCTCCATCCATCGATCTACTCTCAATTATCAGTAAGTGATAGAAGCGGTCATCAACAGTGCCATCAAGCAGCACTTGCATAGCAATAACCTGCTCACAGATGTACAGTGTTATGAGAATAGATCAGAAACCCACATTTAATTTAACATGGTTATATTGGTTCCCTTAAAAATACAATTTCATGTGAATCTTGGAAAATATTATCCTTAAAATTAATTTTGTTGCGATCAAGGGCAAGTGAATAATGAAATGCTAGTTTATCCCTCCTCACCCGCAAGTTTAAGATTGCGCCTAACCATCTGGAGGTGTAATAAATTAGGGAAACTGGCCTAAGGACTGGTTGTAACATCAGTTTGTCCTCAGTCAGGGCCACTGAGGTTCTGATCTCATTACAGCCTTGATTCAAACATGAACAAAAAACCTGAACTCCAGAGGTGTAGTAAGAATGACTGTCCTTCATATCGAGGCTGCATTTGATTGAGTGTGGTATCACAAAACTACAGTAAATGGAAATCAGGTGCAAAACTCTCTGCTGGGTCAATGAAGATGTTTGTCGTTGTTGGAGGTCAGCCATCTCAGCTCCAAGAAACTTCTCCATGAGCTTCTCAAGGTAGTTTCCTCAGCCCAACCATCTTCAGCTGCTTAATTAATGACCTTCCCTTCATTATAAAATCTGAAGCGGAGGTTTTCACTTATGACTGCACTATTCATGACCCCTCAGATGCTGAAGCACTCCATGTCCAAACATCCAGGTTTGGGCTAACTAATGGCAGACAACATTTTTGCTACACAAGTGGCAGGCAAGACCCAACCCTCCAAAAATCTCTAAACATGTTGCCTCGACATTCAATGGCAGTACCATTACAGAATTCTTCACTATGTATATCTTGGGAGTTACCATTGACAAGACATTGAACCAGACTAGCCACAAAAATATTGTGGCTACAACAGCATGTCAGTGGCTATGAAGCTTGCAGTGCATAACTCATCTCCTGACTTCCCAAAGCCTGTCCACCATCTATAAGGCATAAATTAGGAATCTGATGGATTACTTCCCACATGCCTAAATGAATCCAACTCCAGCAATACTCAAGAAGCTGGACACTATCCAGGTCAAAAAAGTCTACTTAATTGGAATCATTTCCATAAAGATCCACTCCCTCCACTGCTGTAGCAGCTGTGGGTAGAATCTACAAGATCCACTGCAGAAATTTACCAAACTCCTTAGACAGCACCTTTCAAACCTATGACAACTACCACCTAGAGGAACAAAGGGGAGCAGATACATGGAAATTTCAAAACTTCCAACTTCCTCTCCAAATTACAAAATACTGGCTTGAAAACATATTGCTATTCCTTCAGTAACTGGGTCAAAATCCTGGAACTCTCTCCATAACAGCGTTATGGGTGTAACTACACCAAATGGACTATAGTGGTTCAAATAAGGTAGTTTGCCACCACCTTCTCCTGGGTAATTAGGGATTACATCCTCTGAATTATTAAAATAATTGAAATTGTGATTTTTTTTTGCCCTCTACCCTTGTCAAAGTGTTTTAATTTTCATTGTCATTTGCCTCTGAAATCTGCTCACTAATCACCGAGGCAGAAATATGTGGACCGCACGAGAAAAAGCTGGACAAGCCTGCTGCTTATAAATTAAACAGCAGGGAGAAACCCACAATCCAAATCACAGAATCCACACAATGTGGAATCAGGCCAGTCAGTCCATCGAGCACACACTGACCCTCCAAACAGCATTCCACCCAGACACGTCCCCCCATCCTCTCCCAATAACTCTGCATTTCCCAATCCACCTAGCCTGCACGACCCTGGATATTATGGGCAATTTAGCATGGCCAATCCACCTACTCTGCACATCCCTGGATTGTGGAAGGAAACTAGAGAACCTGGCAAAAACCCATGCAGACATGGGGAGAATGTGCAAACTCCACACAGACACTCACCCAAGGCTATAATCGAACCTGGGTACCTGGCACTGTGAGGCAGCAGTGCCAACCACTGAGCCAAAACACTAACAACGGTAAATATCAGGATAACTAATAAAACCTATGCATCTCTTTCCGTTTAAAAAGCAAATCAATTTCGACAACAAAACAAAACAAATTAAGCCCCATGTCCTGATCACCGGTCAAGGGGGTGGAGACAGGGGGAAAATAAAGGAGTTGAGCTTTACTAACTATGACTTGGTTCATCTCTGGTGGAATCACTTCAAGATGGCAGGTGCAGGGAATGGGAGTGGATGAGACGGGGTTGGAAGAGGATGGGTGGGCATTTACAGCTCAATCTAACTCACTCACCCAGCTTCCATGTCGAGGCACTCACCCACCCCTTCAGTCATTCCTACTCACTAGTTACCTCTTCCAGTCAGTCACTCACAATGCCACCTAACCCTTTTCCCTATTGTAGTAAAGATTCCTCTGAGGAAGACTGATCATAAAATAACAAATATCAGATTCACTTTGAGGGTGAAAGTCCTGGGTCTGAAACCAATGGTGTCTTAAACATTATTAAAGGCAATTACATAAGTATGAAGAGAGAGTTGGCTAATGTGGATTAGTCAATGGATAATAAATTAAGACAATCGATAAGCATAGAAGACATTTAAAGATTTTTATTACAATTTTCAACAAAGATGTGCAAATTGAAAGTCTTCAAATGTTATATCCCTATTGATGAAAGGAAGAGGAAGGAGACAGAAAGTAGGAAATTATAGGCAGTTAACCTAAAATCAGCCATTGAGAAAATGCTGCAATCTAATATAAAGGAAGCAGCAGCAAGACATTTAGTATATCATAATAAAATCAATCAGCTTCAATATGGCTTTATAAAAGGGAAATTTACTAACACTTGTTTATCAGTGTTCCTAATGAAAAAATGAGACGACAGATTCAGGGCCCACAAACCGTTCAAACAACTCGCTTCACCTCCGTGGAAAATAAAAGGGAAACAATAAATGTAGCATGCTGGGACTTCCAAAAGACATTTGATAAGGTCCAATAAAGAAAAGTTACTATTCAAAAAGTAAAAGCAGTGCCGACCACTGAGCCAAAACACTAATAACGGTATCGCAAACATAATAGCCCAGTGACCATCTGCAGCAGGGAACATGCAAATCATGTTCTACCAGCCCATATTAATGAACCACAGAAGTCCATGTTCTGCTACTGGATGACATTTTCTAAAAATCCCAATCATGCAAAGTATTACACCGGAAACCAATTAATGATTATCAGTTGGTTTCACAATGTGAGGCATGTGTGCTTACTTGAAGCTACATATATTAATACATGAGACAAAAAAACAAAAGAACTGCAGGTGCTAGAAATCTGTAACAAAAACAGAAACTTCTGGAAAATCTCATCAGGTCTGGCAGCATCTATGGAAAGATATCAGAGTTAACCTTTCGGCTCCAGAGACCCTTCTTCAGAACTGATGGTAGCGAGGAAAAGGATGAGGTTTATATAGAAGATGGGGGGGAGGAGGGGTAAAGTAAACAATAGACAGAAATGGAGCCCAAGAGAGAAAAACAGTTGAATAGACAAAGGAGCAGTTAAAGGTCAGTCAGGGGGGGGGGGGGGGGTGCTAGTGGGGACAACCAGTGACTGACAATGGGTTGTATGTGGTAGCAACCCATGTGATGCCAAGGACTGGTGTGTGCGGTTGGGGGAAAACATGGGGAAAGGTGCTCAAGCTCTAAAATTGTTGAACTCAAAGTCCAGAAGGTCATAAGGTTCCTAGGTGGAAAATGAGATGCTATTCTTCCAGCTTGCATTGAGCTTTGCTGGAGCAGTGCAGCAAGCCTGAGACAGACAACCTAATCCACAGAAGCCTGTTTTATGGAAGCAAAAGGAATTTGCTTTTTTTTTGCACCTTTTTTTTTATTAAGAAGAGCACTCATGCAGACTGTGAATATCTGCTGAATTCCCATGGCAATAACCTGACCAATAACCTGCCCAGTCTGAAAACAAAAGTTACTGTTAATTATTCCCACTACCTCCCCATGCCAACAATGACTTAGCACCTTCTTCTCATGCTATACAAAATACTGTTCCTTTCCTACATTGGTGAGTGCAAGATGAAAAATTTTGATTATGTTTCATTTTAACAATGTTAAGATACTTTAGTTGAAGTAGGCTCAATTCACAGACCTTCAGTTTAATAAGGTCAGGAACTTGTAAGTGAATTTATATTTTGCGTCTGTAATGAATATGTGAGCCATGCTGCAAGCCTGACTGACAATCTTAAATTGAGAGTTTGAGTAATTCATAGCACAATCAGGCTAGTTTAGCAAATGTTATCCATTAACAGAATCACATCTAATGTTGGACGCTATTTTCGAAATGTGGGCTGGCTGAGAATGCACACTATTCTGTTTGTTGTGAACAATGCCTCAATTTTAATTTGTTGGGTAGAATTGTGCATGCTGGAGTACAGGTTCACAGCAGGTGTGGAAGTACACATTACATTCACTTGGGGTGTGAGAATGGGGCACAGCAGCATTTCTCACACAATTATGTGCCTGTCAACTCACTGCATTTGCAAACACAAGAAGTATGAGGTATCCTCTGGGATTCAAAGGTCCTGGTGCCATATTTAAAGGATACATGGATAGATACCCACTACCTGCATGCCAAAAATCAACATTTAGGCTCTCAAGGTTGACATCCGAAGCTAAATATCCTGATCACTCTAACCATCCTTGGTCAGATGCTTCCTTTCCACAGATAGTTTCCACATTTAGCCAGATAGATTTCCACACTTGGCCATTCTCCTGGGCCCAATACATAATAATTACATTCCAACCCCCTCTCTCTTGGCCATTCTCTGTGCCCTATGTAACTTAGATTATTGCCATCAAACCTCAATTATGGCATACCACAGACAAATGCTCCCTAAAGAGCATAAAGCAACAGCTACTCACTCTAAAGTCAAGGAAGATGACTACCTGTGTGAATCTGAAGGAATGTATTGCTCATTCATGTAAAGCTTAATTAGGAAGGAGAATTTAACTCTGGATTTTTAATAAGCATGCATGACTGGCAAATTAATGCAAAATGACTTCCTGACACTTGCCATTAAAAGATTCAACTCATCTGTAAAGTTCCCAGAACTTAATTGCAAACTTTTACCCATCAGGAATCTGTTCCCAGCCTCTTGCTCAGTTCAGCTCGTCCACCTGCCTTCCTTCTCCTCGGATCTTCACAAGATTTATATTCATGATCTTCATTTTCAAATCCCTCCAAGACTGACCCTCACCCTCCATCCATATAATTTCCCCTAACCACAAAGCCTTCCAAGATCTCTGAGTTTTTCCCAATTCTCCTGAAAATCTTGTTTAAGCTGAACACAACCTACGATGTGGAATACCTTCCTTGCTCCTCTTGATATTGTTTTCTTCCTTTAAGACACTTCTTGAGACCTACTCCTTTGACCATGTTTCTGGCCATTTTCCCTAATATCTCCTTTTAAGACCTGGTGTTGATATTTGTTTTATAATGTTTCTCAAACATTTTGGGACATTTTATGTTAAAGGTGCTAATCAAATATAACTTGCTATTAAAAATAATTTCTACTTGTTAAAAATCACTCATTCTTAATACTCTGAGTAAACAGACAACCAGCATTTTTATGTATAACCATGCATATTACCATGATTAATGCAGTGCATTCTTATCTTGATATTACCACATTTAAAATTGATTGGAAACAGTTTAACTTGGAATCTTAATACTTCCCACAAGTTCACATGACAGCTTGTAGAATGAAATGCATGTGAAGTTTCAGATGGAAGTATTCAAAATGACCATATCTAAAATCTGGGCAAAATTGGTTGTTTTGCTGAGATATTTGATCAAATCTATTGGCCATTTTTTTCCCAGCTGTACAAGTTTTCTCGTCTTGATGAAACTTGGAATGTTGCTTTATCAATGATAAAAAAAACTCATGGAATCATTATAATATATCCTAAGCTTATAAATTAGTAATCTTAATGTTCTATCAGTCTCCAGGTACTTGTTTGGTGAGACAGAAATTAATTATCCTCATTAAACTTCAACATAAGTAGTTTGACGTTATTGCTTTGGGTTGCCTGGACAGCACGGAAAATAACAACAAGGTAAAATGGCTTGATGTCTGTTAAACAGCACAGAATGGTCAGAGCCATAGTCTTTCTTGGGTTTGAGATCAAACATTGGTTCTCATAAATGAGTAATGTGGTATATGAATTTTAGTATCAGTGTGATACCAGGTGTGATGTTGGCCATACGACCCAAAGACTGGAAGATTGTAACAAACAGCGTGTTCTTTTGGCCGTTTGCAATAAATAAGGTACTGACCATAGCCAAGCAATCAATACTTACAAAAAACTCACAATACACTGTCCAATTCCAGATTGACATTTGGGCCCACAACGTAATACACATGCATGTAATGCAAGTCACATACATCAACACACAAGGCCTTGCTCTTCACTGAAGAAAGAACATGTATATGGACTTCAACATTTTCAACTCAAAAAAGAAGGGCATTGCTCAAACCAAAGACAGTTATCCTGCCTGGTTTGAAATTTAAACAAAGGCTAGCAGTTACTGTCAATCACCACTAATGGATTCTTTCTCAATGGCAATGCCTATATCAATCAGAGTCGACTTGCAAACAAACATTCCCCTCTCATGCCATACAAATGTTAGTTTTCCCCTTGAATTTGTATTCTTTTAAAGTGTCTTGATGAGCACGTCAAAAAGCTTTAACAAAAATTGTGCACTACCAAATAACTAAGTGTAGATCCATACTTGTTTCTGTATGACCCAGCTTGGTGATCCAGTTGCAATATCAGTGTTCAAAGGAATAAGTAAATTCTCAAAGCAGTCAGCCATATGTCCTTCATGAAATGACTGGCTTGCTCAGCAACTGGTCTGGAGCTGTGACAACAGCTCTGTGGTTCTTGAATCTGATGTACATTATCAGGATGACAGGAAATCATGTTGTCACCCCTGCCACTCCACCAGTGTTTTTTGTGTTGCTATTCAACCATCCAACGCAAATAGTGGTCATCCATGACAAGGCAGTACAGTCCAAAGTTGGGCCTTGAATGCCCACAGCTACTCAAAGACCTCACACAAGGCAACCTCATTCACTGAAAATCAGCAGTCTTGTGTGAGTTATGGTGCAGCTGCTGGAATAGCACTGTGTAGGAGCACTAGGCAGCTGTGAAATAGGCAACAAAGAGATTGCACAAGTTCAGTTTTCTTAAGTGTTATGGAAAGTGTTGTTAGTTATATTTATTACGGTGGTATTTTTTTATTTCAGGATTTCAGCAACGAGTAAGCTGCAATGGTCCATTGTAGAGGCAAAGAAAAGATGGGAACTGTGCAGCAATAGTGATGTGGAGCTGGGATTTCAGAAGAACCAAAGTCTAAGCAACAATTCAAAGACAACTAATCCAAAGAGAACGGGTCTTGCATGAAACATGAAACAAGGAATGATTGGGGAATATCGTGTTTCGTAAAGACAAAAGTCAGGAATTTAGTTCAAGTGGGAATTTGATGCAGTGTAGGATGGAGGTCTGTTTCCTTTTATTTGTGCTCCAATTTCCCTTTCTAAGATAGGAGACTTCACTTGTTATAGCTTAGCTATACTAAATTAGTAACTCATTTGCTAATCAAAAAAATAAGATCAGGCAGATGGGGCTGTGCTATAAGTGCAGTATGAGGATTGTGAAGAACACTGAGATCCTGGATAACCACACCCATGATAGGCATCTGCTGTTCAGGTACGTTCAGCTCAGAGTTCTTACAAAACAATTAGTTCACTAATCCTGGTAAAAGAGAAAAAATTGATGCTGTCTCATCATCTGCACATTGCCTCTGAAACCTAAATGACACACCTAAATGATGCATGACAAATTGTGATTTATTTTAAACATGTTATCTAGCATCAACAGGAAGGGTCTGCTGATGTTGAGGGCCATGCTGATCTTTGTTGTGACCAAGAGCCCTATCTTGGTCATTCTGTGCAGCTTGATGAAGTGTAGATAATGCATATGGTTTCTCTATGTTGTGCCCTGGCGTGACAGTTGAAAATCAATGCTCAATGATATCACAATGGGCATGTAGAAGGCCCTAAGAACTACCTCATTTGGTATGAGGATCGAACCTGGGCTGGGGGCATTGGTCAGCTATACCTCTAATCAACTGAGCTAACAAGTCTTGTAGCCAACTCAGAAATTGCATCTGACTGATGTGAGTATAGGAGAAAAGTTCTCTGAAACTACTTGATGTGTCGAATCTTCCATTGAGAACCATCCTCAGCTTCCATTTGCAAATTGCTTTCACTCCGTGCTACACCAACTTCATCTACATGGCATTCTGCAACCCAAGAAAAATTGGGACCAAAGTCTTCCATTAATGCAACCAGACTTTCTTCTAACAAACATTTCAAACTTTTCTAATCTCCTTATCCAAGTCTAGTATCAATCCTTGATGAACTCAAAAATCTTTTTCCAAATTTACCCAGTAACACTTAAACACTATAAATGCAGCAGCAAAAGAAAGAGACGTGTAGCTCAGGTGGAACATCTTTTAGTCATTCTGGGGGAACAGGGATGAACCCATGAAGCTGAATACATATTAGCACTGCTGCCTCACGCACCAGAGACCAGGGTTCATACTAAATTGCCCATAGTGTCCAAGGATGTGCGGGGTAGAGGGATTAGCCATGGGAAATGCAGCGTTATAGGGATAGGATAGGAATGTGGGTCTAGGTGGGATGCTCTTGAGAAGGCTAGTGTGGCCAGCTCCCACACTGCAAGGATTCCATGCATCTGAGTGATGAAAAAAATACCACTAAAAAAACTAGGATATCCAAACGGCAAATTGTGCATCAAATTTTCGGCAAACATAATCCACCCACTTTTCGTACTTATCATGAATGCACATAAGCTTTTTTTTTTTAGTTTCGGTGCCTGTAATGCCAATACCACAGAACCAAAGACTGCAGCCTGTCTACAATGAATAACACAATGACTAAAACAACAATATTTCACTTCCAAAATAGGTTGTAAAACAAGATGATTGTTGGTCCAGGAAACTCTTTGAAATTATACTTGACTGAAAACATGTAGCTGCTCTCAATTAAGGAAGTGCTACTCGCGATATGTGTTTAAAGTATTAGGAAATGTCAGTTTTGATATAGCTTCAGCTAATCAAATTCTACAACCTGGTGAGAGAGAGGAGTGAATCTGGTTTACAACAATACCGTAAAATAGCTTCCTAGCAAATTGGCCACTTGTTTTAGACTGTGTCAGATTGCTTTGTTTCAATGGTTGCACTTCGCCTCAGAATCAAAAGATCATGGGCTCATGTACCACTCTACATATCTGGGCACAATAAACAGATTGACAATCCAACGCAGTTCTCAGCATACTGCCTTGCAGTTGAGTTTTAATCAATGGCCTTATCTGCCCTTCTATATGAAATCCCATGGCAGAACTGAATAAAGTAATACCTTCCCGACGTACTAGTCAATGTGTATACCTAAACCAGCCTCAGCAGAGCAAATGATCTGGTCATGAACCACTGATGTCTGTTTATCCTCGGTGCACAAACTAGGTACTTAAGGTCATGAAAGATTCCATGAAAAGTTAGCAGCTTATTTTTTTCCTGTAACTTTCCCATTGACTCAGTGCAATTTTCAAGGCCTGGTAAACACTTGTCACACTTAAAAACATTTGTAACAAAATATGACAAGTAAATATTGCAGTAATCTAATAATATAAAGTAGTTTTATAATATTACACCAAAGAAACATCTATAATTACATTAATATAATTACTAATATCTAATGGAAAAAATGGCTTGAATTATACAGACATTAGATATACAAGACATCATCATTTTAACAACCTACCAGGAGAAACTGAGAAAATTCTTTGTAGTTAAGATGATGTTTCCTATCCTTTCCAAAGTGCAGATCCACAAATTCAGAATTCCAGTTAAATGGGATGCGCTGGTGAATACTGGTTTGGCTAAATATTTGCTTGATGTGATCTATATGTCATGATGAAATATATATATTAATTTATAATTCTAAGAAAAAAAGCAGGCCACTCTCATTGAAAACAGAACAATCGTTTCTATTATCCTCCTAAAGCCTGTGTTAATATGAAACTGAATTCAGATAACTTAAGGTCAACCATCTGTCAGATTAAATGCCCTCTTCTGCAATATTCAAATACCATGACTTAGTCCAAATGCTTGTGGTGATTAACCTATCAAATTTGTAGCTTTGTAATAACTGCCATGAAATTTTACTCCAGAAAAAGTACGCCAGTCAATTCTCATTCTGACATCAACAACATTTGGAAGTTGCTGGAGACACCGTACATATGTTTCAGTATAACCATACTTGGAAAAATAATCCAGATTTGTGTAACATACATTATTGACAGAAGGCAACCTTTCCAACATCACAGAAGCACAGATTCTTTTTGAAGCTCTTAAAATTATGGTACTGAGGATTTTTTTCAGGGTGTGATTAATACTATGGCTTTACTTCTCTTCCAACTATATGAAGCTAAAACAATTACATGACGAGCAGCATTATTTGAACATAATTTTCTAATGTACTTAACTTTTACCTTCACACATACTCGATGTTTATGCATAAACACAAACGTTCAAAATTTCAATATATTATGAGCCTCGAAATTCAATAGTATCCCACAACTGTTTTCAGGAACTAAATGGGCATCAAAGCTTTTTACTGAACATACAACAAAGCAATAGTGCCAATCACTGTACACCTCCTCCTTTCTTTGACTGATGCCCACCCATGTCCCAATTGTCCTCCATATCTGTGTTCCAATTGTTCCATTGCAATCAAAGCACACTCTACAACAGTGCCATTTCCTTTTTGTGAGTAAACTGGCAAATAATATTAAAACAGACAGTATAAAAGTTTCTTTTAATATATAAAAAGAAAATAAGAGGGCAAAATTAACATTGGCCCCTTAGAGAACATGGCTTGGGAAATAATACTGGGAAAGCAGGAAATAGCAAAAAAGTTAAATACACTTTGCATCACACAGTAGAAGATATTAATAGTATTCCAAAAATACTAAATAATCAAGGACTAAAAGGGAGTGAAGAAATAAACACTCTCACTATTACTAGAGAAAACGTATTAGGCAAACTAGTGCAGCTAAAGACCGCTAAGTCCCCTGAACCTGATGGGTTCCATCCCAGGATACAAAACGAAGTAGCTGGTGGTAGTGGATGCACTGGTAGTAATCTTCCAAGAATCTGTAGATCCTGGAAAACTCTGAGGACTGGAAAATTATCAGCGCAACAGCTTTGAATGGGGAAAATACAGCAAGGTTCAGAAATGGTTCATTTACAAGCTGCTAGGACTGGTTAAGACAAGTATGTTATCACCATCTGGCTGGCACAAAATGGGTTGAGAGATACCTCAAGAATGTAGCTAGTACCTTTTATGGAGTAAAAGATTATGCCAGGCAATTCCTAAGATTGGCCAATGATCATGCATTTAGTGACGAACAGGATGTGCAGGGTCTCAAGTGGATGGCTGACAAAGCAGGACCTCAAATTTGAAATATGCAAGATGTGTCAGATCATTATGCATCACTACATGTGGCCATAAGATGTGGGAGCAGAAGTAAGCCGTTTAGCCTATTGATTCTGTTCTGACATTCAATGAGATCATGACTAATCTAGTAATCCTCAACTCCACATTCATGTCTTTTCTTCGTAAGTCTTGATTTACATGCTGATGAAAAAACTATATCTCAGCCTTGAATGTACTAACAACCCTCTGCAGTAAAGAATCCTACAGATTTACTACCCACTAAAAAAAATCCCTTTTCACCTCTGTCCTAACTGGGTAATCTCAAATGTTTGAGATTATGCCATCTGATCCTAGACTTTCCGACAAAGGGAGACTCCTCTGAATCTGCCTTGTGAAGCCCCCTAAGATCCTTGTATGTTTCAGGAAGGTTGCCTCTCATTCTTATTCCAACGAGTACAGGACCAACATACTCAACCTCATGTAGGAAAATCCCTCCATACCCAGGATCAACCCAGTGAACTTTATCAGGACTGCCTGCACTGGCATTATATCCTTCCTTAGGTAAGAGGACCAAAACTGTTCTCTGTATTCCAGACGTGGTTTGACTAATACCTTGTATAGTTTTAGCAACACCTCTCTATGTTAATATTCCATTCCCTTCATTGCCTTCCCTATTACATGCTGAACTTGGATGCTGGCTTTTTGTGATTTGTGCATGAAAACCCCTGTGCTACGGCTTTCTGCAGTCTTTCTTGATTTAGATAATATTCAACACCTCTATGTTTCCTGCCAAAGTGCATAACCTCACATGTTCTCACATTATTTTCCATTTGCCAAGTTTTTGCCCACTCGCCTAACCTATCTATCTCCCCTTATAGACTCCGTCATCTTCATCACTTGCCTTCCTGCCTATTTTTGTGTCACCCACAAAATTGGCAATAGTGCATTCTCTTCTGTCATCCAAGTCATTAATGCACATTGTAAATAATTGTGGCTGAATGCACTGATCCTGTGGTTCTATCCAGGTTATAGATTGTGATCCTGAAAATGACCCCCTTCTCTTCACTCCCTGTCTACTACAGGTTAGCCAGTTCTCCAACTATATTAATATATTATTCACAACAACATGGGTTCTTGCCTTATTGAGTAGTCTAACGTGTAATGTCCCATCTAATGCCTGTTGGAAATCCATATATATTACATCTACTGGTTCCCCTTTATGTATGCTGCTTGTTAACTTTTCAAGGATTTCTAATAAATTTGTCAAGCATAGTTTCTCTCGCCTGAAACATCAGCCTTCTTGCTCCTCTGATGCTGCTTGGTCTGCTGTGTTCATCCAGGTCTACACCTTGTTATCTCCAGTTGGCAATGTGATCAGCATTATCAGTTAAGATAATAATGAAGTATAAAACCAGAGTTTGTAAGTGGATCAGGGAGATCATGTCCCACCCTGAATGACATACGTTCCCTCCTGCATATGCCTGAATATAACTGGTAAAACTGAACGGAGTTTCAAGTGGTCTGTCAGAGAATCACAGGGTGTTCAAACCCAGGTCAATCTCCCCCTTCACCACTATTTAAGAAGGTAAAGAGACAATAACAGACATCTGTTACTGGGAAAATGTCAGAGTCTATTATAGAAGATTTAATCACAGAGGGTTTAGAAACACATAATACAAATAAGCAGAGTCAAAATGGCTTTATGAAGGAGAGAAACTATGCTTGACAAATTTATTAGAAATCCTTGAAAAGTTAACAAGCAGCATACATAAAGGGGAACCAGTAGATGTAATATATATGGATTTCCAACAGGCATTAGATGGGACATTACACGTGCACTGATGGTGGAGGAAGTGAATGTTTCAGCTGGTGGTGGCTGAGACGCTTTACAAGTGCCTTTTGACCTCGATATTACGAATTTCTTAATGGCTTTTAAGCTGAATCCAGACATCCACAATCCCAATGTGTACCTTATAGCTTATGGATAGACTTGAGGGAGACAGCTGAAATGCAGCAGAATTCACAGCCTTTGAGCTATTCTTGTAGCCACAGTTTTCAGTGCTCAGTTTCTGATCAATGGCAAGCTTCCAGGATGTTCGTAGGAAATAGGAGTAGACTATCATTCAGCTTCAGCATTCAAATTGATTACCTATCTCAAGCGATTTTTCTCCATTCTTCCCATATCTTTGATATCAAGGGCATCCAGAAATTTATTGATTTCTGCCTTGAACATGTTCAATGCTTCCACCGCCCTTTGGAGAATCCTCAGATTACCCATCCTCTTAACTGAAGAATCCCTTTATTCTGAGTGTGTCCCTAGTTCTAGACTCACCGGTCAGGGGAAGCATTCCATCAACATCTGCCTTGGCAATTTGATGATTGTAAGCTGCAGCAATGATAATGCTTTTGATTGTCCAGGGAGATAATTTGCATTTTGTCTTATATAATAAGAATATCAATTGTTGGAGGAACTCAGCATGCCTGACAGAGTCTGCAGACAAAGAGACAGAGTTAACATGTTCAAAGCCTGTTTCAAAGATGAGTTCAGCAGGTTTGGCAGCATCTGTGAAGAGAATTCAGAGTTAACGTTTCAGGTCCGGTGACCCTTCCTCAGACCTGAGCTTTTCCAGCAACTTCGATTTTTGTTTCTGATTTAGAGCATCCACAGTTCCTTTGGTTTTCATAGATGAGTCATTGGGCTCAAAATGTTAACTCTCTGTCTCTCACTCCACAGATGTTGCCAGATCTGATGGGTTTCTCCAGCACTTTGTTTTTATTTCAGATCTACAGTATCCATACTATTTTGCTTATATTTGAGGATTTTCTCTTCTTGGAGATGGTCATTGCCTGGTACATAAATGGCAAATAACATCAACACCACCTATCAACCAAATTCAGAATGCTCTCTAGGTCTTTCTACATGCATGTAGGCAAAGACTGCTTCAGTATGAGAAGTTACAAATAGAAGTGAACACTGAAATCATCAGCAAATATTCTGAGGATAAATATTTGCTTGCTATATGATCTGCTAACCTAGAAACCTGCTTGTTTTTCACAAGGGATAGTGTCTACTTCTGCTTTTAATCTGTAAAGCAGAATTATGCTGAGGCTTGCCAGATACTGACAGCAGTATTACACCCCTCCAGTGGATGCAGTCACTGAGATTTCCCTTATTTGGCAGCTTGATGATTATTCCTCACCTCCAGTCATCCAGGACGTCTTCCACAATCCAGATGTTGGCGAACAGGTCTGTGAACTTTGTTAAGACAGTGTTCTTGCCACGTTCAACAGCTCTGCAAGTATTTCATTGATCCCAGATGTCTTGTTCTTGAGCCTCTTGAAGGCTCTTTGGAGTGGTACTATCTGAAGTGGTGATTTTTCCTAGGTTGATGTTCAGCTGCTGAAAAGGTGGAGATGTCATCAAACTGAAACATCGAGCTGAGGTTGGGCTGCTTGAGGATCTCCTGAAAATGTTTTACAACATTGCCTCCTGCCCCATTAATATCATCCTGCCAACTTTGTCCTCGATTTGTGCAGCAGTGTTGGTCTTGCACCAATCAGCACCCAATAAGTCTGTACTGCATCTTCCCAGATTTGTTACAAACTACCTTCACACATGAAGGTCCTCACTGTCGCAAGCATCTCCGCACACTTCTACAATACTTTCATATCTATACATCGGATGCCACTACTTGTTCCCACTACTCCTGAACATAAGGCATAACATAACTCCTTAACATATTATGTCTTAGCGTAAAATACCCAAAATGCCCATTAAATATTTTAGAATCATAGAATCAGACAGTGCAGAAGAGGCCCTTCAGCCCATCAAGTCTATACCACCAAAACATATACCACTGCCTATATTAGTCATACTCTCCCACTCTGGGCCCATAGCCTTGAATGTTATGATGCTTCTAGTGCTCATCCAAGTATTTTTCAAAAGACTGTTTGGTTTCCTGTTTCAGTCAGTATATTCCAAACCCCCACCACCCTCTGGATGAGAAAACTTTTCCTTAAATCCCCTCTAAACCTCTTGCCTTTCACTTTAAAATGCCCTGTTGTTAATTAATCTCTAAATAAAATGAACAGCTGCTTTCTATCCACCATGTCCATGCCCCTCAATCTCAAACAGCTCTTCAGTCCCCCTCAACCTTCTTTGCTCCAAAGAAAACAACCCACACTTATCCAGCTTCTCTTCACAAGTGAAATGCTCTACCCCAGGCAACAACATAGTGAATCTCCTTTGAACCCCATCCAGTGCAATCACTTTCTTCCTCTACCATCAAGCTGACAGCAGAGTAGAATGCTTCAGCCAGAGCTCGTCCTCGTCATCCGTTTCTTTGTCGTTTCTTTATTTCTCCTCTCTTGGTGTTTCTTTTCTTCATTCCTGGTCTCAGTGTAGATCTGGTGCAGTGCCCATGGCAGTCTCTCAGCCTAGTCTCTCGGTGGTTCGTGGTGATGTCTTAGCCCAGCCTGGCCTAGCCTCTTGTGTGGTGTCTTGCCCGGGCAGGTTCCAGAGGCAGGAGGAGGAGATTGGGGAAACTGTAGCTTCATGGCCCAAAAAGTGTGAACGGTGAGGGAGGTTCCCCTGGTATCTGTAGCATTGGTGGTGTCGGGAATAGGCAACTGAGGTCTCCCAAGAGCGAGCTAAGTGGAGGACTCAGAGATTGTTGAAATTTTAACTTTATTCCTTTATTTTTCTAGTTTATACTAAGATAGACTTTAATGTTAACTATTACCTTATATCATAATTTTTCTACTTATTCTATGAAGGTAATGCTTAATATTTTAACCTTGTTTCTTTTACTACTTTGTACCTAAGTCTTTTCGGACCAAGGTACCTTTGTATCTAAGGTGGTGCCATGTGGGGTGACGATATTATATACATTTCATGTTCTCCTGTACTTGACTACATGTGATCATTAAATATAAATCTAAATCTAAATCTAGTGTGATGTCCAGAAATACACACAGCACTCCAGCTGTAGCCTAAGCAAAATTCCATACATCTTCGACATGACCTCCCTGCTCTTAGAATCTATGCCATGACTGATAAAGGCAATCATCCCCTGTCCTGCCACCTTCAGGGATCTGTGGACCAGCACTCCAAGATCTTTCTGTTCCTCTGAGCTTCATAGTGCCTTGTCATTCGTTGAGTACTCCCTTGTCTTGTTTCTTCTTCCAAAACGCATCACTTCATGTATATCAAAGTTAAATTCCATGTTCCAAAGAAACCACTCAGGTATTTCCATTTAACTTTAAATTTTACTTTCCACAATCCTTCAAAACGTATGGCCTCTACAAAATTTAAAATATGAACTAGAAGTGTCTGAGACAAAATCTTGGATTTGATCCAAAATAAAACTAAAGGCTGATTTTTCAGCTTTTTAACCAAGTCCAAATTGCATTGTTTGGTCAAGCAATACTTGCCATAGGACCAGTGGATTTTCTCACCGTATCTTACCAAGCTTGCAGCATTATTTGGCATTTTAGTCCTTATGGTGAGTACCATGTCTGATTTCTGCCCCATCTTACCATCGCCATTCCAGAAAACCCAACAATCACTGGAGATCCCGAACTGACTGACATTTTATTTAAAAGCATGTTGTGCACCACAGAAGTACCGTCACTCTGGAGTTGCCTTGCACATTCCCAACGTTTGCCCCAGACATGGCAAAGAGGTGGGAGGAAATCAGCATCCCATTTTGCTGGAATAGTTTTGCTGGTTGGGGTGGTGCACAAGCAGGAATTCCTCTTCTGCAAGACCTGCGGTACAGTCAACAACAGCAGATAATGCCATCTGGTCCAAAATTGTAACCCAAGTTAGAGCAGTCTCAGTCATATAGAAGAAAGCCTAGAACTGTGGGAGGAAAGTCAATGTCCTTTTCCAATCTGCCAGGCTAAATTTGTGTGATTCCTCACACCTAATTAATCTCTACTACTAGATCCACCTCTCAGCAAGGTTCACGCTCAACTATTCTTACTATTCTTCCCCTGTATCTCTGACCCATCCCAACCTGTGACATGACTAACCCTCCATGCCTTCGGAGTGATCTCTTTGAGTGATTTATTTGGGAAACCTCTGCAACTACACCAACAGTAATAGCTGTACCACCAACTTTCATCTTCTATAATAACTTGCTTCTCATTCCAAATCAGCTCTCACTCCTCATCAGCAAAGAATGCAGACTCCGACAGCCTGGGGCAGGCTCTAGACTCGTATCAGGGGCTGTCCTTAATTTATTGTGTCAGGATCTCAAGGCAAGGTTACCCTCCTTACTAGAATGAGGCCTGCTGACAACCTTGGCAAGTTTCCTGTTTTGTTTCTGCATTAAATGACATGGCAAGACAGTAACATGAGCCTCATATCTCTGGCAATTCACAAAATAGCAAGGCAAGGAAACGCAGGGATATGGTAAACATCCAGGTAGGCTTAGAATAAGTGAACACTGTGACAGCAAGTGAAGAGCCCAAGTTTGCATCCTGCTCCAATCCATGAGCTGGATGTGTGTCACTCAACATAAAATGTTCTTGCTACAGCATGACAATGACAGTTGCCAGTGCAGCCTGACGTGCATCACTGAAGTGTGGAAGCATCCTGTAGGTGGATTGGACAAGTGCCAGGATTGCATAATTTGTGGATATTGGGTGTACGTGCCTAAGGCACTGGCGCCTGGTATCCAAGTGGTTTGGAGCAAGTGGACAATTGTACCCACCTAGAATCTGCTCTGATTTCCACAGCAAATTTTCCTGGCTGCCAGTTTTTCCATTATCATAATGCCACAACATAAACAAGGCATTAAGTGGCAGCTATGCTGGTGTCAATACTGAACACCAAGTACCAACATTTCTTGTCTGAGAGTTGCAAGAACTAGCCAAAGTCACTATCTGAACTCTGCTTCACTTTAACATATTGAATACTACAATGTCATGGCAATAAACCCACAACAGAAGTGATCAGTTCACATTATGCAGATTGTAGTGAACATATAATTTTATAATTCACATCTTTTAGGAACATAACTTTTAAAGATGGGAATTGAATTTTTAAATACAAGGTAAATGGGGAAAAAAGTCTGCATTTGAGAAACTGTTAAACACACCTAAGATAACTTTAAGGATGATCCTAATTTAGATCAAGAGATTAGAATTAGAATGAAAACAATTTTTATGACCAGGTGAGAAGGGGCAAATTAGCTCTCCTCTTTTCAACCTCCTTGGTTGGCCATAACAAAGACTGTGTTCGTTTTAGCACAAGGTTATACCTCTTTCTATTTAAGTGTGGTTACTCAATTTGTACAACATCAGTAAGGAACCAATTACAAGATTATTTTGAGTGAACAAGTGCAATTTTATTGCATGCTAACCATAAGAAAAGACGATAAAGATGTAAAATCAAGCTTACATTCATACAGGTGCAATGTTAAATAAGGGATGGTGTTCCTTACAAAAGATGAATGCAAATAGAAATATTGCAAATATTTCAACTGTTGAGTTAAAATCATAGAATCCCTACAGTGTGGAAACAGGCCATTCAGCCATCAAGCCCACAATGACCCTCTGAAGAGCATCCCACCCAGACGCACACCCCCACCCTATCCCTGTAACCCTACATTTCCCATGGCTAATCCACCTCGCCTGCACATTCCTGGACACTACGAGCAATTTAGCATGGCCAATCCACCCAACCTGCACATCTTTGTACTGTGGGAGGAAACCGGAGCACCAAGAGGAAATTCAAGCAGACACGGGGAGAATGTGCAAACTCCAAAACAGTCAAATGCCTGACGCTGGAATCAAACCCGGGTCCCTGGTGCTGTGAGGGAGCAGTGCTAACCACTGAGCCACCATGCTGCTCTTTGGTGTTCTTATATTTATTTTTAATCATTTCTGTCACTGGGCACTTGTCATCTTGTTCCATTTGGTTCCAGTTGCAATTAAAAATCCACCTTCCCACCTTGGCTAAAAGCAGTTCCTTGAAATGAAAACCGAAAGAACTGCGGATGCTGTAAATCAGGAACAAAAACAAATTTGCTGGAAAAGCTCAGCAGATCTGGCAGCATCTGTGAAGGAAAAAACAGAGTTAACGTTTCAGGTCCGGTGACCCTTCCTCAGAACTGAGTTGCTTCCATAAGAGATAAAATTTATTCCTCTGGGTTCTGGAAACAAGGATTTTCTTAAAATCAGTTTGGCCTCTATCTGTGATGTCTCATGTGTACCCCACTGCCATGGGAATTGCTTGCAGGATTGCTTTTATTTGATTTTTGTTTTTTGCATGTACAAGTCCTCACCAAAAGCGAAAACTGGTTTCTGGGAACAGGAACAGGCAGAAAGCTGCCACAGTAATGTTGAGTCATGGATGGGAGACTGTAAAGCAACTGAAGCCAGTGGCAGAAGGTTGGCAGGTATCACTATGCAAGAATGCATGCTTTAAGTGGGGAGTCAAACTTCAAGAGGTACTGATGGAGAAGGAGGATCATAATGGAAGAATCCCAAGTAATCTCAAAGTTCAGAGAATACAGAAACAATGAAAATAGTTAAATGAATTTGTAAGGAACACAGCACACCTTGGTTTGGTCCAGGAAAAGCAAAGAAGCCTTCAAGACTTTATAAAGTTTCAGGAAACTTTTGGGTAAAAACAGAATTAGGATGGGATGTGATCTGCTGAGATTTTCAGTTCAATTACTAGGTACAAATGTTCATGAAATAGTGTTGTTAATAGTACTAGCTGTTTAATGTTGTAGAATTAAAATTTTGTTTTCAATATGAAATCTTGTTGTAATTCTCTCAAATAATAGCTGGGAGTTCAAATTTCCTCTCAACAGTTACTGGTCTCAACTGAGATTGTAACAAAATACATTCAAGCTGCAGATCCTAAGAGAAGAAAGATTTAGATTGTGTTAAACGGAGAAATAGTTTCTCGCGTCCTATACAGAGTCAGAGTCATAGAGTTATACAGCTTGGAAACAGACCCTTCAGTCCAACTCGTCCACGCCACCAGACATTCCAATGTGACCTAGTCCCATTTGCCAGCATTTGCCCCATATCCCTCTGAATCCTTCCTATTCATATACCCATCTGGGTGCCTTTGAAATGTTGTAAGTGTACCTGCTTCCACTACTTCTTCTGGCAGCCCATTCCTATATATGCACCACTCTGCGTGAAAGAGTCACCCCTCAAGTCCTTTTTAAATCTTTCCCCTCTCACTTTAAACCTATGGTCTCTAGTTTTGGATTCCCCTTCCCTAGGAAAAAGACCTTGGCAATTCACCCTATCCATGCCCTTCATGATCTTATGAACCTCTATAAAGGTCACTCCTCAGCCTGTGACATTCCAGAGGGAAAATGCCCCAGCTTATCTAGCCTCTCCTTATAGCTCAAATGCTCCAGTCCTGCCAAAATCCTAGTAAAGCCTTTCTGCACCCTCAAGTTTAACAAATTCTTTCTTTAGAATGGCGATCAGAATTGTACACAGTTTTCTAAAATTATATAAATGATATTTAAAGGGTTATGGTTGAGTTCACATTTCATTTTGTTAAAAATACATTAATGTGTTATGCAACAAATGAGTCATAAGCATCTAACTGAAGAAAAGTAGGTATTCATATAAAAGTGGTATAATCAAGATATAAAATAGCAAATATTTGCAGCCATTCATAAACCCCTGATTAGAGTTTGAATATTTAAATTGTTATCCTGTATCATTGACTTAGGCATCGATTTTTCTTTTTTGTTTGTTAATAATGCCTGTACTTAAATTGTGTCTACTCCATTTACATCTGTCAAACTGTAATTACAAGTTCAAAGGTGGTCTTCATACTGGTATTTTAAACATACCTGCATGCATTTGCTAGTGCATTGATTACTGACAATATAATTACTTCATTTTCTAGATTAACTGCAATCCAACCTTCTTTTAAGATAGCATAATGACACTTCAGTTCTAATAGTGTATAGGCAACAGGAGCAGTGAATTGCAGATATATGAATAAAGAAGAAGAAAGAGAGTCAATAACATTCGGTGTAGGAATCCACAATTTCGTTTCTGACAAATAAGCTTTGTAAGCAGGTCAATAATAAAACACATGCTGTCTTCTGTTTGGACAATAAGCTTTCTCAGGAAGACTTCCACTTCAAAATGCAGTTGTACTTACAAACTTGCACAACACATTAGTTTTAGTAAATAAAAATTTCTTAAAAAGGTTAAACGTATAGTAGCATGTGATTTCTCATCTCGCATCCCTTCTCTACAGCAAAAGCTAATTTCAAGAAGTGTAGGTAACCAAAATGAGAGAAACGTGAAACTTGTCCTACTGAAAAGTCAGTCAGATGGTGTCCTAATGGGTTTCCTGAAGGAATATGTGTGTTTAAATTAAAATCAGTAGGAAATGGACTGAATTGGTGACCATTTGTCAGCAAGAGAAAATTCAGTTGACCACAGAGTTGTGCAGTGTAACTATATGGTTGATTGTAGCTTTTCTGTCATCCAAGGAAATAACCAAATGAATAACCATGAACAGGCCTGGGGTCAAGGTTTGGTAAAAGTGGAGCACAAGCCCCCTTCGAGGGAAAAGAAGCAGATATCCTAATTAGTGAAAGATAACTGACCATGGTAGACATGACACACTTGTTTTCCAACTGATCAATTGCTGAAGATTGCACAGTGTCAAGAACTGATCAAGGATTGTTACGTTATTGTTATGTAAAAGATAACGATGGGCCCAAAATCAAAGTTCTCAACTGGGGCAAGCCTGATTTTAATAAGATCTAATATTTGGCCAGAGCGGACTGGAAGCAGATACTTTCAAGTAATTCTGTCTCAGAACAGTGGGATGCACTCAAGAAGGAAATATACAGAATATAGGGCCAACATGTTTAAGAAAGAAAAAGGGTGGGAAATCAAATCCTGTGAACCCTGTAGATAAAGAGACATACAGCTTTGCTTTGAGCAAAAAAGGGCGGCTTGTGGCAGATACAGGGGGCTCAAATTAGCAGAAGCCCTACCCCTCCTTCTCCCTACAGGAGTGTAGAACGTGCAGGAGGGAACTTAAAAGAGAGATTAGGAGACCTAAAAGTGGATAAAAAAGGACACTGGCAGGTAAAACAAAGAAAAATCCCAAGTTGTTTTACAGGTATATTAATGGTAAAAGGGTAATAAAAGGAAAGAATCAGCCCATTAAGGACTACAGAGATAATGTATGTGGAACCAGGGTATGTAGGTAAGGTTCTAAATGCATATGGTTGCTCTTTACTAATGAGGGACAGTCTGGGTATAGAAATCAGGGAGAAGATCTGTGATATAATTAAAGAAATTAGTATAGCCAGAGATTAGGATCAGAGTGGTCTGACAGGCTTAAAATTAAATAAATGACTAAGGCCAGATGAAATGCATCCCAGATTGCGGAGAGAGGAAATAGCAGGGGTGTTTGCAAAACTTCTCAATTCCTCCTCTCTGGCCACAGGAGAGGTGCCAGATTACTGGAGGGCAGCCAGTGTGGTACCATTATAAAGAAGGGAGTAAGTGATAAACAAGGAAATATAGACACTTAGTCTAACCACTGTGGTGGGAAACTTTGGCAGCAATTCTGAAAGACAAAATGAACCTGCATTTGGAGAGGCAGGGACTGGTTAAGAACAGTCAACATCACTTGCAATTGTAACCATTATATGGATGAACTTGTGATGTATTACTATTATAGTCGTATTTTGTAGTGTAATTTGGGTATACTCCATTATTGGGCTACATGTGGTTATTGGTTTTGCGATTGCGGGGGGGCATGTCTGACCAACTTGACTGAACTTCTTGAAGAGATGGCCAGGAGTGTAGGTGAGCACAATGCTTTTGATGTAGTCCACTTGGACTTCTGCAAGGCTTTTTAAGATATCCTGCATAGGAGGCTGACAGTAAATCAAAGGAAATTTGGCAAATTGGATCCACAATTGACTGAGTGGCAGGAAGCAAATAGTGATGGTTCAGCAGTGTTTTTGACTGAAAGTTTGTATCCACTGGTGTCCCACAGGGGTCAATGTTGGGGTCCTTGTTGTTTTTGGTTTATATGAAATGATTCAGACTTGAACACAGGAGGGTTGAGCAGTAGGACTGCAGCCAATACAAAAATTGGTAGGGTAGTAAACAGTGAGGAAGAAAGCCTTCGACTACAAGAGGATATAAATGGCTGATCAGATGGGCTCCTCAGCAGCTAATGGAATTCAATTCAGATAAATGTGAGGTGTACTTGGGCATGATAAACAAGGCACGAGAATACATGATGGAAAGCGGGGTCTGGGAAGCACCAAGGATCAGGGGGACCATGTTGTGCATGTACAATCGTCCCTTAGGGTATCAGGGCAGGTGGATAAAGTGGTTAAGGTACCATATGGTATACTTGCCTTTATCAAAGGATGACTTTAAAAGCAGGAAGGTAATACTGGAACTGTACAGAATGTTAGTTAGGCCACAGCTAAAGTAATGAATGCTGTTCTGGAATCCACATTATAGACGGTATGTGATAGCACTGGAGAAGATGCACAGTAGATTTACCAGATTATTGTCTGGGCTGGAGAATTTCGGCTGGGAAGACTGGACAGACTGGGGTTGTTTTCCTTAGAGCAGAGAAGATTGAGAGGGGACATGATTGAAATGTATAAAATTATGAGGGACATAGATAGGGTAAAAGGGAAGGAACTTTTCCTCTTGATGGAAGGATCAATGATCAGGGTGCACAGACTTAAGGAAAATGGCATAAGTTTACAGGAGATATGAGGAAAAACACTTTTACCCAGACAAGAGTGAGAATCCAGAACTCATTGCCTATAAGGGTGATAGAAGCAGAAATACTCATAACACTTAAGTAGTACTTCAATATGCACTTGCAATGCCAAGGCATACAAGGCTACAGGCTAAGTGCTGGAAAATGGGATTAGAATAATTAGGTAGTTGTTTATGATCGGTGTAGACACGATGAGCCAAACAGCCTTTTTCACTGCTGTAGATCTCTATGGTTCTATGGAATGGAGATTAAGACAACGTCCCTCAGGGCAATAGCTCGCTCTCTCAAGAACAGTAGTCATCTGAACAAAGCAGGCTAATGACCTGCATCAATCTGATCTTCAGACAAATCCTCAAATTGGGCTACTTGCAATTGGAGACATTATACAGGTGAACTTATGATGTATTATTATTGCAGTATTTTGTAGTATACCTTACTTCACAAAGAACAATTGGTATACTCCATTATTGCCCTACATGGGGTTATTGTATCCACAGTAAATCCAAAACAGATCGGAGAAAATAGGAAAAAAAAAAATCTGCAGAAGTTAATGGCCGAGAAAGTATTGCTATAACTTCTACAAGAAACTAAAATACCATGTGGTAGTTGACTCTGGGGATGAAGATCACACCTAATGCTGTAGACACTAGAAATTTAGAAATCCTTTAGAAAATATGCACTTAGAAATTAATAACAGTTTTACAATGAAAACTAGCAATAACACAGTTTACAAACTAGAAACAAAAAAAATGAAGGAAATCCAAAGTGGTTAAATAGCATTGAGAAATTAATAGCTTAATATTTCAGATAGAACTCTGGCTCTGATGGAAAAAACTACACAAAATGCAAACCCATATTTCACTCAAGCACTGGTTAGTTATGCTTCACTCGAGTATTGATTGACTAAGTTCTTGCTTTACTTTGACTTCTAACATTTTTAGTCTTGTTTTTTATCTTCATTGGTTTACCCAACATTTGGTTAGTATGCAGTACACACCAAAGCTGATTTCTCCTTGGCCATTTTTGTCAAATAGCTGGAAAGCAACAATGAATAAGGCATCCGGTTTACGTAAAGTAGATTCAAATGCAAGGAAATCTTGAAAGGAGATCAGCCTGCAAATAAAAAATAAAATTTTGTTAATAAAAACAAACAAACAAACATTCACCAAAGTGGAAATGGGGGCCAAATTCTTAATAGAATATTTCATCAGTCTCTGTAGTGCTTCAAACCTGAGACAATAAGTTAAGCACGCAAGAGCAATGTACTATTGATCAAATATTCCATGTACTAGGCTGAAGTTAATTACGTGTTACATGAGAAATTCCTTTGGGCTTTAACAAGGCAAAATTAATTTAAACTTACACGGAAACCAGTTGTTACACAGTAAATATCAATAAATAAGATGTGCTTACTGTGGAGCAAGTGTTTGCCAGTATTTAAACCAGGGAATGTCAGCTTGGCCCTAGATATTCCAGCAGGCACTGGAAGAGGTTCTCAGCAGGAATATCCGACCAATTACACCAGGTTCTTCAGGAAATTCTTTTTAAATTCAAAGCATACCATAGATAATGAAATTACCAATACATATTGCCACTTCAGGACCCCCATATTTTCTCTTTCTATTTCCCCACACTCCAGCATGTTTAGGCAAACCTCAGCACAAATCATCTGTTCTTCTAGGTTACACTTATAGGAACGCAGAAAATAGGAACAAGGCTAGGTCATTCAGCCCATTGACCGTTCCACCATTCAACTAGATTATGATTGATCATCTATCTTAATACCATTTTCTCATTTTCCCTACACCATTCCTTTATCCCAGATATCCTTAATACATAGAGCTGTTTCAATCTCACATTATACACTCAATAACTAAGCCTCCACAGCCCTCCGAAGTACAGAATTCCAAAGATTCACCGCCTCCAAGTAAAACAATTATTCCTCATTTCAATCACAAATAGCCTACCTCCTTATTATGGTACTCTGTCCCTACGTTCTAGGCCAGGGGTAACAACATTTCTGGATTTAACTCTGTTGAACCCTCTAAAAACTTTGCATGCATTAAGTGTGATTACCTTTCAATCTTCTATTTGAAAAAGAAAAAAAACACTGTCTCCTCAATCTCTCATTTTAGGGCAATTGCATCATCCCAGAATTCAGTCTGGTGAACTTTTCTTGCACTTCCCCTATGGGAACTATATCCTTCCTTTGATAATGGGATTCAAACTGTATAGAATACTCTGGACATAATCTCATGAAGGTTCCGTACAATTACAGCAGGATTTTTTTCACTCCTGTATTCAAACATGCAATTTAAACATATAGAAGTGTTTATGGTGCAAAAGGATACCATTCCGTCCATTGTGTTTACACAGGCAACAGTAGAACTTTGTCTGGGAATTGGCAAATCAGAAGCTGATGGAAATTTGGGGCTCCCTTGGACACTGAGGGCCTTCAAAAGTGCCAATTCTACTGTTACTGAATCATATGGCTAATGTCCACACCTACAGCAGAATCCTGCCAAATTGTAGAAAGTTAACTCAAGACAAATCTTACTTGATGAAGCAGCTTCACAACCTTTAATGCTCAATTTCACCCAAAACATGTGTAAACAGTTGTATGCATTCACTTGTTTAATGTGGAAAATGGGGAGGGATCCCCATTCAAGCTGTGGAAGCCAGGAAATACATGTCACATCCAAATTGTGCACATATCTGGCATTTCAGATCTCCAAACCTTTATCCTCTCCCTAAGTTGACACACAAAGGACAATAAGCAGAAAGAAATAGTAACCATCTGCCAATGGGTTTTTAAGACTAGGATTCCTCAAAGATTCTCACATTTCTGCATGTATTCCTTTCAATGACAGCGATATTTTCTTGCAGATGTCACAACCAGTTGAAGGTAATGTTCCCCAATTTGTTACAGTTCCAGACAGTATACCTTCAAATCATTAGCTGCCAGGTGAGGGGGGTGGAACTGACTTTCCTTCTTTATTTACCCACCCCTTGGTTAGTTGCTAAAAGGTTATTTTGGAAGTGATTCCTCCCCTTGTAGACAACGTTGTTTGGTCTGGGGAAAAAGGTATCTTTTAAAAGGAGACAATTTAAGCAGGTTTGAGGTAACAACAGAATGAGTTTACTGGTTATTTACACAAGAAGAAATAATAATGCAGTACAGAATAAGTAGTGAATCCAAAAAAAGTTTGTTCTGCCCAAGGTCAAAATACTTAGAACCTCCTCCCTGACCATGCTAAATTTAATTGTATCATAGACCTTCTCTATGATTTCTATACCCACATTTTCCCCTCTCACTGACACATTTAGAACTCCGCCTACAACTTAGAATCCCTACAGTGTGGAAGCAGGCCATATAGACTGAAGATGAGGGTTATATTACAGTGTTTCTGGGCATTCTCAGATATACCTCATAGTTGGTTTGGATACAACTGCTGGAAAGTTATCTTCCTAGCTGAAGGGAGTGAAGTTGAGCAAGTATTACCCATTCATACTTCAGAAACAAAATACTGTATTTTAACTGAAAATGGAAATGTTGTACATTGAAATTATTTCCCAACCATAACATTCAACTAACTAGTGAAAATATAAGACTTGTAATTTTTGTCTAATGAAGTTGCACATTGCATTGGAATCAAATGTAAATAAAATACTTTTGCAATATCTCTCCTTTTAATTTAGAGCTAAAATAAAATATAAGCCATACTATCAGTGTACAAGCTCTTCCAACTAGTTTAGTCATTTGGTTTTAATTCACATTCAGCAAATTAAGTCAATATGTTAAATTCTGAGGGTTAGAAGCAGCAGTTACTTTATCGTCGCTAATCAAATCAGATTGAGGTTACTATTTATTACTACACAAGGGCCCATTATTTACCATTACAGAGTGAGCTGAAGCTAACATGATATTATTTCACTTTTGGCAGATACATTACATTTGAAAAGTCAATGCTACAAATTTAACTCCCTCTATTAAAAGAAAACGTGAACATTCTACATATAACTACCTTATTTATGGCTCACTTGTCTGTTATCATCATTTACTTCAATATTTAACTTTCACAAAAATCCATGTTGATGTTTGCTGATAAATTGAAAAATATACCTAATATTTCCTGAGGCCTTATTACTCTGAACCAGAAATCATGGGGTACAAGTCAGCCCAGCATATAAAATTACTCCATTCATTTTGGTGACAAATTCAGACCCCAAAATTGACATATCAGTCAGCACCCCTTTTCTGCTAAGAAATGCTGTTCTCTCATGTAGAGTCAGCCTTGATCTTTTACTTTAGAAATGCATGTTTGCCTCATCTTTTAAGTTAGATCGAGCAAGCAATATGGACCATATTGCCAAGCAGATGAGTGGGAGTTTAAGAGATGCCCACGCAGGGCCGACTGTGTGTGGAAATAACAAACAGAAATGCAAGCTCTCCCAAAAGGAATAAAAGAATAAAGCTGTTTGCAAGTGAAAGTCATTACATTTACTAACTCATCAAATACCAATGTAGGCACTGAGAGAATTTGGTGTTACAGAAAAACTGATGTTAAAATGAAAGAAGGAATGTGCCCGATGCCAAATGAGAACAGGGATCAGCCACTGGTGTGATCTTGAGAAGCATGAATTCAAATGCATCCTCAAAAAAATCATCAGAACATTATAGGAACACAACACATATATACATACTTAAGTGGATGACTTTAAGCTATGAATCCAACAATGATTTCAGAGGAACAGCTAGTTGGCACAGCCATTTTATGGGACAAAGATGTCTGTGTTACTATGGAAGACCGATTTCAGTGACTACCAAAGATTTGGATGCCAAAATTACCAATTCCAGAGATTCCTCATCAGACAAGGGGGAAAATACACAAGTACATATTATGTCACATCAGCAAATGGTTAAAATGCATGAATTATGACATGCCCAACAACTGAACAATGAAGTAGAAATGGTCAAAATAAGTTAGTTCTAGCAAAAATTACAAAACATGAGAAGTCAAGACTCATGATGATACTACCCATGTGGCCAATGGAATAAAATTAAAGCTACAGTAATTTTCAAATTTAAAACAATGCCAAAAATCAAATTCCTTGTAGGTGTTGCCATGCATGTCTATAACAACAGATAAATGTTTGAGCATGGAGTGAAGTTATAGATCAAAAACTCTTGGAATAGGTATCCCATTGGCCTACAAAAAGAATGCTGCTTTAGTATGGCATATACACAGATCCAATAACCAAAAGACCAAGAGGCACCCGGAAAGGAGCAAAACACAAACTGCAGTTACAAACAGGACCTAATGTCCGTAATTCAACCTTTTCAACGTTGACTTAAACAAGCCGTTCCAGGACCATGTTTGAACCAAACAGAATAGAGGGATAATTGATTGCAAAGCAACCTTCACAGTGGATATATGAGTGGTGTTCCACTTGATGTCTTGTGTGGTTTTTTCATCAAATTGATGCAGGGCATTAATACAAAAATTGTCATCAGATTGTTCCTAAAATATAGTATATTCAGTTCAATGGGTGAAGAGAAAGGTGATTTGTTGTGCGGGGAAGGCTTTGAAACATAAGGTACCAAATCTAATCCACTGCAAGATCCTCACAATAATGCCACAGCCAAACTGACTCTATATATTTAATCAGCTCTTTGAATTAGAGTCTGAAGACAATAAATGACAGTTTTTAAAATGTTTTGTTTGTAGTTAAAGCTATGCTTGTCAAATTAATTCAATAAAATATGACATTTCTAACTAGTGTTTTCTCCATTTCAAAACGGCAACCACTTACGTCAACACCAGCAATTCACATTTTATATTTGGCATTTAAGCCAGACCATGTTTTTGGAAGGGCTTTTTGAAGCTTCAAAGGTTGGTTTATGTACAGAAAGTGTGGACATGTCCCTTCAAGTGAGACTATACAGATTAACTTTGCCAAAAGTCTTGCATAAAACTGGATTTTTGTGAGCACAGTGCATGCAGAAGCAACCAGATTTGGTTCTCCTTTAGACTCCTCAGCTAAGTTCTATACAAAAATTCAGCTCCAACACTTTGTCAATTTTGACTCAATACAACTACAAATTTTCAGTTAATGCACTTCTCTTCATTCACTGGCATAATAAGAACATAAGAACTTGGAGCAGGCCGTCTGGTCCTTCGAGCCTGCTCCGCCATTCAATAAGATCATGGCTGATCTTTTCATGGACTCAGATCCACTTACCCGCGTTCTCACCGTATCCCTTAATTCCTTTATTGTTCAAAAAAAATCTACCTTTTTTTAAAAATTGTTTACTGAAGTAGCGTCAACTACTTCACTGGGCAAGGAATTCCATAGATTAACAACCCTCTAGGTGAAGAAATTCCTTCTCAATTCAGTCCTAAATCTTCTCCCTCTAATCTTGAGGCTATGCCCTCTTGTCCTAGCTTCACCTGCCATTGGAAACATCCTCTCTACTTCTATCTTTTCTATTCCCTTCATAATTTTATATGTTTCTATAAGATCCCCCCTCAATCTTCTGAATTCCAATGAATATAATCCCAATCTACTCAGTCTCTCCTCATAAGCCAACCTCCTGTGGGCATCATGGGAAAAGTCTTGTTTCAAAAAAAGACCCCATACAATTGGACTCTAAAATCCATCCTAGAACCGAAGGCAAACCTCCAAACTGCAGAGTTTTGTGTGGTACAATTTTATTACATAAAGTAGAAACAGAAGATGCAGAAATTACTCTGCAAGTCATTTAGAATCTGTGAAAGGAGAAACAGTTAATATTTCAAGTCAATAATTTTCATGGGAACAAATCAGCTGAAGTAGAGAGAGTAGTTGAATGGATAAGGATTACTATGGACAGTAATTAAAGTGAGTGATGTAGGCAGGAAAAATTGAGTTGGGAAGTGAACAACTGTGCAAGAACAAGTAAAAATGAAACAAATACATTGGAAGTGGTCAAGGGTCAAATAGTGAGACGGCAATGCACAGCTGTGTGATATTTATACATGAATGCTGGTGGTTTGCAACTTACTAAAACAATCTGTGTATTCCAAAAGCTGCATTCTATTAATGAAATCTGCAAGTGTTAAACTTATTCTTTGTTGCTTTGTTGCTGAAATCTATAAACTGAGACCTGCATTAAATAAAATTCCAGCTGGTCACCTGTGGAATCGTAATGGACTTTCATTAAATTTCACATAAGCATCTACAATTTCAAAGTATCTTAGAACAAATTTTTTAGACCAACAGCTGACTTTTACACTGGTAGTAATTTTTAAGAGATTAACATATATGCTTCTGGCCCAAAACTGGTTTTCCCAATGAAATAAGGTAAAAACCACAATAGTAAATATTAGATGTAAAACAAATTAAGTATTTTATAACATTACAAACTATATACATTTCACACAATACAACTGTATACACCACAATGAGTTAATTACAAAAAGTTTCACTTCAAAATTCTTCAAAATCACTCTAATTGCCATTAGATGCACAGAAAAATTCATTCCAACAGCCTGGTTTTATTACATCATGTGAATCTTCCTCATTTATAAAATCGATACCTCTGTCAATCAACTAGTAATCACAGAAATTGCTGGAAACTCTCAGCATATCTGGCAGCACCCGTGGGCAGAAATCAGAGTTTTTGTTTCAGGTCCAAGGACTCTTCTTCAGGAAATTTCTGAACAGAGTTCTGAAGGGTCTCTGAAGCCAAAAACGTTAACTCTGATTTCTCTCCACAGATGTGGCCAGACTTGCCAAGATTTTCTGTTTCGGTTTCAGATTTTCAGCATCTGCAGTTCTTTCGGGTTTTTTTTCAACTAGTAATCATCCTCTGCACCACTGAGTGCATTTAGTATTCCACATTTTAGAAGTAATTTTTTGAAATATTGTGATTATGTTCATTCCACTTATCAATGACTCATTGATACAATGTTACTAGTGAGTGAAGGTGCTGCATATTTCTACCCTTAGCTGATAGTTTCTCATAGTCACACAGCACAAAAACAAACCCTTCAGTCCAACTAGTTCATGCCGAACATAACCCAAACTAAACTAGTCCCACCTGCTTGCTCCTGGCCCATATCCTTCCAAACTTTTCCCATTCAGGTACTTATCCAATTATCTTTTAAACACTATAATTGTACCCACATCCATTCCACCCTCAGGAAGTTCATTTCACACGTGAACCACTTTCTATGTAAAAAAAATTGCCCCTCATGACGTTTTTAAATCTCTCTCCTCTCAGCTTAAAAATGTGCCCCCTAGTCTTGAAAACACCCATCCTAGGGAAAAGACAAATACCATTAATTGTATCTATATCCCTAATTATTTTATGAATTTCTATCAGGTCGCCGCTCAACTTCCAACGCTCCAGTGAAAAAAGTTCCAGTGTATCTAGTCTTTCTTTACAACTCAGAAGTTCCATACCTGGCAACCTCCTGGTAAATCTCTTCTGAACGCTCTCCAGCTTAATAATATCTTTCATATAACTGAGTGACCAGAACTGGACACAGTTTTCCAGAAGAGGCCTCAAAAATGTACTGTACAATCTCAGCATGACTTAGAGGCATACAGCTGTACAACATGGAAACGGGCCCTTCAGTCCAACTTGTCCATGCCGACCAGATATCCTACATTAATCTATTCCCATTTGCTACCATTTGGCTCAAACTCATCTGAACCCTTCCTATTCATATACACAGCCAGATGCCTTTCGAATGCTGTAATTGCACCAGTGTCTGACTGTGACAGCTCATTCCACAGATGCACCACCCTCTGTGTGAAAAAGTTGCTCCTTAGGCCCCTTTTAAATCTTCCCCCTCTCAACTTAAACCTCTGCCCTCTAGTTTTGGACTCCACTATCATGAGGAAATGGACTTCCCAACTCCTATACTCAAAAGGACTGAGCAATGAAGGTAAGAAAGCCAAACGCCTCCTTAGCCACCCTGTCACGCAAACTTCAAAGAATTATGCATCTGAAAACCCAGGTCCCTCTGTTTTACAACACTACCCGATGCCCTACCATTAAAAGTTCCACCGTTATTTGTTGCACCAAAATACAATACCTCGCATTTATCCAGACTGAACTCTATCTGCCATTTTTCAGCCCATTGACTAATTTGATCATGTTCCAACTTCCAATATCTCCCATCTTTAGACAGTATCCTTGAGTTTTAGTTATTAGCATATTCAAGAGCTGAGCACCACCTATAAAAACAGCCCGGCATATCTGTCACTTCGTTGTTAGTTGATCTCACATCACTATACAATCAATATACTTAAGTTTGAAAAAGTCTCAGGTGAGCAGTTTTTCTTTGCGCAGTCCTCCTAGTCTCAAAGTCCACATTTCTGACAACCGCCTTCATCCCCCAGACTTTGTGAACATGAATAACAATGCCTTCCTGAAATTCATGATGTGGAGGTGCCGGTGTTGGACTCAGGTGGACAAGGTCAGAAGTCACACACCAGGTTATTGTCCAACAGGTTTATTTGTAGTACTAACTCTCTCTCTCACTAACATCTGACGAAGGGCTGAGGCTCTGAAAGCTTGTGTTTTCACATAAAGCTGTTGGACCATAACCTGGTGTTGTGTGATTTCTGACTTTTTCCTGAAATTTCTCGGAGAGTGAGCTTTGCTTTGAAACATTACTACTGGTTTCAATTTTGTAGCAGACACTGAAATGTTGATTGCCTGAGAGTAGTGCGGTCCTGAAGTGTTCCTTTTCATCTTGTACATTCTGTACTCTCCTTGAATTCAGAAATAGCACTTCTCTTGCTGCCTGAACTGGAGGGCGGGTCTTATGAGGAATGGTTGAGGGAGCTAGGGCTTTTTTCATTGGAGCGAAGAAGGATGAGAGGTGACTTGATAGAGGTTTACAAGATGATGAGAGGCATAGATAGAGTGGATAGTCAGAGACTTTTTCCCAGGGTGGAAATGACTATTACAAGGGGGCATAATTTTAAGGTGATTGGAGGAAGGTATAGGGGAGCTGTCAAAGGTAGGTTCTTCACACAGAGTGGTGAGCGTGTGGAATGCGCTGTCAACAGTGGTAGTGGAGTCAGATGCTTTAGAGACTTTTAAACAACTCTTGGATAGGCACGTGGAGGATAGTAAAATGTAGGGTATGCACGGTAGATTGATCTTAGTAGGATAATAGGTTGGCACAACATTGTGGGCTGAAGGGCCTGTTCTGTGCTGTACTGTTCTATGTTCTATCTTCTCTTTGCTGAGGGCACTAAGTTAAATGGCACCACAGGTGATGGATAATATAATTATGTTGCCAATGCTCATTAGCACATTCTGTTGCATTTTTCTGCAGATGAAGACAGTTACTTGGTCCTCCTCTGCTAGCACATTTATTCTTCAGTAACTTCCCTAGTTTATTAGATATCCTTCTCCAATTTTTAATTACTTTCCTGGAAACATTACACTCTCTTGATGTTTCTATCAGTCTTTGCAGCAATTTCCCTAAAATTTGAACTGCATACTTGTCATTTATTCTAAAACACGTACTGATAAATCATGCAATATACATTGTTTGTTCACTGGCTGGGAGACTGCTGCTAGAATTAGAACACAGAAAATCTAAACATTCCCGTGCGCAAATTTAAAAAAAGACACTTATTACTGATAAGAAATTAATAATCAGAATGCAGCTTAATCCCTGAAAACTAGAATTCACCTTGACACGATTAACTTTTACATGAGTATGTATGATATACTGAATTTTAACTATATATGCAATTAAACTGAGGAAACCGCCAAGTTCGAATTGTTACACAGTAGCTCATTAGTGAATACAAAATATTATTGTAATCTGAAATAAGAGTGCCATTCTGATAAACTTTTTATCAGACCTAGAAAATCAGATGTTTTCTCTCTCATCCTTTGAGATTAATAAGGACCTTAAAAATCAAAGTAATTCATCTCCTTGCTGTCGCTCTGTCAAGACATACAAAGACAGCAACCATACAGAGTAAATGAATTCTGTAAGATTCTTAACAACCACCTGTTCCACACACTACTCCAAGATGGGACAGTACAGTGGCTCAGTGATTAGCACTGCTGCCTCACAGCGCCAGGGACCCGGGTTCAATTACAGCCTTAGGCGAATGTCTGTGTGGAGTTTGCACATTTTCCTTGTGTCTGTGAGAGTTCCCTCCAGGTGCTCTGGTTTCCTCCCACAGTCCAAAGATGTGCAGGTTTAGGTGGATTGGCCATGGTTAATTGCTCGTAGTGTTCAGGGATGTGTAGATTAGGTGGGTTATAGGGGGATGGGTTTGGATGGGATGCTCTGAGGTTCAGTGTGGACTTGTTGGGCAGAAGGGCCTGTTTTCCACACTGTAGGGATTCTATGATTTAATGTACTATGCTAAGGAAAGTGAATTGAATTCCTTCTCCTGATTGCAATGTGTTACCCAGAGCTTTCCAAACTCTGGGTTGTGAACACCAGGGAATCACAAGCTAAAATTTTGGTGTCATGAGCTCTGAGGTAGCAATGACTGTCATGGAGCTTTGACCAAGTGCTAATAGCTATGTGGCCCCTCTAATTAATTAGAAGTTTTTAAAATAGTGGTCGTGATCTAACTGGCCAATCTTTGATGCCTGATACCTGCCTTGAAAAAAATATCCAACAGAAAAGTAACTGCTGTTGACTTAAAAGCGCTGGATTAAACAGTTTGCCCAAAGCTGTCTCTGGTCTCTCACCAGCAATCTCCCTGCTCTCACCATAACACGTTCACAGTTTTCTCATATCCACCACCTTCCGTTCTCTCATGGGCCTCTCACGTGTCTTTCCCCTCCCATGCCCACACTGGCCTCTCACTCCATCACTCGCCCTTCCACAATACGAGCACTGTCACGTCACTCACCTTCCACTCCACACTAGATTCTTACCCCTTTACCTCCCCCCACAACTCCACAGAACTCATCCCACCCCCACCATTTTGTGAACGTGTCTTCAATGAACAACTTCTAGCCACTGCACCACCAATCACACGATACGTAAGTAATGGGGATGTGGTGCAATCAGAATTTGTGCCTAATATCCGGATACTCTAGTTCACCTTCTACAAATACAAATGTCATACATGATCACAGTCAGCAGTGATCGGAGATCTCCAGGAGACTGGCACCTGTGCACCTGAGCCCTTGGGGAAGAGATATTGCTCTGCATTATGGGTTTTGCCAGGAATATGATAGGATGACTGTTCCTGTCTTATGCACCCTAACAAATCCCACTTCACTCACATTCTGTTATATAGCACAAAGTGCAAGCTGCGGAAGTTATCACTATGGAGCTCCTGTTTTCACCACACAGTCTCTACAAACACCAATCCCAAATGATTCCCCACACAGTTTTTTTTCCAATACTCAAGATTTGTACCATGGCTAGTCAATACAATCTCATCATGAATGGAACAAGCAGCAATGGATCTCTTAAAATCCAGAAACAGCACAAGTCCATTTGATCCAACATGTCTATGCTAGCCAATTAAAACCATCCAGCCTAATTCCACTTCCTAGCTAATAGACTTGCAGGTGACAGAACTTCTAGTTCATATCCACGTACTTTCTAAATGGGATGAGAACTTTTTCCTCCACCACCCTTTCAGGCTGAGTTCCAGACCACTACCGTATAAGTGAATAAATTTCAACTCCCCTTTAATTCTTCTAAAATAGGTCTTCCCTTTTCAATTCACCTAGACCCCTCATATTATTATACCTCAATTAAATCTCTCCTCAGCTTTCTTGGTTCCAAAGAAGGCAGGTATAACCTATCCAATATTTCCCCATTGATAGAGTATTACACTTCGGACAAAATTCTTTTGTATCCTCACTGTCACATCCATTCTGTAAACTAGAAAATTGGATTCGGATAGGTTTCCTTTAGGAGTAATGTACATCCCACAGAATGTAGGGACGGAGGGGATGGTGTCATTGTCAGATTGAGGATTGCAAATCATCTGGAAAATCTTCCCAAAGGCACCAATAAACACTTAATGAGCCAATATCTGCCCTTGCAATGACATGGGAAACATGTAACAGTCATTAGTGCACATACCACATTGTGATGATGTAAAGGAAAGGTTTAACAATGATCTGGACTCTCTCATGATCAATGCCTGAAGACAAGAAAATTACCCCTGTCGGCAGCTTCAATGCCAGAGAGGGACATGACCACATCATGGGAGCAGACGCCTGTAGTCAACAAGCAGTTGATAAAGGAAAAGTCAAATGGAATCTGTTACCTCCGTTGTTTGTCAAGCATGACCTTTCCGTTATCAATACCATGTTTCACTTGAACACGTGCACAGTTGTAAGCACTGGTATCCACTTAAATGTGCTTCTCAGACAAAAGAGGAAAAGGCTGGCAACAAGGCAACTTACTTCATGTGAGGAGTTAATTTACAGACAGACCACCGCTTGATCCACACCAAGCTGAGTTTAACAATCCAGTCAAGGCATTGCAAATAAACTTGTCAAGCCTAGCTAAAGCTAAGTGTGACAATCAATAACCCTACTCATGCTTAGACCTTGCTTTACAACTTGACACGACCTGCAATTTGATGTTACACCTCCAGGTAGGTAGTTAACGACCTTCAAGACTTTTATACAATGCCTGGGAGACTGGAAGTGTGAGCACCATGGGAATGATGAAAACATCTCCCCTCTTTTCAAGCAAAAACAGCTCACATTTGCAAGTCTTCTATTAGCCTCAGTCAACAATGAAGCATCAAGCCGATAAATATGCTAATGAAGTTCCAATATGCTTTAAGGGAAATGCATAATGACTGGCAAAACAAAAGCTGATGAAGTCCAATTTATAGCTGAGAGGCATAATCCACTTTTCTACAATGTGATTGGATACAACCTTTGCCTCTAAACCTAACAGTTAATGGAAATGAACAAACTACCGATAAGGCAACTGTTAAATATAGACTAAACACTTTACTGAGCTCCTCAACAGAGACCACAACATCTGAGTAGATCCTTGGCATCAAATTCAGCAGGTATCTGAGAAATGAGTTATTTTTTCCCACCTTCAACTAAAAAACTGAAAGTCACTCAAATCAAACAAGATAAGGTCTGGTTCACATGGCATTTCAGAGATTCAGAAGTGTTGACAACAAACTCCTGTGGGCTTCAAGAGGCCAATATAGCCAGCAATGGAACAGAATGAATTCAGTAATGTCAAAGTAAGTCTTCACTCAATTTCAAGAAACCTATTAGTCTACATATTGGTGGTTTATCTTGTAGATGACATCTTCCCAAAATACAAGGAGAAATCTTCTGGTCCTAGACGAGGCAAGAAGGAAAACATCCGAGGGAACTTAATTAGTCAAGAGTCCAAAATTCAAAATCTTGATGGCAGGATAAACTTTTACAATCAAGTTGTCTGACCTTAAGACATGGGTCAACCTTCCCAACTTGCAGGTGTTAGGAAGCCTATCTGCATCTCAATAAAGCACAACTCACTGAAATTAAGCATTAAGTTCAACATTATCAAGAAATACATGCCTTTAGGTACTTGATAGTGTACAAGAGGCACAGAACATCATAGAGACAGCAGTTTTACAGGATGGAGAAAGGCTCTTTGGTCCATTGTGTCCAGGGCAATCAAGCATCTATCTATTCTAATCCCATTTTTTAGTACGTAGCCCAGAGCCCTGTATGCTTGTGGAAGAAATTAGCATATTGTAGGAGGTTCGAGAAAAGTCAGTGTCAAAAAGGCAAAAAGACTACATGACAGACAGAATGTTAAAAGGAAGTGTCAACTCAAAAAGTGTTCAAACTCCCCTAGTTCTCAGTAACTGCTAGCTTAGTAAAACCTAATCACATTTTTGTCCTATAAAATTGTAAAATAAGTGCATGTTAACTAAACTTTAACCGAAGAATAAAGCCTGTAGCTCAGGAAGATGATGAGATTTGTGGAGAACGCTGAGCTTTGGACAATGAGATCACTGTTATCTGTCACCTCGACTAGTTTGTCTCTCTCTATAAATATCCTGTAACTCTGCATTGCTGCAGAGTCTTCAGTATCTAACCATTGTTAGCGTTGATTCTCTGCAATATCACGAATAAAATGTTCTCTTTACCTTGAAGTCTGACAGCTGCAGTCTGGTTATTCGCATATTAGAAGAAATTCTCTAACAATGCTATCAAGTTTCAACTGCTAATCTATATAGCTCAAATGTCTTGAGGGTTCCCGTGTCTTGCACCCTTTTAGGCTGGGTGTTCCAGATACCCAACATCATCTTGGAAAACAGATTTTGCCTCAAATCCCCTATAAACCACCTGCACTTTGCATTAATAGTGTCCCCTAGTTAATGCCCTCTTTATTAAAGGAAAATCTTTTCTCCAATCTGCCATATCTATGCCTCTCATAACTTTGTACACCTTACTTAGGTTCTCCCCAACTCCTCAGCTTTCTCCACTCTAAGGAAACCAACACCAGCCTATCCAGTCTCTAAGCATGTACGTGGCAATCGTGACCTCTTCCAGGACATTGCAGTAATTAGATGCTGCTTTGAATTTACAGTGATATGGCTTTAAATTATGGTTAGATTGATTTGTGGTGCAGGATCTCCAAGTGGAGCAAAAGTGACAAAGGGGAGGAGGGTGGCTGTGCTCATTGTCACAGTGGAGCAAAAGCAGCAAAGTAGATGGAGGTCAGAAGGGAAAGCAGAAGGACTTCAAGGCAAGGGTGCCACTGTTAAAGAAACCATAGCAACAGCCAAGATAAGGGTGAAAAGAGCTGAAAATTGCAGCATGTTTTCCTTTATTTTAACCAACCTGTTCAGAAAAGGTAATGCACACAGCTCTGGGGATGGGGATGGGGATGGGACTTGAACCCAGGTTTCCTAGTTCAGAGGTAGTAACACCAAGTCTGCAAAGTAGCTGTCCTACATTTCTGTTCTGTTCTGTTCTGTCTTGTCCTGACTTAACTGGAGTAATGTTATTTGGGGTAATGGCTTTAAAGTCCATGTAACAGAGAGTTGGGTGTCCAGCTCATAGTCATTGCAATGAAATGATTATATCTGGGGATGTGACAGCTCATACTGAGCAGCAGATGGTGAGTTCACAGTCATGGGGGGAGTCGAGGGGTTTCAATGTGGTGAGGAAGTGGAGTTGTACACTCTCATGAAGAGGAAGCAATGATCACAGAAAATGAGGGTGCAGGTGGTCTCAAGGATGGGATAGGTCAGATTCGTGTGGAGCCTTTTAAGACCTTGATAGTTAGCAGTTCAGGAGGAAGAGTCAGAATACTCAACATATCCATGTGGAAATGGGTGGAGGTGCTAGAGTAATGGGGTGACAAGGCAGTGTGGGTAAAAGATCATGGGAAGAGCTTGGTGGGTAGCAGGGGGAGGTTGTACATATTTGTTCTCAGATTAAACATAAATCACGCATTAATACTGAATGGAAGAGCTGAAAGAGTTAGAATTTAGGACAACTGCAGACCGTCCTTCTAATAAGGTGTCCAGAGATTGGAGAACCATGCCCACCTGAGTTCCATGCTCGATGAACCAGCATTGCTTCAGTACCCATAGCAATACATCACATTTCAGTAGGGTCCCATGAAGCCATGGAGCTCATTGGCATTTCGTGATGTGTGCAGTATTCACACATCCATGGAAGAAGGGAAAGATATGCAATCACTGAACAGCTAAGGGGCAGAGGACGACAGTCTCCAGGACTAGAACTTACACTTTCCCAGTCAGCCACTCACTATTGGTCCAGAAACAAGGTTAGTGGGTTGGAAACAGTACTACTAGTCTGCAGGAGATAGGATTTAGATCAACTCAGATTTATCGTGTAATTGAAAACTGTCCACTATACAGAATGGAAGAACAGGTATTATCAAGTAAGGGATATGAATAGCCAACGAGATGGAGGTGAGAAGGATGAAAACAGAGGGGCAGACTAATGGTTTGTCATATCAGACCAAGCAGCATGGACAATCTATATTTTGAGATGACTTCTGCAATTTTGTCATGAACTTTCAAATTCCACTCTGGGTTCGTGTTTCATCCTATAGGTTAATTATAATGTAACTATTTACTCGGTTTATCTGTTCATGCTGAAGTGTAAAGAGAAAAGTATCAAAAGGTTGCTTCAGTTACTAAAAGACAAATTAAATAAAATGATTCTATTCAAATAAATGTAATAGTAATTGATTTTATTATACATTTAAAAGGACATGAGTAGCTGTCATTTATTATTTCTCCATATTTTAGACCGGTTTCCCTTAGTCTTGGACTTAATCTTTGAAATTTGTAGTTTTAGTATCTGATCATTATTGCCTTGTAGTGATTTATGTATTTATATGCTTAATTGTAGCCAGTACTGGACAGTCCCAAATGCAGACATGGATAAAAGGATTGTTGAAGAAAAGAAGGCTACAAGAAGGCAAAGAATCTGCCTTTTAGCTTTCTGCTTAAATACAAGGTCACCCAAGTGTTCTTCTATCTGACCCTGAAAAGAATAGAAGCTGTTTGCCTTTAAGAACCTTGCAAAACCTAGCTTGAGGTGGGAGAAAGCCACAAGATAAACAGTAGCAGAAGTAAATAAAACTGCCTGATAACAACTCCAGATAATTGAAAAGTGAATAACATGTGAAACCAAGTCTGCCATCCCAAAATGAGAATTTGTATTGGTATGAATGACATACTTCACACGATAAACATTAAGAGCTTGAGGTATTCTGGGCACATGATTATCAGGGAGGATTAATCTGGTCAACCACTGAAGTCGTGTGAAGAGGTCCTGTTCAGAGGTTTTGCCACCAAAAGAATTCTTGATAAAGCCACACACTTCTACGCTGTTGTGTTCCCAGAGTCAGGTCACATCCTGGACCAAAAAACCCAAGAAGGAAGAAGTTCTACAACCAACAGGTACGATTTTAAAGGGAATGCAAAAATAGAGATTTGTGAGAATCACACAGTGCTGAAGAGGTCCTTGGGCCCATTGAATCTGCAATGACACATGTGAAACACCTAACGGTCAACCTTATCCCATTTACCAGCACTTGGCCCATAGCCTTGAATGTTATGACATGCCAAGTACTCATCAGGTACCTTGTCAAAAAAAAAGGTATGTGGAGCAACCTGCCTCTACCACCGTCCAAGACAGCGCATTCCAGACTGAAACCAACTTCTTCACATACCCTCCAAACCTTCTGTCCCTCACTTTCAACCTGTGTCTCCTACTGACTGACCCTTCAACTAAGGGAAATAGCTGCTCCTTATCCATTTTGTCTATACACCTCATTATGAGAAAGGGTGAATGCACACAAATCTTTAAAGATGGCAAGACAAGGAATATTGATTACTCTTTACTGTCACATACATTCAAATTAAACTGCAGTGAGAAGTGTGCACTGTCATTCGTACATAAGTGCCAATCACAGAATAAAATAAAGAAAGATAACTTAAAGACAGTCCAACTTTCCTTCTTCGCTGCTACACCATTGCTGGAGTCCCACTCTGGGCTTTCCAGCCAACGCTATGCTGTCGAGAGTGTCCTGCTGCTCTGGACTACACCAGTCCACGCCATGCCACTGTTGGGGGCCTACTCCACATGAAAAACAAGAGCCCTGCTCCAGACCTCACAGGCTGACCGACCAATTCAGCCATCACCTCCAAAAATGCCGCTGGAGCCCACTGAAGCCGCCTTCCACTAAAGAGCTCTCTCAGCCACCTGTTGCTCCAGGACTTGGCCCCATGATGCCCTTGGTATGTGGTCTCACTGTCATTCTGCGGATGCGGCTCCTCTGCTGCTCCAGGACACGGCCCCTTGGTCCATCCGGGGACTCGTCTGACCCACGTCCGATTGACCAACGTCGCTCCAGCCCGCACTCACTCCGGTGCCGCTGCAGGACATGGCCCGCATGCTCAGCTCCCACTCGGTCACCGGAGGCGACTCCTTCCTTCAGAGTTAAATACTGGAAGTTAAAAATAGTTAAAGGTTGCAGGGGTGGTGGGGGAGGGGATACTGCAAACGGGAGAGGGGAGAGAAGGAAGAAAAAGAAAAGAATGGAAAATGAAAAGGAACCGGCGAGCAGAGGAGCTCCGACCGTAGCATCTTACCTTGCCGCCATCTTGCTTGAGAAGAGTATTAAATAAAAATATTAAATTCTCAACTTTATTTATACAGGAATACAATGCAAAAACAAGAACGTTGTGCTAAACCTTCATAAATTACTGGTTCAGGTAAGCCTGCATAGTGTTTCATAGTTGTTTGGTTGCACAAAACGTGAATATTGCTCAAAAAAGAAATTTACCCAAGCTTTTCCTCTTGCATGCCTTCAAGACAATCTGTAAAAAATACCAAAGTAAAGCGAAAACAACATTTTTACTGTATGAGTAGAGTGTGCTAATTTGTTAGCAAATGGACTCTGATAGAGGTATTGCCACATAGAATGCATGAAATTTCATGACTACTGACAGTTAACTTTGTTTAAATTTACAGGTGGACTCTGACTGGTAAAGGCATTGCCCTGTAAATAAGCCAAAAAATGTTGTCACCTGTTCTATTGATTTGAAACAGGTGGAATGCGTGTACATGTTCTGTCTGTGAAAAACAGGGCCCTTTGTATTTATATATGTAGCTTCCAATACGCACAAATGTGCCACACTGTGAGCTGAAATGACAACCTTAAGTTGACTGTCTACATAATTCTTAACGTATTCAGGAGTATATAGCAAATGTCGCCCAATCAAATCTAGTGTTGGATACTGTCATTTGAGTTATGTAAGCATGGGCTGCATGTGTACAGTCAGTGCACTGCCCTTTCTAAACAATCAAAGGAGTCTGTTATTTGATATGATCTGCCAAAATTCAGGACATACGGTCTACATACCTAGCACCACGACAGCAGTGAAATTAACCCTAAACACATTAGTCATTTGTGTGATAAGCACAACACCCTTTGGCTTGACAACAGCATCTTGGTATTAGCAGGCACCACTTGAATTGCTATTGCATGGTAACAGCATGAAACAACTTCATTTGTTGCTCAAACTTCTGAGATACTTTAATTGCCTTTTCAGGGTATTCCATGATAGACTAAGCACTTTTCAGGACCTAAAGTAACAGCACTAGGCCTAATCATGAAGTCTCCTTGGGGTAGCCGTTAGCCTGCAGGATGGTTTTGATGTGTCCCATTTCAGGATCAAGCTTGCGAAGTGAGCAAATGGCTTGGACTGTTTTTGATCAATTTTATAGTGCATGCATAGCTGTAGGAATTCCACTGCATCCACTGACCAGTGAACACAGGCTTGCAACAAACAATAAATCGAGAATAAAAACAAAGTTGCTGGAAAAGCTCGGCAGGTCTGGCAGCATCTGCGAAGGAGAAAACAGAGTTAACGTTT
>NC_063333.1:72395471-72438418 GCF_021869965.1 Rhincodon typus | reverse complement strand
TACAGCATCCTAAGTTCTTTTTGTTTTTAATAAATCGAGAATCCCTGGCCAATTTCTCAAATAGGTCATCAAGGAAAGACAGCTCGCTTGACTGCTCCTTTCCAAAGGGGAGTTTGAGCACAGGATTGGTATAATTCACTAGAGCTACCAAACAGCTGACTCTGCTTTGCACTAGAGAATAGGAGACATAACACATGGCCAGATAGCAGTTGCAGTGAAAGACAGAAAGCAAGTTGCACAAATACTTGAAGCAGAGGAAGGTACAAGACTATGCAGAAGGTCCAGACAATGAGACTAGTTTTAGGATGTCTCAGCAAGGAAACAAAATGGTTGAGTGCATTTCTTCTCAGCTGTAGCATTCCTAGAAGCTTTTCATAAAAGGATTGAAAAATTGGAATGATGCTACAGATCCCAAGACTTATAATTTTTTTTAAACTGTTTCCTGATTTTAAGAAGGCTCCTGAATAAAGGATGTTGAGATCACTCCAACCTCTGCCAGGAGACTGACCCGTGTGATTTTCTTAAACTGGAGCAAGAGTCCCAGGCCAAGACTTCGAGAACATTAAGTGCAAGTTAGGGTTAGGATAGCTGGTCTGAGTGACCAAAGTGGGCAGTTTAAGGATACTCAAAAGTGACTTGCAAAGGACACTAGAAAACTTGCCTTGCTGTGACAAGGATTAAAGAACCAACTGTAAAGCCAGGAACAGCACAAGACTCATTGAGTCATACCTACATACTCACATACCTACTGAGAGTATAGCGTAGCATACAGATCATACAGTATTATGAGTTGAATTAATTATATAATCTGGAATTACTTTTTCTGTAGTTTGGTATGCTAGTTGTTTGTTATGTAATATTTAAATGGTGATGCTTTCAGTTTGTTACAGTAATATTTTAACATGTGAAATCCTGATATACAATTCTTTTTGTTGATTACTGGGAAATTCATATCTCTTTACAAGTTATCAATCTACAAGGGGACAGTAATGATGAACATGTCAATATGTATTAAGAGGAGCAGCATGATATTTGCCAGAAGGAATATACTTACCCAGTTTTTGACTGATTCACCGCACCTACAAGTAACTTCACTGTCTCAGGATTAGATTCCATGCCATTATGTAAATTCAAAAATCTTCTGACAAAGTCATCAGGTGACATGTATCGCTCCCCATTCTTCTCAATAGTTGCATACTGAAAAAAAATGTCATTAATACATGGCATTACATATGGAGGCTTTAACTTCTAAAGTCATTCTAATTTCTACACTTCCATATTACATATTATACACTTCTTCCTTGCCCATTTTTCACTACAGTTCACAGATAGTAGGAACTGCAGATGCTGGAGAATCTTAGATAACAAGGTGTAGAACTGGATGAAAACAGCAGGCCAAGCAGCATCAGAGGAGCAGGAAAGCTGACATTTCGGGCCTAGACCCTTCTGCAGAAAATTTTCTGAAGAAGAGTCTAGGCCCGAAACATCAGATTTTTTTCTCTACAGTTGTTTGTTTTACCTATCATCACATGCGAGTTATCACTGTCAAGGCCAGTATTAGTAGCTCATCCACAATCACCGTCAAGAAAGTCATGATGTGCATGAACTGCCTTCTTGAACTACTGCAGTTTATTTGGTGTAGATACACCCACACTGCTGTTCAGAAGAGAGGTCCAGGATTTTGATCCAGAAACAGTGAAACAGTGAAATTATTCCAAATCAGGACGGTCAGTGGTTTGGAACGTTCAGGTAGTAGTGGTCCTGTGTGTCTGCTATCCTTGTTCTTTATCCTAGTGGTTCCAACTGACCCAAAATCTTAAGTGAATTAGCACATAAATAATCTGACTACAAGAGCAACTCAGAGGTCAAGAATGGTGAGTAACCCACCTCCTCACTCCCACAAAGTCTGTAAACCATCTCATCCATTCGCAGTCCCTCGCTGACGAGGATAACTCTCTTCCACTCTCAGGGCAAGTCCACAGGTGGCTGTACAGACTGATGTGGCTAATGCAAGCTCTGTTACACTTGGGACAGAAGGTAGTCACACAAAGGGGTAAGGTGGGGCGTTGGTGTGGCAGCGTGCTCAATTCCCTGGTTTCCACTGGCTTCCGCTTTTACCTGAAGGCAAATCTCGAAGCACTCAACGTCGTCCTGGATGCTCCTTCTCCACTTTGGATGATCTTGGGCCAATGATTCCCAGATGTTTATGGGAATGCTGCACTTTGCCAGTGAGGCTATCACTGAAGCGCTCCTCTGTCTACCTGGGGCTCACCTGCTGTTTCAAAGCTGAGAGTACAGCACCTGCGTGTCAGTCATGCTGATGATGTGCTCAGCTCATTGTAGCCGATCAAGGGTGGTCAGTGCCACGATGCTGGGGATGTTGGCCTCATCGAGGATGCTGGTGTTGGTGCATCTTTCTTCCCAACAGATTCGCAGGATCTTGCACAGCCAGCGTTGGTGGTACTGCTCCGGCGCCTTGAGGTGTCTGCTGTAGACAGTCCCCATGTCAGAGTCATACAGGAGGACAGAAACCATCACAGCTCTGTAAACCATGATCTTGGTGTTGGATCTGAGATTGACGTCCCCAAACACCTTTTCCTCAGGCGGCTGAAGGCTATGCTAGCATGCTGGAGGTGGTGCTGAATCTCTTCCTCAACAGCTACTTTGGCCGACAGGACACTGCTAAGGTACTGGAAGTGATCAACATTGTCCAATGTCTCCCTGTGGACTTTGATGTTTGGGGGTTTTGCTCAACAATGCCGGGCCAGGTTGGTTGAAGACCTTGTCTTGTAGATGTTCAGGGTGAGACTGATGTTCTCATATGCCTCCATAAAAGGTGCTGACGATGGCCTGGAGTACATCTTCCAAGATTCCATATACGCAAACATCGTCTGCGTACTGCAGCTCAATGACACTGACTGGTTTGACTTTGGTTCTGGCTTCAAAGCGGTGGCGGTTGAATAATTTCCCTCAGGTTTTGTAAGTTAGCTCCACTCCAGCAGGGAGCTTGTTGGCGGAGAGGTGAAGCAGCGCAGTGAGTTAGATCGAGAACAGTGTTGGGTGATGACGCAGCCTGCTTGACACCAGTCCAAACGAATAATGGATGGGTGGTGGAGCCATTTGTCATTACCACAACTTCCTTATCGTCATAGGGCAGACGAAAGATGGTGACAAACGTCATGGTTCAACCAAAGTGGAGAAAGACACCCCATAATGCTTCACGACTGACTGTGTCACAAGCCTTTGTAAGGTCAAAGAAGGCCATATACAGGTGTAAATTCTTTTCTCTGCATCTGTCCTGCACCTGTCGCACAGTGAAAATCATCTGTTGTGCCCCTCCGTGGCCAAAAGCCACACTCTCAGGGCTCTGTCATCAATCTGAGCAACTTTGATGGACAGTGCGGGAGAGCATGCCAGGAACAGCACCAGGCACACCTGAAGTTGAGGTATCAACCTAGTGCAGCCACCAAACAGGACTATTTGCACGCCAAACAGCAAATGCAGCAAGAGATAGACAGAGCTAAGCGAGCCCACAACCTACGGATCAGAAGTAAGCTCTGCAGTCCTGCCACATCCAGTCGTGAATAGTGATGGGAAATTAAACAACTCACTGGAGGAGGAGGATCCACAAATATCCCCATGCTCAATGACGGAAGAACCCAGCACATCAGTGCAAAAGATAAGGCTGAAGCATTCGCAGCAATATTACAAATTATAGCTACCAGTCTTCAAACAATTTGATTCACTCCACGTAATATCAAAAAACGGTTACAGGCACTGGATACTGCTAAGGCTACAGGTCCTGACAACATTCCGGCAATAGTACTGAAGACTTGTCCTTCAGAACTTGCCGCTCCCCTAGTCAAGCTGTTCCAATACAGTTACAACACTGGTATCTACCAGACAATGTGGAAAATTTCCCAATTATGTCCTGTTTACAAAAAGCAGGACAAATCCAACCTGGCCAATTACTGCCCCACCAGTCTACTCTCAATCATCAGTAAAGTGATGGAAGGTCTCATCAACAGTGCTATCAAGCAGCACCTGCTCAGAAATAACCTGCTCAGTGACGCCTAGTTTGGGTTCCACCAGGGCCACTCAGCTCCTGACCTCATTACAGCCTTGGTTCAACATGGACAAAAGAGCTGAATTCCAGAGGTGAGGCGAGAGTGATAGCCCTTGATATCAAGGCTGCATTTGATCAAGTGTGGCATCAAGGAGCCCTAGTAAAACTGGAATCAATGGGTATCAGGGGGCAAACTCTCTGGTGGTTGGGGTCATACCTGACACATAGAAAGATGGTCATAGTTGTTGGAGGTCAATCATCTCAGCTCCAGGACATCTCTGCAGGAGTTCCTCAGGGTACTGTCATAGGACCAACCATCTTCAGCTGCTTCATCAATGACCTTCTCTCTATCATAAGGTCAGAACTGGGGATATTCAATGATGACTGCACAATGGTCAGTACCATTTGTGACTCCTCAGATACTGAAGCGGTCCATGTTCAAATGCAACAAGAGCTGGATAATTTCCAGGCTTGGGCTGACAAGTGGCAAGTAACATTCACACCACACAAATGCCAGGCTTTGACTATAACCAATATGAGACAATTTAACCACCATACCTTGACATTCAATGGTGTTACCATCACTGAATCCCCCACTATCAACATCCTATGTGTTATCATTGACCAGAGACTCAACTGGGCTCACCATATAAACACAGTGGCTACAAGAGCAGATCAGAAACTAGGAATACTGCAGCGAGTAACTCACCTCCTGACCCCTCAAAGCCTGACCACCATTCACCATCAAGTCTGGAGTATGATGGAATACTCCCCACTTGCCTGGATGAGTGCAGCCCCAACAACACTCAAGAAGCTTGACACCATCCAGGACAAAACAGCCCGCTTGATTGGCACTACATTCACAAGTATCCACTCCCTCCACCACCGATGCTCAGTAGCAGCAGTGTGTACTATCTACAAGATGCACTGCAGAAATTCACCAAAGATTCTCAGAGAGCACTTTCCAAACCACGACCACTTCTGTCTAGAAGAACAAGGGCAGCAGACATATGGGAACACCGCCACCTTCAAGTTTCCTTCTAAGCCACTCACCATCCTGACTTGGAAATATATCGCTGTTCCTTCACTGTTACTGGGTCAAAATCCTGGAATTCCATCCCTAATAGCATTGTGGATCAACCTACAACAGGAGGACTGCAGCGGTTCAAGAAGGCAGCTCACCACACCTTCTTAAGGACAAGAAATGCTAGCCAGCCAGCAACGCCCACATCCCACAAATGAATAGAAAATAAACCTTGGATACACCACACGGCATGTTACACACCACAAGCTCAGCATCACCCCAGGCCTGCATGAAGTGGAGAGGACTGTCCATCAGCTTAACAATAACAAGAATGCTAGAACAGACAGTATCCCCGCTGAGGCACTGAAGTGCAGAGGGAAAGAGCTCTTGGTGCAGCTACATGCTCCTGTCTGCCTCATCTAGGAGAAGAGCACCCTGGGAGAGCTCCAAGATGCTACAGTCATGAGCATTTTCAATAAAAAAAAGGAACAAGTCTGACTGTGATAACTATAGGGGAGTCTCCCTACTGTTGGCCATTGGTAAAGACATTGCCAAGGTCCTCCTCAACTATCATCTCTGTATGGCTGAGGAACCTCTCCCAGAGTCACAAATCTACTGCATCTACAAGGCACAGATCAGAAGTGTGATAAATGAGCTCAAATAATACTGATGAAGCCTGACAGAAATCAGAATAAAACAATATTTTTGATTGACACAATTCCACAAAAGATTCACTTCCCCCATGACTAATGCACAGTCACAGCAGTATCCAGATGCACTCTAGAGATTAATTTAGACAGCACCTTTCAAATCAATGACCACTGCCATCCAGAAGGACAAGATCAGCAGATACATGTGAACATCACCAACTGCAAACTCCCCTCCAAGCCACTGACCACCCTGACTTGGAAGTATTCCATTTCTTTACTGTCTCTTGGTCAAAATCCTCGAACATCCTTCCTAAAAACATTGTGGGTGTGCCTACATCAAATCTGTAAGAGTTTAAGAAAGTAGCTCACCATCACCTTAAAGACAACTAATGATAGGCACGAAATCTTAGCCCGCATCTCATGAATGTATAGAAAGGAATAATCTGTGAACATCTCCAGAGGAAAGGTCTGTGCTGAAGGCGGTTAGGCCAAGGACACTATCTTGAGGAATTACTGGATGCCCTGGAGCTGAAATGACTGACGTCCAAGAACTACAACCATCTTTCTTTGGCCTAGGCTTGACTCCAATCTGGGGACAGTCTTCCACTTGATTCCCACTGACACCAATTTTGCTAGAGCTGTTTAATACCTGATTCATTCAAATGCTGCCTAAGCCAAAGACACTCACTCTCACCTCACTGCTGGAGTTCGTTTGAACCAAGGCTGTAATGAGGTCAGGTACTGAGTGGTCCAAGCCAAGCAACAGTGAGCATGTTATTTCTTTGCAGCTGCCACTTAGTAAAACACACTCAACAATCCCTTCCATCACTTTGCTGATGATCGAGACCAAAAGGGTGGTAATCAGTAGGTTGGAATTATCCTGCTTAACTACACTGCAGCTGCTCCCAGTCGACAACTTCCTTGTTTAAGCCTCAGATCAACTTGAGATTTTAAATTAAACTTAGTCAGCTGATCTTGCTTAAATGCTAAATGCAAATACCACTATATTTAAAAGGAATATTAACCCTTAAATCTTCCACACTGAATAAATTCCTAAGCTTTCCGATCTGTACCAGTTGCATAAATACACTGTAACAACATCGGAGCTCATGATTGTTGACTATTAGATAAATTGACAGTGTTCCTTTATCAGAGGTCCAATGCCATTTGTAATTTTTAAGGTTGAGGCCACATTGGACAGTCAGGCATTAAACCTTATATATCTGAAAACAAACTTCATGAAGGGGAGGTTTGGGATGATGGTAGCGAGACTCAGGTGGAAGCAAGAAGTCAATTATCCAGTTAACAGGTTGACGGTAAGTGGAACTTGGTAAGGTGCATCCTCAATAGTGTCAGAGATGCCACCTCATCGACCCCCTTCCAAAGGGGTCACGGTATGTTGGTGTGCCTGTTCCCGGATGTTCCCTACAGGAAGAGGGAGGAATATCAATATTTAATGCATTGCATGACATGCCTGCTATAGCTGAAGTGTGCAGAATCTTCAAGAAGTAGACGTGAGTTTGGCAACATTGATATTTATGGAAGGGAGAGTTTGAGCATCTGGTTGTTAGGCATATGTACAAAGATTTTAATGACTACATGATGGACCTATGTGCAACGAAGAGCATTAGACTGTATAACCAGTCTCTGTAACCTGAGTGGATCTTCCCTTAAATAAAGGAGAGGCTGCCTTTAAGGAATACAGGTTAATCATGCATGCACACACAATGTTGAGTATGCAGTCATTCAGCAATGCACTTTGCTCTAGACTGCATGCTACAAACACATTGATGAACAGGCAACACAACATTTATGTGCTGCTTGCCTTAATGGGATTGAGTGTGGTGTTGTGATCCACACATTCAATAACATGCCTTGACAAATTTTCTCCCTTTGAATTTTAAGTAAGAAACTCATAAATTCATAGAATACTTTCAAGATATTTTCTTAGCGTATCACATTCTGGAAATGACCAGACAGCAGGTTATAAAATACTCAATATTGTGTAATATAATAAGATTAATTAAAGACCTTAAAGTAAAGGCACCCCTAGGAAGCAGCAACCACAAAATGTTTGAATTTTTACATCCAGTTTGAAAGGGAGAAGACTGGGATCAGGCCAAGTATTTTGAATCTAAATAAGGAGAACTATGTGGACTTGAAAGCTGAGTCATCTGAAGTGAACTAGCATTCTTGGCTAGCAGATTGATCAATAGAGAAAAGAAGTATTCACATTTCAGAATACTCAGCATAAATACATTCCTAATATAAAAGATAAATTCTAAATGGACAACCCACCATCCATGATTAACTAAAGTAGTTAGATAAAGCTGAAGGAAAAAGTATATAACTGCTGATAGCTGATAGATCAGACAACTAGTCAGAATTTTAGAGAGTGACTAAGATGTTATTCAGTAGGAAGAAATGAAGTCTTTGGGAAGCTAGTTAGGAATGCAGAAAGAGACAGCAAGAGTATCTGATTAGGCAGGCGATCAATAGTTATTGGGGGTAGATGGGAATGTGGAATTCAAAACACAGTTTATTGAATGGCAAAACAGATTTGAGGGGTCAAATGGTCTACTTCTGCTTTTATTTCATACGTTCACAGTTTCAACAGATTTTTAAAAAGCTAAACAGCAAGTAAAGCAAGTGCTGGTCCTCTGGAGAATAAGAATACAGAGTTAATTATAGATGAGAAATTGATAATTAAAAAATATTTTGCTTCTGTCTTTACTGTAGTGCGTATTAGAAACATTCCAGTAATAATTGTAAATCAGGAAGTAGATGTAGAGAGGGAGTTTGCAAAATTTAAGTTACAAAGGAAGTAGTACTGAGCAAACTAACTCCATCAGAGTGGCAAGTAGTAAATATAATTCGTCTTTTCAAGCAGGGAGGGAGGCAGAAAACAGTAAAGTATAAGAGTATCCCAAACTATAAGATACTTAGCTTGATGTCTGTTATGGGGAAGGTGTTAGAATAGGTCATTAAAGAGATATGATTGGGCATTTAGAAAAACTCAAGGTAATCAGAAAGAGTCAGTGTGGTTTCAAAGGGAAATCATATTTAATCAATTTAGTGGATTTTTTTGAAGGAGTAATATGCATTGTGGATAAAGGGAAGTCTGTGTACATGCTGTACTTGGAATTCCAGAAGGCATTTGACAAGATTCCACATAAAAGGTTATTGGCAGAGTAGGAAATCATGGTATAGAGGGGTGACATTGTGTATGAACAGAACATTGGTGGAACACAAAGTTATGCATAAATGCATTATTGTCTGATTGGCAGGAGGCAACTACTGCAGTACCGCAAGGGATCTGCACTGGGACATCAGTCTTTTACAGACCACATCAATGACATGAATGAAGGCAGCAAAGGCATTGTAGCTACATTCACAGATGACACCAAGATAGGCAGGAAAGTATGTTGTGAAGAAGACATAAGAAGGCTGTAGACGTATATAGATAGAACGAACGAGTGGAATTTAGAAAAGTGACGGATGACAAAGATCCTGAGTGGTCCTGACAGACGTACGTGTAAACGATTTTTCATTGTGTGGATCAGTACGAATCTAGCAGGCACTGATTTAAAATTAGGGCTCACACATTTGGGACAGAGCTGAGGAGATATTTTTGTCTCAATGGGCTGTGCAACTTTGGAACTCTCTGCCTCAAAATACTAGGGAGGTAGGTCGTTTAACATTTTTAAGGCAGAGGTTCTTGTTAGGAAAAGAATCAAAGGTTATCAGGGTAGAAAGGAATCTTGAACTTGAAACACCAATGGATCAGCTATTGAATACTGAATGGCACAGGCTCAAGGAGGCAAATGGTCTACTTCTGCTCCCATTTCATATATGTTTGTATGTCATGACATGAAAGTTTGTACAAGATTGTTTTCCAATAGCAATGCAAGAGTAATTGTAGCATAAGACGAGTCTATATCATACAATAGATACAATAGAACATGCTATGATCTTGATTTTTCAATTACAATATTCAATCGGCCTTTTTTATCTCGCTTTGCATTACGGCCAGAGAAAAAAAGTGAATGGCCGTTCAAAGCTACCCCATCATTTACCTGACAACTGAGAGGTACGAGTAAAACCATACAGATCATAATTTTCGTTATCTTTTTCACCCTTGTTATATATGACATGAAAGTTCCATTTCCAAACCTTTTGTTCTTTGGTTCTCTTTTTTACAACCCATTTAAAATCAAACTTACTTGAACAATTTGGAACATTTAGTAATTTCAATTAATCTTGATGTCAACTTGTTCATCCAAAATCCTGGTGAGTGTAGCCTGAATCAAATACAGCCCCATTAGCTGATCCCCACAATGCCACTGATCTACATTAAATCCTACCTGAGCAATTTCTCAATTTTAAAATTCTTATGCTTGTTTTTAAATCCTTCCATGGCTTCGCCTCTCCCTATATCTCGAATTTTCTCCAACCTCACAAATCTACAAGCTTTCTGCATGCATATAGTTCTAAATTCTCATGCATCCCAATTTTTAATTGTTCCACCACTGCTAGAGCTCTGGAATTTCATTCTTAAATCACTCCATTTCTCTTTCCTCCTTTTCAGATACAATCTATCTAGCCCCATTGACCATGCTTTTGGGCATCGCAGTAATGTTGTCAATTGTGGTTTGGCACCTGAGGACATTCAACTGCCTTGAAGATTCAATGACTTTAAAACGCATTAAGCTGATGATTTTATGGTCCTTACTGCCCTTATTATGATTTATCATGACTTATCATGATTTCTCTCTTGACTGAAACTGTGCATGTGAATAACTTCATTAAGTAAATAAAAATTAAATTACTAAATCAAGTGTCCAAAAGGTTGGATGCAATTTGATTCTATTTTAAAATTGTAAAACCTGTAAACTAGGGATTAATGTATCAGAGATATTAATCCACAGACTCACTGCCCTTCACGTCCTCAAAAAAACCTTACAATGATACTATCAAAGTGACTGCTTTGTCAGCTTACTAGCAATTTGTTATTGGATCTAAAAAGTTATTGTTCAGATTATCCATAACACAATGGTAAATATATTTTAGTCTGACAGAATCACAGAACATTTACAACAGCAGGCCACTCGGCCTGTCATGTCTGTGCCATTTCTCTGAATGAAGAATTCATCCAGTGCTATTCCTAGGCTTTGTCATTGTAGCACTGCACATTTTTCTTTTTAAGTTAATAATCCAAATCCCTCTTCAATTCCTCTATCAAACCTGCCTCCACCACACACGCAGTGCATTCTAGATCCTAAACACTTGCTGCAAAAGACCTTTTCCACCATAGTGCCATTTCTTTGCCAATTACAATAAAATTTGCATGAACCAGCAATCAGAATTTCCATACCCCATTGCATCATTAGTGTTCCTTTATAAAATACCATATTTTCAGGCTGAAGTGAATGTAAAAAGAATCATCTGAAGACTTCTTCCCTCCGTTTACAATGAAAAGAGTCAAACGTGGTGACGCTCCAAGCCTGCATACGTTGCAGCATATGACAAAGCAGATATTCATTTGTTTTTGAGATAACAAGGTGTAGGGCTGGATGAACACAGCAGGCCAAGCAGCATCAGAGGAGCAGGAAAGCTGACGTTTCGGGCCTAGACCCTTCTTGGCCTGCTGTGTTCGTTCAGCTCTACACCTTGTTACCTCAGATTCTCCAGCATCTGCAGTTCCTACTATCTCTGATTCATTTGTTTTCAACTGCTTTGGTGTGAGAGTTATATAGCATGGAAACAGACCTTTCAGTCCAACTTGTCTGTGCGGACCAGATATCCTACACTGATCTAGTATCATTTGCGAGCATTTGGCCCATATCCCTCTAAACCTTTCCTATTCATATTCCCCTCCAGATGTACTTTAAATGTTGTCATTGTACCCACCTCCACCACTTCCTCTGGCAGTTCGTTCCATACACACACCATTCTTTGTGTGGAAAAGTTGACCCTTAGGTCCCTTTTAAATCTTTCCCCTCTCACCATGCCCTCAAGTCTTGGACTAACCTACCCCAGGAAAAAGATACTGACTACTCACTCTATCCATGCACCTCATGATTTTATAAACCTCTAAAACGTCACCCCTCAGTCTCTGATGCTCCAGTGAAAAAGGCCCCAGCCTATTCAGCATCTCCCTGTAACTCAAACTCTCCATTCTGGCAACATTCTTATAAATCTTTTCTGAACCCTCTCAAGTTTAACAACATCCTGCCTACAGCAGGGGGACCAGAATTGAACATAATATTTTAAAAGTGGCCTCACCAATGTCCTGTTCAGCCCCAAATGACGTACCAACTCCTATACTCAATGTACTGACCAATAAAGGCAAGCATGCTAAACGTCTTCTTCATCACCCTGTCTACCTGCAACTCTACTTTCAAGGAACTGTGCACCTGCATCCCTAAGTGTCTCTTGTTCAGCAACACTCCCCAGAGCCCTATCATTCCCTACCATTAACTGTATAGTTCCTGTGCTGGTTTGCTCTACCAAAATGCAACACCTCATATTTATCTAAATTATACTCCTCTGCCACTCCTCAGCCCATTGGCCAATCTGATCAAGGGTGGAGACTGGTGGCAGAAGACAAAAATAAACTTAGAATAATGGGTTGAATAATTCAGGTTAAAATGTTACAGTAGTAAAAACGAAGTTTAGACGAGAGCACAAAACTGACAGCTTTCTTTTGGTGATGTGTGTGTCCTTTTAAGGGAACTGAATTGGTGATCAAGCCACAACCCATGGCATCGGGACCACACGTGGAGAGATAAGTAAAACTTCATAGATCATCTGACAAGATCATGAGAGTGTCAAGAATGTGTGACGTGGTCTTGGGATACCAATATAAGTGTGCAAAAGCGAATATTACCCTGGAGGTAACAAACATGAGACGGTAAAAAAGACATGCACTGAAAAACAGGTCTCTGACATGTACATCTATTTGACGAAAGGATTAGCGTGGCTTGGAAAAACACAAACGCGTATTTAAATGATAAGAGACTGACGCAAAATCCATAGAAAAACTGACTGTAAAACAATGAAAGTAGTATTAATGAAAACGATGTAAAACGAATTGCAATCAAAATGAAAAGTGTGACTGGCTATTATGTCAAAATGTTACAGAAATGAAAGAATATGGATTCTGGGAGGAGTAATAGTGGACTGAGTGAAAGGGCCCATTGGATAACATACAGATACCCCATCCTGAGAGTTTGTATGATGCATGTATTCTGGTGTTTACCATGTATATTGTGGCTCAAAAGGGGGGTACCTGCATTTGGAGGTTGTTACCACTCAAATCATTCATAAAATTGGCAAGGGAGGAAATATATTGAAGAAGTATTCTCAGGACGGATACAGATGAAGAGAGTTGGAGAAATTTTGAGTCCATGCATGATGTTATTTTACTGTTACTGGGTGAGGTGATCTGTGGACAGGGAACTGGAGGATAGAAACAAAAACAGAAATTAAGGAACTTGAGTCTGGAATATACTGAATTTTAGAGCAAATTATGCAATATATATATATAAAGGGTCAGTCCCCAAAGACCACTGCGATCACTAATTTGATGATATACCCTATTGCTGTATTCTTTGTTTTGATGCTAGTTATTTTCATTGCAGTTTTAATCTTCTAGTGCAGGTTACATACTCTTATTATACGTTCTTGCGTGGCTGTCGCTGATTTGCATCTGCATTTGCAACTGTAACGTGCTGTCAAATATTATTAGGGGTGGAATGTATCAGAAGGGCCGAAGGCTAAATGTTAATGATGATATTCGACAGCTGCATGAGAAGATAGATTGTATAGGAGGGGCTGAATGGCTAAAATTGTTGACAATACTTGAGAAGCTGCATGGCCTTGGAGGAGTCTTGTAAACATTCCTTTACGGGACGAAGACGGCACCTGCAACTTGTTTTTCTGTAGCTGTGTCGGTCTTTCTGTATCTGCTTTCTTGGTGCTGGCCATTTGTCACACTGCATAAGAGAGAGAGAGTTTCATTCCAAAACGCTGGATTTTGCCTTGGCTCAGAATCATCGACAGTGCCAGGAACAAACTTAAGCCTCCAGACGAGCCATCAATCAAGGGGGGAATTGCTATGGTCGAGCTTTCTCTTAATTATATTTACCCGAACCTGAAATGAACTGTTTGGATACACACTGTGATCCAGGACAACGACATGCTTGCCTTCATCAGTCGGGGCACTGAGTATAAAAGTTGGAAAGTTAAGCTGCAGCTGTATAAAATTTCAGTTAGGCCACATTTGGAATGTTGTTGACAGATCTGGTCACCACACTATAGGGAAAATGTGGAAGCTTTGGAGATGGTGCAAAAGAGGTTTATCAGGAGGTTGCCTGGATTGAAGTGTATTAGCTATAAGGAGAGGTTGGATAAACTTGGATTGTTTTCACTAGGGAGTCAGAGGCTGAAGGCAACGATCTGATAGAAGTAAATAAAATTAAGAGAGGCATGGATAGGGTGGGGAGTCGGAGTCTTTTTCCAAATGACAAATACCAGGAGCATAGGTTTAAGTTGAGAGGGGGGAGTTTAAACGAGATGTGCAAGGAAGTTTTATTACACAAAGACTGGTGGGTGCCTAGAACACACTGCCAGTGGAGGTGGCTAAAGCAGACACAATAGAAACATTGAAGAGATATTTAGGCAAACTGATGAATGGGCAAGAAATAGAGGGATATAGACCTTGTGCAGATGAATGGGATTAGTTTAGAATGGCATCATGGTTGGCACAGACATTGTGGGGGAAAGGGCCTGTTCCTGTGCTGTATGATTCTATATATAAGATATAGGAGCTGCATTAGGCCATTCAGCCCATCGAATCCGCTCACGCATTCAGTCATGGATGATATGTTTCTCACAGTCTCCTGCCTTCTCCTCATAACCCTTGATATTCTTACTAATCAAAAACCTATCCTTTTCCATCTTACAAACGCTCAATGACTTGGCATCCACAGCCTTCTGCGGCAATGAATTCTACAGAATCACCACCCTCTGACTGAAGAAATTCCTCCTCGTCTCAGTTCTAAAGGGTCGTCTCCTGACTCTAAGTTTGTGTCCCTGGGCTCTAGTATCTCCTACAAGTGAAAACATCTTCTCCACATTCACTCTGAGCCTCTCAGTATTCTGTAGGTTTCAATGAGATCCCCCTCATCCTTCTACACTCTAACAAGTACAGACCCAGAGTCCTCAATTGCTCATGTGACAAGCCCTTCATTCCCAGGATCATTCTTGTGAACCTACTCTGGATCCCTCCAATGCCAGTACATCCTTCTGAAAACTGCTCACAATATTCCAAATGTGGTCTGACCAGAACCTTATACAGCTTCAGCAGTACATCCCTGCTCGTGTTCTTGTCCACTTGAAATGAATGCTAACATTGCATTTACCTTTCTAACTTCCAACTGAACCTGCATCTTAACCTTAAGAGGATCCTGAACTAGGACTCCTAATTCCCTTTATACTTCAGATTTCCAAAGCCTTTCCCCATTTAAAAAATAGTCTATGCCTCAAATATTCCTACAAAAGTCCTTAAATGCAGTTTCCCAATTTGCATTCCATCTGCCATTGCTTTGCCCACTCTCCTTGGGTGTCCCAGTCCTTCTGTAGTATCTCCACTTACTCAACCTTACCTATCCCTCCACCTGTCTTTGTGTCACCTGCAAACATAACAACAATGTCCTAAGTTCCTTTGTCCAGATCGTTACTGTACAATATGAATAATTGTGGCTCCAACACTGGCCCCTGCGGAACTCCATTAGTCACCAACTGCCATCCTGAAAGGGACCTCTTCATCCCCATTCTCTGTCTTCTGCCAGTCAGCCAATCTCTACCCACTGCTAGTACCTTCCGCTCAACAGTAGGGCTCTTACTGTATTTAACAGCCTCCTGCGTGGCACCTTGTCAAAGGCCTTCTGGAAATCCAAATAATCACGTCCACTGGCTCTTCTTCGTCCAACTTGCACATTACCTCCTCAAAGAAGTCTAACAGATCTGTCAGGCATGACGTCCCATGATGAAGCATTGCTAACTCAGCCAGATTTCACCATGCAGTTTCAAACACTCCACAATCTCATCCTTAAATTAGACTCTAGAAACTTTCCAATGTCCAAGGACAGGCTAATTGGCCTATAATTTCCCATCTTCTGCCTCCCTCCCTTTTTAAGTGAGGGTGTTACATTAGTCATTGTCCAGTCCTCTGGAGCCCTCCCTAACTCCAGTAATTCCTGAAAAATTATCACCAACATCTCCACAAATCTCCTCGCTTACCTTCTTCAGGTGATTTATCCACCTTCAGACCTTTCAGCTTCCCCATCACCTTCTCCTTCATGATGACTGCTACACTTCCCTCTTCCCCCTAATTGTTTTGATGTTACTGGTGTCTTCCACTGTGAAGACTGATGCAAAGTACCTATCAAATTCCCCCATCATTTCTTTGTACTTCTTCAGGTTCATTTTTCAGTGGTCCAAGGTCCACTGTTGCCTCTCTCTCATCTGTTATGTATCTAAAAATACCTGCAATCTTCTTACCGTTATATTTCATCTTCTCCCCTCTTATTGCTTTTTTGTTGTCCTCTGCCAGTTTTTAAAGGCTTCAGAATCATCTAGATAGTTGGTCAGAAAAATTTTGGCCAGTGCCTTCATATTTCCACTCTCAATTCCCCTCACTATCCATAGATGCATCTCTTCTGGCCCTGTTATTTTATCAACTTTAATGACAAATGGTTTATCTAATACTGCCTCATTAATAATCCTAAAAATTTTTTTAAGGGTATGAACTAAATACTCCTTCACAATTAACTGGACAGCATATTCTTTCTTGGTAAAGATAGGCACATATTAACTTCCTATCTCATCAATGGTTCCCACAACTGTGTGAAATCTTGTTTTGAGCTCATGAGCCGCACATCTCCTTTTTTCAATCTATAATAATAAATAGGTCACTAGAAAACTTTGGATTTCCTGTTCTGGTAGCCAGCACTTTGCACTCAAAGTTTATTTGCTTCTCCTACTTGCTTTTCTAAGTCTTCATGAACTTCGTATCGTCAGCCTGATTTTCAGTTGTATTATCCACTGAACATTTTTCATAAACTGACTTCTTTTACTTCATCTTAATCTCTACTGTCATCCATGCAGCTCTGGATCTGTTTGCCCCATCTTTCCCCATTGTAGGAATACTATATATACGGACTGTATCCAAAACCCCTCTTCTCTAAGGGAAGCCTATTATTCAGTTATTGTTTTACCTTCTAACCTTTGATTCAATTTATCTGGGTCAGACCCATTCTTATTCAACTGAAGTAATTTATTCCCCAGTTAATTCTTATTGCATAGGGTTGCTTTTGCCCTTTTTCATATTCCACTTAAACCTCATATAAATGTTCAATTACTGACACTTGATCCTCTTAACCCATTTATTCCTGATAATCGGGTCTTGCACTACCCGTTTTCTTGTTTGATTGGAACATACCACTGTAGAAATTGTTTCTGAATATACTTTAGCAACTCTTATAATTAGGAATACAACAGTCTGACAGTTATACACCAGCAGAAACAGAATATAAAGAATTTCACAAAGATTACATTGTTGAAACATACAAGATTCTTAGGAATCTTCACAGGGTGAATGCAGGAAAGCGGTTTCCCCTCATGGGAGAGTCTAGGACCAGAGAACATCATCTCAGAATAAGGGGCCACACATTTAAGACAGAAAGAAAAAGAGACGGAATTTCTTCTCTCAAAGTGTTGTAAGTCTCTGAAATTCTTTAACACAGAGGGGCTGTTGAGGCTGGATCATTAAAAATCTGTCTCAACCTTGAATATATTCGGTGAGGGAATCAAGGGTTGTTAGGGAAAAGCAGGCAAGTGGAGTTAAGAACCGAAACAACTGCGGATGCTGTAGATCTGGAACAAAAACAGAAGTTTTTCAAAACAGTTCTGAGGAAGGGTCACTGGACCCGAAACGTTAACTCTGATTTTTTCTTCCCAGATGCTGCCAGACCTGTGAGCTTTTCCAGCAACTTCTGTTTCTGAAAGTGGAGTTAAGGATTGTCAGGTCAACCATGATCTCGTTGAATGTGGAGCAGACACAATGGGCTGAATGGCTTACGTTTACTGCTCCATCTCACAGTCATATAACAAAGGTGAACGGAGAAAAATTGTTCGGGCTCACTGAGAGATACCCTTCATGTAACTCACCAAAATTGACATTTAATTGATTTTGGCAAAATTCGGGAATTTCCTGATGCACTCCAGTATCACCTTCATACCATCCAAAGACAATATAATAATCCTGAGTTCCCACCAGGTGTCAGCTTAAATCAAACATTTAATGTTTTAATGAAGATCTGTAGCTCGAGATGCGGTTGGGCCTGTTGGTTGGTTCACTGAGGTGACTAGTTTTCATGCAAACGTTTCACCTCCCTTCTAGGTGACATTGGTCTGGTCTGGTCTGTAATGGTGGGCAGCCTTGTTTCCGGTTTTGTATCGTAGTGGTATGTAGTGGGATCTATTTCAACATGTTTATGTATTGCATCGGTTGAAAACCACACCTCCAGGAATGGGTTCATCCATCTCAGGGCTCATAGCGGAAGCTGTTATGTAAAGACTGGAATGCTCAGCCCTCCCCTAGCGTAAACTATTGGTTAGAGCAAACTTCGAAGAAACACACCACCTTATTCACCAGGATCAAGTTCACCAGGGAAGAGGAGAACAACAAAACAACTCCCGTTTCTACATGTAATGGTGGAACAAATGAACAACGGAGAATTCCTTACCAGCATACACAGAAAGACTACACACAGACCAAATCCTGAATTACAACAGTAACCACACCAGCATCCACAAACAGAGCTGTTTAAACGAGCGATAACTCACTCCAATACCCCAGCACGGTGCAAAAATGAAGAGGAACACCTATACAGAGTCTTTGCAAACAATGGTTATCCTAACAGCTTCATCCACCGATGCCTGGCAAACAAACATCATCAAGAAGACACTATACACCCAAACACACTGGCCACCCTAACCTATATTAAAACACATCAGAACTGACTACAAGACTCCAAGACCTTCTGGAATAAGGATAGCACACAAACCAACGGCCACACTTCGCCAGTTACTCTCAAAGACGAAAGACCCCATACCCACAATGAGCAGGACAAATGTGTTATGTAAAATACTGCGCAGCAACTGATAGAAACACTACATAGGACAGACAGGCAGGAAACTCACCACAAGGATACATGTACACCAACTCGCAGCAAAACAGCACGACCAACTCTCCCTCATTTCAATACACTCCGACATAGAAGGACATCAATTTAACTGGGACAAAGTTACAGTATTAGGACAAGCAAAACAAAGACAAGCACAAGAATTCCTGCAGGCCTGGTTTTCAACCACCGATGCAATAAACAAACATGATGAAGTAGACTCTATCGACATACCATTATGGTACAAAACCAGAAACCTAGACTGCCCACCATGACAGGCCAGACCATATAAATTCAGAGCAGGACAGAACAACAGCGCTTCAACAGAGGCTACGCAGCACTGACAATGTCACCTAGTAGGGAGACTAAACATTTGCATGAAAACTAGTCAGCTCGGCGAAGCAATCAACAATTTAAAGTAGACATCTCCATTTACCTATAGAAACTCCCAGTCAACCTATGCCTCAATTTTTAAATTCACATTCTTGTTTTCAAGTCAATCTGGTGCTGCTCTCCCTTTCTCCAAAACCTCCTTCCAAGGTAACCCACCAAAATATATGTATACTCACCTAATTCTAGCCTCTTTAATATTGTTAGTACTAATTACTACACCACTGGTGGTCATGCCTTCAGGTGCCTTTCTGCCTCAGTATCACTCCTTTCACCTTTAAGACATTTCTTATCACCAACTCTTTGAAGCAGCATTCTGGCCCCTACCTCAGGAAGCCTCCTCAGTTCTTCTGACCCAACTCTATTCCATCAACTACCTCAAACCAAAAATCAGGTGTCTAGACAGCCAAAAACTACATGGCTGGTTCTCTGATAGCTGAACAATTTGGAGCTGGGAACAAGATAGGAAGAAGCCTTCAGAACTTCATCAGTGCAGGAGCTCTCTGTTTTTCGCAGTAAGAACTACTCTAAGCCTGAAGAAAGCCAGTACTTTTCTTCCAGTGGTTGCTGCAAGCAGTAAGTTATAACTAACAAATGAGAGACCTGTCTACAAGTGTGAACTGGTCTCCTGCAAACCTATGAAAACTCCCAAGAAAGAAAACAGAGAAGCAGCATTCTGACCAGCACAAGAACCATAAGAAATACATCAACAATCCCATGAACAGGAACCACTGATCTGCTTGCCCAGTCCTTCCCTCCACACATAATATCCATGTCTTTTCCCTCTGTTTACAGATATGTGTATCTCTAAGGATGAAAGTTTTAACTAGTAAAGGTTATTTGCTAATGATTCATAATTGTGTACCTGTAGTTAAAGTATTTATTTATAATAAAATCATTAAGTAGAAAAACCTGGTCTGTACTTTCTGTCAACCTGGGTCTAATTGATATGCAAATTGGGGAATTAGACATACTTTTCAAAATCTTGAACTTTTGTGACAACTCCAGGTCAAGCAGGGCTTGACATCTAGCCCTTCACCGCAGCGAGATATAACAAGATAGAAAGTAAAATTATACAGAAAAAAGACAGGTATACCAGATTTCAGCTTGATAACATGTAATAATTCAGCCAAATATAGAATATTCGGTGATAAATTGAATAAATAAATAAAGCAGAGCATAGAAGAGACTGGCAGCAAATAAAGGAAAGTCCAAACATTTTCTACAAGCATGTAATGGCTAGGACCAACTCGGGCCTACAAAGAGGAGCTACACTTGGAGGCAAAGGTTTGTATCTAGGTTTGTGAAGGCAGAAAATGCTGCCTAACTCAAAGCACGGGAGAGGTAGTTGAGCTACCAGATGTTCCAAAAATTAGCAAACAGAAGGTGCTGGAAAGTCTGGCTGCGCTTCTAGTTGATTAGTTATTAAGAGAAGAAAATGCATTTGAGAATGCTGCAGGAGACAGCAAGTGGAAGTTGTGGAGATATATTTCATAATCTTCCAATCCTCTGTAGATATGGGACTGATGCTAGATGACAGGAAAATTGTCTACTAAACCATTGTACTAAAAGGACTGACAATAATCCCAGCAAAGGTCAGCCAGTTTAACCTCAGTGATGGGAAAGCTTTTAGAAACAATAAGCCATCACAAAATTAAAAGTCTTGGCCAATTAAGGAAGCCATCATTAACCTGTTAAAAGTCAATTTATATTTGACTAACTTGATTGTGTTTTCACTGAAGTTACAGGGAAGGATAACAGAGAGAACAAAGAACAATACAGCAAAGGCACAGGCCATTCAGACCTCCAAGCCTGCACAGCCACATTTTGCCCTTCAATACTTAAACTATCTTCACTTAAAGGATCCGTATCCCTCTATTCCCTTCCTATTCACATATTCGTCCAGGTGATTCTTGTACGCTGCTATTACATCTTCTTCCACCACCTCCTCTGGCAACACGTTCCAGGCACTCACCACCATTTGTATGGAAAACATGCCTCCCAGATCTCTTTTAAACTTCCCCGCACCCCCCCACCTTGCACTTTGAAGCTGTGTCCCCTAGTAATTGACCTCTGACCCTGGGAAAAAGCCTCATACTTTCCACTCTATCCATGCCATTCACAATCTTGTGAACTTCTATTAGGTCGCCCAACAGACCCAGTCTAGCCAACCTTTCTTCATAGCTAAAATCCCCCATACCAGGCAACATCCTGGTAAACCTTTTCTGTATCCTCGTCAAAGCATCCACATCCTTCTAGTAGTGTGGTGACCAGAAGTGTATGCAATATTGCAAGTGTAGCCTAACTAAAGTTCTATAAAGCTGAAGTAAAACTTGTCTATCCTTATAATCAATGCCCGAGCCGCTCCCCCCCCCTCCATGAAGGTAAGCATACCAAAAGCCTTTTTCACTACCTTATCTACCTGCACTGCCACCTTCAATGATCTGTGGACCTGCACACCCAGAACCCTCTGCATATCAACACTCCTAAGGGTTCTGCTATTCACTATAATTTCCACCTGTACTTAACCTTCCAAAATGCATCGCCTCACATTTGTCAGGATTAAACTCCATCTGCCATTTTTCTGCCCATGCCTCCAACTGATCTATATCCTGCTGTATCCTCTGACAATCCTCCTCACTATCCGCAACTCCACCAATTTTTGTATCATCTTTAAACTTACCAATTAGACCAGCTACATTTTCCTCCAAATCATTTGTGTAGATCATGAATAGCAGAGGTCCCAGCACTGATCCCTGTGGAACACCACTAGTCACAGCCCTCCATTCTGAAAAGCATCCTTCCACTGCTACCCTCTGTCTCCTATGGGTAAGCCAATTCTGTGTCCATCTGGCCAGCTCACCCCGATACCATGTGACTTCACCTTTTCTACCAGATTGCCAAAAGGGACCTTGTCAAAGGCTTTACTGAAGTTCATGAAGACAGCATCAACCACTTTTCCCTCAATCATCTTTGTCACGTCCTCAAAAAACTCAATCAAGTTAGTGAGGCACGACCTCTCCCGTACAAAACCATGCTGTCTATCGCTGATGTGAGTAGTGTCATTAATGTGGTGTCTGTGTATATTGAGCTTGGATACAAAGTTGGCTCTTTGAGATGAAACAGGGAATAGTGAAGAATTATTCGTATTTGGACCAAGAGAAGGTATACAGCAGAGTCAGTACTAGGTCCACTGTGTTTGATATATATTACGGACTTGGCTATAGGAGGCATTTTCAAAACTGACATATTTTGTCAACAGAACTTAGAACAGTAATGATCAATATTGTGAATAATGATAGACTGAGAGGACACAGATGGCAAAAATGATATATATTGCTAGGTAAAAGGAAGAGAGCAATTATTAAGTACATAATTCTAAAAGGGAGATTTGGGGGTATATATGTGCACAAATTGTTCAAACTTGCAGCACAGGCTGAGAATCTTGGGCTTGTAAAAATGGAGAAATAAGGCTGAATTGCACAAGATGTCAGATTCTCTGTCAAAGTTAGGTGAGAGCCCACCAAAGGCTACACTAGGTGTCCTGCAGCCATTTAACAACTAATTGGCTGCTAGAAGGTTGGAGGAAGGACTTGATCAGGGAGCCCTCCCTCAGAGGGCTACTGGTCAATCGGGGGCTGGGAGAATTCTAGCATTTCGCTTTGTATTAGGTTTGGGCAGTGTTTGGATGGATTCTTGTCAGCTGCCAGACTGGGAGGATCTTGGAAGCAGCGGAGAGGGAACTGAAGGCTGGTGTCTAAGAGGCCATGGTAAGTAGAGCCGCCTAAGGCCTTCAGTCCAAGCAGTCCATTACAAAAGGAATCAACACCCTGCATGCTATCAGTCTACACAGGGAAACTTGCTGGCTGATTGCTAGTGTGAGATTTATGCTATTGCCACTTAAATCCCTGCAGTGGTGGGATCAGGTATTTAAGTAGACACTAACTGCTGGCATGCCACCAGACTACCTACGAAAGTAGTGAGGCACAGGGACAACCAGGTGGTTAGGCAGCAGGCAAGCCACCTAGATTTAATAAGGCCAGTAGACTTCAAATTTGTTGACAGGAAACATTAAATCTAGCCTACATACTACAAAATCAAAGAAGTTACAATGAAGCTCTGTAAAGCAATTCACTGCATGGCTTGGCCTTGACTAGAGTATTATGTTCAATTTTGGACAGCACACTGGAGGAAGAACATGAAATCCTTGTAGGGGATACAGACAAGCAACACCAAAATTGTTCCAGGGACCAGGGACTTCAGTTACACACATATTTTGGAGAAATTGGAGTTGTTTTCTTTTAGTAGAGAAGATTGAGAGGAGACGACAACAGTGTTCAAAATTATCAGGTCTGGATAGAGTGGGAAAAAAAGAGAAACTGTTCCCATGTGGCAGAGTATCAAGAACTATAAAACACAGATTTAAAATGTTGGTGAAAGAGACAATGGTACATGAAGAAGTTTATTTTCTGTAGCAAATGGTCATGATCTGGAATGCACTGCCTGAAAAGGATCGTGGAAGCAGATCTAATTATGGCTTTCAAAGAGGAATGTATTAAGAACTTTTGCAGGAAAACTAGAAAGGGTAGAGTAGTGGAATTAGCTGGATTAGTCTTGCAGAGAGAAGAATGAATTTGAACTGTTAAACAGACTTCATTCATAACCATTCTATGATTCCATATCCTGCAGTTCCCGGAAGAATGAGAAGGTAAGGAAATGGTTTGCTGTTGTGACCTTGACGACATAAGGAAACACACACTCACTTGGCCCTCAGCTTTTAAGACGTAGCAAATATCAGCAATTACCTGACGGAAAAGTCATAGTCCGCTGAGGCACTAGATTACAGTCGTAGCCAGAAAGCTATGCTTCTGCCTATGTATCCTATATTGGGAATAGTGCCTCCTACAAGCAGGTGCTCTACCTTGTGGTGCAACAGTAGTTGAGGAGCACGCTTTTGCTTTTGCTTCTCCTGATTCCCATCATAGATCCAAGGTATAGCTACATAAGTAGCGCCAATGCTGCTGCGAAGGTTATTAGCAGAAGACTGCAAAAGCACGACAGAAAGTAGCAAAAATAACCTCTAAAGTCTTGACAATCACTCCAATGCAGCAGACCAAGTCTTGTGAGCAAAAGCACTTCAATTAACCACGGAAGCAGATATTATATTCTCAGTATTTAAAGATTGCTTTGGCTGTCACCTGCAGAGATGGTGGAGGACAGGTATCGTCATCTTTCACATTTTTTCCAATCTGACAAGTTCCAGGGAGTACAAGAAGCCCACATGCTCAGAAGTAAAGACAAAAGCCATTATTTAAATTGCAGTTCATGAACTTTTAATAAATCTAAATGTCAGACATGCCCTAACACAAGGGGGCTTCCCATGCACTGAAGAATGCACTCAAGTACAAACACTACCTGCTTCTGCTAGTTTCTGGCATTTTAAACAGCTGCCTGCAAATACACCTACTCATCCTGGCATATTAAAATTCATCCCAATGCTCATGTGGAGTTGGATGGGCACTAGAGTATCTTCAGTATATCTCAGTAGTATTCAAAAATAACAAACTTTGTTTCTCCACACAATCAAGGAATTCTTCTAACTGCAACCTTAGGCAGCTCTGCACTGATCCTTCACCTGCCACTTCCAGTTCTTTCCTTCTCCTGCTTACATTTGGTGGCCGAATCAAACATGTTTCTCAAGCTTGCAGCATAAATGTGTCAGGGATGCTTGGATCTCTGACACTTCTTGTGTTATGAAATATGGCATCAAACGTCTCGCATAGTCAAATAAGATAGGTAATGGTGGGCACTTTTAGTTTGGTTCTCCAGATATCATAAAACTTGTAACCCATTTGTTCCAAGTTGAGTCAACTCAATTTTATTGTTTTAATTCAAGGAGCTTCCACCTCTGATTTAACAAATCTTCAACCATTACCATTAAGCTTAAGCAATAATGTATCTCAGAGGTCAAGGAATATTGCTGGCATAGAATGGATATAACTGTTACCTAAAGGACAAGAACTCAAGGGTAATGCAGTATGCCAGAGACCTTCACCTTTATTTTGTTTAATTTATGAAGAGCAAGCAGTTTTAATGCCTCTTGGTTTCTTTTAGCAATAAAGCTAGTAAATACTGGCATTGACTAATAGTTGATCATTATTCCAGTACTGATAAAAAAAAAGCAAAATCCACACACATACCAGTTGAAACGAGAAACTTACTCTGTGACCATGCTGCCAGATTTAGCTCATAGTACATCTGATGTCTAAAACATTGAAATTTACTGGCATCAAGCCATGAGGTTGGCTTCTGGCTGGACTTAGATTGCTCAACTGGAGGTATGCCAAGTGATTTTAGATGTTAACTGAGTGCCTGGCATTGAGGTTTTCGAACAGTCTGAAACTGGAGTCTTATTGAGGAGTTGGCCTGGAAAGTATCCAACCAAGACTTTTCCAAATTCTCTACAAGACCATGCTGACCGAAAACTCACAGTGTAGGACAATTATATTGGCTGTTTTCCAACAGCCTTCCTTCTTCAATCATCACTCTTGGTAGGGACTGGGATATGTTTTATATATTTACTGCTGTGTGACCATGACTGACAAAACATTTAAAAAGGCACAATAAAGTCAAAGATTATATAATAGATTAATACTTCGATTGTATTACGGCAAGTTGAAATTTTCGAAAATTTCAGCCAGCATCCTAAATGTCCAAGTAAAATATTTTATAGGCTCATACATAATTTCTTAAACACCCTGTATAAATAATACTCTAGAGTGTGATAATTTTTAAGTACTGTATAGTGCTTTTATGAGTAGGAAATAAGTTATAATGAGATGTTTCTAGAATCCTTCTGGGTGTGTGCTTACCATTTGTCAGGGGAATATATGCAAAGTTATGCAACCAAATGACATAAACAAATGTTTTAGGTAAAAGCTTCGCTGACACTTTCCACTCAATCCCTGTCCAACTCATTACTATTAAGTATCTGTCTGTCTATCTCCTCCTTAAACTTATTTAGTGTCCTGGCATCCACTACACTGCGGGTTACTGAATTCTACAGATGCACAATCCTTTGAGAGAAACAATTTCTGCCCGTCTGTTTTAAATCTGCTACCCCTTATCCTAAAATGATGACCTATCATTCTAGATTTCCCCACAAGGGAAAACATCTGTTCAACGTGTACTTTGTCAATCCCTTTTAAACTCTCATATACCTCAATTAGGTCTCTTCTCGTTCTTCTAAACTCCAGAGAGTACAGACCTAAACTGCTCATCACTGGAATCAATCTAGTGAACTTCCTCTGAACTGCCTCCAATGCATCTACATCCCTCCTCATGTAAGGGCACCAAAACTGTACGCAATACTCCAAGGTGTGATCTCATTAATGCCTTATACAGTTGTAGCAACACTTCCTACTTTTGTACTCTACTCCTTTAGCAACAAATGCCAAACTTCCATTTGCCTTCCTTACTACTACCTGCTATAGTTGCATACTAGTTTTCTGCGATTCATGCACAAGGACAACCAAATTCCTCACATCTAAGTACTCTGAAATTTATTTCCATTCTTCCAACAAAAACGCATAATCTCACACTCATACTCAAGCTCACCACTAGCTACAAAGAGACTCTATGTCAATCACCACGCAACAGCATCTCATGGCACAATGCATGGGCATCAGTCGCATGCACCTCTCATCTACACGTGTTTCTTGTCCACAGACATTAGCATCCAATAATTACTGACCCCTCAGGATCCTCATGGCACCTCTTTGATCTACTAGCAGAACTCAAAAGGAAATACAAACCAAAAATGCAGGGCATCTAGCAACTAACATTGAAAGACTGCTGCACTCTCAGAATGGATCACTCAAACGCATAGCACTTAAGTACACGCTCGCAGCTTCTATGACATGCTGTGACATGCTGTACATTTAGACTCTGCCAGCATGCCATCAGTAGTGCCATATTGACATGCTGTTTTGCGTAGACGCATGGACACGCTGCTTGTCGGGAGGGATGCACGCACATTGCTGTATGCTTGTTGATGTGCGAGACATCTTGCTGTGCAGCACACCAAGACATAAATCTGACACCTACAGCATCTGTCAGTTGCTTGCGTAGCAAACACACTGCATGTTTAGTCAACCAAATGACCACATCAGAAAGTAGATGGAGGACAGTCCAGTGTGCAGTTAACAAGCGTCAGGATCGCTTTTGGTTGGAGAATCCTGGTAGCATCGATCATAGTCCACACTCAGTTCAAGAGATTGACCATTGTTAAATATCTGTTCAGGCCAGTCAAGGTCAGGGGTTATGTCTGACAACAATCCAGGAAGTGTACAATAGTTAGTCATGAGCACAGCAGGCACTCACTTTTTGATGGATTATATCTTCAGGTTGGTGCACATGCCGAGCCTGATACTGAATTGGAGATATTGCCCTCAGGGCGTTCCATGCCGCTCTGTCTGGAGGAGTGTGGGCAGCCTTCATCTGCAGTGTATGCCACCACTAACTGTTATCTGAGTTAATAACCTGTTTGGCTCCTAACGTTCCCAACATAGGTCATCGCAAGCAAGTGTCAGCATCCAGTCACTGCTGGTATTAATCACTGTGGCAGCCTTCCTGAAAAGGTGAAGGCAAACGTAGGAGGGCCAGTGGCAGCATCAAGTCCAGGAGCAGAAGCAAACCACTGTGGATGCTGAGGCACGTCCAGTTTTTTTGCCTCCTACTCCATTTTCTGGAGATGAGCAAGACGTAGTGTTGATGGAGTCTACAAACGTCCCAGGATATTATGATGAACAGTGCCTGAAGCTGGAGTAGGACCTGAAGACTGCAGGATTGGGAGGACATCCTCTTGAGGTGGATGCAAAAGTGACAGCTTTATGACTACTTCTTTCTAGGGAAGTTGTGGGTGGCCTGTGTGGGATCTCCGAGTCTTGCATCCATAAATGCATCAAGGCAGAGACCAATGCCATCTGCGCAAAATCGCATCAGTTCAGTTCACTGCCCCATGAATAGGTCAGTTCTGTCGCCTAGCAGATCGTTGTAACAACTGGCTACACCATGGATGGGACTAGTTTTGTTTAAGATTATTTTCAGCATGGACTGGTTGGACCGAAGGATCTGTTCTCATGCTGTATGACTCTATGATGTAGGAGGTATGGTTAATAAGTTTACAGATGACTCCAAAATTGGAGGTCCAGTGGACAGCATAGAAGGTTACCTCAGAGTACAACAGGATCTTGATCAGATGACCAATGGGCCAAGGAGTGGCAGATGGAGTTTAATTTAGATAAACGTGAGGTGCTACATTTTGGAAAGTCAAATCAGGGCACGACTTATACACTTAATGGTAAGGTCCTGGGGAGTGTTGCCGAACAAAGTCACTTTGGAGTGCAGTTTCATAGTTCCTTGAAAGTGGGGTCACAGGTAGATAGGATAGTGAAAAAGGTATTTGGTATGCTTGCTTTTATTGGTCAGTGCATTGAGTATAGGATTTGGGAGGTTATGTTGTGGCTGTACAGGATATTGGTTAGACCACTTTTAGAATACTGCATGCAACTCTGGTCTCTCGGCTGTACGAAGGATGTTGTGAAGCATGAAAGGGTTCAGAAAAAATTTGCAAGCATGTTGCCAAGGTTGGAGGGTTTGAGCTATTGGGAGAGGCTGAATAGGCTGGGGCTATTTTCCCCGGAGCGTTGGAGGCTGAGGGCTGACCTTATAGAGGTTTATAAAATTATGAAGGCATGCATAGGGTAAATAGACAATGTTCTTTCCCCAAGATGGGGGAGTCCAAAAGTAGAGGGCATAGGTTTAAGGTGAGAGGGGAAGGATTTTAAAAAGACCTAAAGGGGCAACTTTTTCATGCAGAGGGTGGTGCATGTATGGAATAAGCTGCTGGAGGAAGTGGTGGAGGCTGGTACAATTACAACATTTACAAGGCATCTGGATGGGTATATGAATAGGAAGGGTTTAGATGGATATGGGCCAAATGCGACTAGATTTATTTAGGACAACAAGGTGCAGGGCTGGATGAACACAGCAGGCCAAGCAGCATCATAGGAGCAGAAAGGCTGACGTTTCGGGCCTAGACCCTTCATCAGAAAAGGGGGAGGGGAAGGGGGTTCCGAAATAAATAGGGAGAGAGTGGGAGGCGGATAGAAGAGGGATAGAGGAGAGGATAGGTGGAGAGGAAACAAATAGGTCGAAGAGGCGGGGATGGAACCAGTAAAGTTGAGTGTAGGTAGGGAGTTAGGAAGGGGATAGGTCAGTCCAGGGAGGACGGACAGGTCAAGGGGGCGGGATGAGGTTGGTCGGTAGGAGATGGAGATGCGGCTTGAGGTGGGAGGAGGGGATAGGTGGGAGGAAGAACAGGTTAGGGAGGCAGGGACGAGCTGGACTGGTTTTGGGATGCGGTAGGGGGAGGGGAGATTTTGAAACTTGTGAAATCCACACCACCAAATACATCTTTCCCTCCCCACCCTTATCTGCTTTCCGGAGGGACATCTCTCTCCGTGACTCCCTTGTCCGCTCCACATTCCCCTCCAGCTCCACCACACCCAGCACTTTTCCCTGCAACCGCAGGAAGTGCTACACCTGCCCCCATACCTCCTCCCTCACCCCCATCCCAGGCCCCAAGAAGACTTTCCACATCAAGCAGATGTTCACCTGCACATCTGCCAATGTGGTATACTGCATCCGCTGTACCCGGTGTGGCTTCCTCTACATCGGGGAAACCAAGCGGAGGCTCGGGGACCGCTTTGCAGAACACCTACGCTCGGTTCGCAATAAACAACTGCACCTCCCAGTCGCGAACCATTTCAACTCCCCCTCCCATTCCTCAGACGACATGTCCATCCTGGGCCTCCTGCAGTGCCACAACGATGCCACCCGAAGGTTGCAGGAACAGCAACTCATATTCCGCTTGGGAACCCTGCAGCCCAATGGTATCAATGTGGATTTCACAAGTTTTAAAATCTCCCCTCCCCCTACTGCATCCCAAAACCAATCCAGCTCGTCCCTGCCTCCCTAACCTGTTCTTCCTCCCACCTCAAGCCGCACCTCCATCTCCTACCGACCAACCTCATCCCGCCCCCTTGACCTGTCCGTCCTCCCTGGACTGACCTATCCCCTTCCTAACTCCCTACCTACACTCAACTTTACTGGTTCCATCCCCGCCTCTTCGACCTATTTGTTTCCTCTCCACCTATCCTCTCCTCTATCCCTCTTCTATCCGCCTCCCACTCTCTCCCTATTTATTTCGGAACCCCCTTCCCCTCCCCCTTTTCTGATGAAGGGTCTAGGCCCGAAACGTCAGCCTTTCTGCTCCTATGATGCTGCTTGGCCTGCTGTGTTCATCCAGCCCTGCACCTTGTTGTCTCGGATTCTCCAGCATCTGCAGTTCCTACTATCTCAGATTTATTTAGGATATCTGGTCAGCATAGACGAGTTGGATAGAAGGGTCTGTTTCCATGCTGTACATCTCTATGACCCTATGATGCTACGTGTAGAGTATCATCGACTGCACACGAGACACTGAGAGGACCAAATCACAATGCTGCAGAATTCATCATGAGAAAAGGTTTCCATTCCATTCATGCTCAATTGATCCCCTATTACTGTTATCACATCCTGTGTGCCCACTACACTGGCAGCTGCCAGAACTCCTATATCCTAACTCTCTTGTACCTGCTGCATTTGAGGATCCGAGAGCCTTACACAGTTGATTCCTGGGGGACAAGCACTGCACACTGTGACCATGACTGATGACGCCATTGTATCAGTCAGCAGGCTGCACAAAGTGCAGATATAATGCAGTCCATGTCTCAGCAACAGCAGAGGTGGAGCAGATGATAGGGCTATTGAAGATGCAACTTTGCTGCTTGGATCGGTTTAGGGGGCTCTCCTGTATAGTGCAAACATAATGTGCTACATCATCCAGACATGTTATGCTCTGCACAATTGGGTAAGCTTCAAAGCGATGTGCTAAATACTGAAGGAATGGGGGAAAAAGTCTTGGAGGATAAGGACATGAGGTAGCTCTCCTTGTGCATGACAGACCTCAACTGTGTTAGATACTACAAGCCTCTATTCATTTTGTTTGTGCTCACTTTCACTGCCTATAAATAAAAGTTCATCTTTGGAATTTTTCAGTTGCTTGCCTACCTGTGATGTTCCCCTACTGGATAATGAAAGGATGTGGGTCTACAGTAGATTCTGAGGACAGAGCAGCAGTGACTATGTTGCTCGTGAAGGATAATGGTGGATTTCCAATGCTCGTCTGGGTGCACAGCAGCCTTTTGAAAATAGCATAGGCACCAGTCATGCCTGTCTTTCAGAAGATGACAGGCAAGTTGGTCCAGGAATGACAGGTAGTAGAATGGGGCATGTGAGGTAGTTCATGAGGTTGAGTTTTTCCAAGATGGAGCAAAACAGCTCAACAGACCCCGCAAGAAAAAAACATTTGAAACTCGACAAAACTGGCACTGAGTTCAAAGCTTGAATTCAGCCCTATGTCTTCCCTTCATGTAACACACAATTTAGAAGTCTGAATCAAAGGTAAGGCTATGCATCTTTCCTCCACTTTGGAATCTAAGTTCCCACATAATATATTGTCAACATTGATCAAAGAGGGCATAGAAACAGAAAAGGAATCTTGTCAACAACGAGGGTTGTCTTAAGCATGAGGGCAGGCATACAAATACCTACAATGACAACAATCTCATAACCTGGTGCACTTCAGGCAGACAAACTGTACCTGTACAACATTAATCTTAGGCATGCTTCTTAATGTTGCAAATAATGGAATGTTAGTCAAGCCCACAACTTCGTCTATGTCCCACAGACTGGCAACAGTCTAAAGTGACAGACACATGAACGTCAAACGAAAAATCACCTCAAATACACTTTAACACTTTGTACGCAATGAAGGAAATGACAAACATTCCACAGCAACCATCTATGCATGTCAGCCATGTGCTAGGCTAGTATAGACAGATCTCAGAATAATCAGATCCCTAAAAAAAGTAAAATGATGTACACAAAAATAAAATCAAAATAATACATTTTGAACTGTTCACAAGGGACAAAGTGAAATTTATTGAAACATCGATTCTTCAATTTTCTCTTTTTACAACATCTAGGCACAAACTCAAACATCAGCTGTTAAAGTGGGCACAGGTTGTGAAGCTTGATGCTCCATTGTCTACACTGTACCCAGGTACTTGGATGAACCATAGGGTTGCTCACTTCCTTGACGAACTCCATCCAGGCCACTTTAGGCAGGCTGGAGGACCCCCTGTTTCCACTGTCCTGGAAGAGCACATCCAGCCATTCCCTCAGCAACTAGAGAAAATCTATATCAGACATAATTGAACCATGGGGCTTATCTTAGCCTTTACCATGATATCTTGTTGGTTTTGATGTAATAGGGGTCAGCAGCTTGGCTAGAGGAGCAGCAAGTTCTGCAGCACAAGCCTTCAATACTGTTGCCAGAATGTTGTCGGGGCCCATAGCCTTTTCAGTATCCAATGTCTCCAACTGTTTGTTGATACCAAACAGGGTGAATCGAATTGGCTGGAGAGTGGTATTTGTAATGGTTGGGACCACTGGAGGAGGCTGAGATGTATCATCCGCTTGCTGCTTATGGCTGAAGACTGCTGCGAAAGCTTCAGCCTTATCTTTTGCACTGATGTGCTGGGCTCTTCCATCATTGAGGATGGGAATTTTTGTGGAGCCTCCTTCTCCAGTGAGAAGTTTAATCATCCACCACCATTCACGACTGGTTGCGAACTCCTTGTGTCCAAGGACAAGGGATTTTATTTTGGGGAATGAAGCTTGAACTGGGCTGAATATCATGGAGGGCTGGAAAAATAAAAACTGCAAAATAAACAGACGTGCTACCTATGTCCTTGATGCACAGCCTTCCTGCTTATCCAGCCAACTATGTTACGGTTCATCCAGACCTGCTAAAGCATGCCGTCAGCATGCACTTGCACATGTTTCACAATCCCACTGCAAGCATATCAATCCCATCGATGACTGTGAAGTCCCACCTTCACATTGAGAATGGCCTCTATTGTGTTGTATAGCACTATCACCATACTAAATGGGAGAGACTTCAAACAGATCTAGCAAGTCAAGGCTGGGCATCCATGAGGTGCAGTGGGCCATCAACAGCAGCAGAACTGTATTCCAGCACAATCTGTAGCCTCATGGCCCGGCATATCCCCGATTCGACCATTACCATCAAGCCAGGGGATCAACCTTGGTTCAATGGAGAGTGCAGGGGAGCATGCCAGGAGCAGCACCAGGTATAACCGAAAACGAGGTGTCAATCTGGTGAAGCCACAAAACAGGACTACTTGCATGCCAAACAGCATTAGCAGCAAGTGATAGAGCTAAGCAAGCCCACAACCAATTGATCAGATCAGAGCTCTGCAGTCCTGCCACAACCAGTCGTGAATGGTGGTGGATGATTAAACAACTCACTGGAGAAGGAGGCGCCACAAAAACTCCCATCCTCAATGATGGAAGAGCCCAGACATCAGTGAAAAAGATAAGGCTGAAGCTTTCGCAGCAGTCTTCAGCCATAAGCAGCAAGCGGATGATACATCTCAGCCTCCTCCAGTGGTCCCAACCATTACAAATACCACTCTTCAGCCAATTCAATTCACCCTGCTTGGTATCAACAAACAGTTGGAGACATTGGATACTGAAAAGGCTATGGGCCCCGACAACATTCTGGCAACAGTACTGAAGGCTTGTGCTCCAGAACTTGCTGCTCCCCTAGCCAAGCTTTTCCAGTACAGTTACAACACTGGCATCTATGAACCATAACATAGCTGGCTGGACAAGCATGAAGGCTGTGCATCAAGGACATAGGTAGCACGCCTGCTTATTTTGCAGTTTTATTTTTCCAACCCTCCAGAACATTCAGCCCAGTTCAAGCTTCATTCCCCAAAATAAATTCTCTTGTCCTTGGAACTTCTCCTGACTCCGATTACATCAAATCCAGTGGGTTAATGTGGAAAATTGCCTAGGCATGTCCTGTGCATAAAAAGTACAACAAATCCAACCCGGCCAATTACCACCCCATCAGTCTACTCTCGATTATCAGTAAAGTGATGAAAGGTGCTATCAAGCAGCACCTGCTCAGAAATAACCTGCTCAGTGACGCCCAGGTTGGGTTCTGCCAGAGCCACTCAGCTCCTGACCTCATTACAGTATTGGTTCAAACATGGACAAAAAAGCTGAATTCCAGAGGTGAGGTGAGAGGGACAACCCTTGACATCAAGGCTGCATTCACCCAAGTGTGGCATCAAGGTGCCCTAGAAAAACTGGAATCAATGGGTATCAGGGGGCAACTTCTCCGGTGGTTGGAGTCATACCTGACACTTAGGGAGATGGTCGTGGTTGTTGGAGATCAATCATCTCAGCTCCAGGACATCTCTGCAGGAGTTCCTCAGGGTAGTGTCTTAGACCCAACCATCTTCATCAATGACCTTCCCTCATCATAAAGTCAGAAGTGGAGATGTTTGCCGATTATTGCATAACATTCAGCACCATTCACAACTCCTCAGATACTGAAGCAGTCCGTTATCGAATGCAACAAGACCTGCACAATATCCAGGTTTGGATTGACAAGTGGAAAGTAACATTCGCGCCACACAAATGCCAGGCTATGACCATCACCAATAAGAGACAATCTGACCACCGTCCCTTGATATTCAATGGCATTACCATCACTGAATTCCCCACTATCAACATCCTGGGGGTTACCATTGATCAGAATCTCAACTGGACTCACCACTTAAACACATTGGGATACAACAGCAGATCAGAGGCCAGGAATACTGTGGTGAGTAACTCACCTCCTGACTCTCCAAAGTCTGTCCACTGTCTAAAAGGCACAAGTCAGGAGTATGATGGAATACTTCCCACTTGCCTGGATGAGTGCAGCTCCAACCACACTCAAGAAGCAGGACAAAGCTGCCCACTTTATTGGCACCACATCCACTCCCTCCAGCACCGATGCTCAGCATTAGCAGTGTGTATTATCTGCAAGATGTACTGCAGAAATTCACTGATGAGCCTTAGTCAGCACACTACAAACCCACGACCACTTCCATCTAGAAGCACAAGGCAGCAGGTATATGGGAAAACCACCACCTTCAAGAACCCCTTCAAGCCACTCACCATTCTAACTTGGAAATATATCACCGTTCCTTCACTAACGCTGGGTCAAAATCTTGGATTTCCCTCCCCACTGGCACTGTGGGTCAACCTAGAGCAGGTCAATTGCAGCGGTTCAAGAAGGCAGCTGACCACCACCTTCTCAAGAGCAACTAGGGATGGGTAATAAACACTGGCCCAGCCAGTGATGCACACATCCCACAAATGAATTTTTAAAAAAAATTAATGACAGGCCTATGCAGGAGGTAAGTGGCACAGCGGTCATATCCAACATGCCATATACAGTCAGTCAATCTCAATGTTAGATACAATGCAATGATAAAAGTTATTAGAATAAATTAATCACTAACATAATACTTTATACTCAATAAATACCATACAAAACAATCCAAAGATGTGCAGGTTAGGTGGATTGGCTATGCCAAATTGCCTATGGTCTCCAGAGATGTGCTGGCTAGGTGGATTAGCCTTGGGAAATGCAGAGTTACATGGATTGGATGGGATGCTCTTTGGAGGGCCAGCGTGGACTCGATGGGCCAAATGGCCTGCTTCTACACTGCAGGGATTCTACGATTCTATGAAAACTACTGTACATCAGAATATCAACAGAAAAGGGACAAAAAAGTTGTATTAAATTAAAATGCTCTTCCCTTACACCACAAAAACAGTGATGCTCACAATTAGGAACAATTATTTTTCCAAAATCAGTTTCAAATGTAATGGAATTTAAGTGTAGGAACAAGTATAGGAAGGCAAAATAGTCACATTATAATTAACATTGTTTCAATTCCTTATAATTAAATAGAACTATAACGGTCACGTCTACTATTGTTGAGAAATTGGAATCTGTCTGAGGTAGTCTGCCATGTTCAGATTCAGTGACCTACTTCATAAGTGGATCCTACACCCTTATGATCAGCAGAGTATTTCAAATGCTCATATCTAGTCTTGCAACAGTATGACCCAAGGCTGTCACAAAAAGGCTGAACATTGTGCAATCATCAGTGAACTTGCCCACTTCTGACCAAATGATGAAGGGAAGGTTATTAACAGAGAGTATTTGCCTCAGAGAAAGAGACCACTGGGTATATTATGTCTACAGCAGATGAGGAATGAACAACCCTACTAAATTCTGCTTCTCAGCAATTGGTTTGTGGTCCTGCAGATCATGGCACTTGAGCTGTATATTCAGACAGTTTTTAAAGGAGTTAAGAGTTTCTGCCTCTACTAACCTCTCAAGCATTGAGTTCCAGACAAATACCACTTTCAGAGTAAAAAAGATTTTCTTTATCTGACCTCTAATCATTTTAACAGGTACTTTAAATCTATGTGCCCTGGTCAGTAACCTCACTGCTGTAGGCATTTCAAATCCATCGTGTCCAGATCCCTGAGGATTTTGTACGTTTTGCCAATCAAATGTGCCTTCAACAGCCTCTGTTCCAAGGAGAGCCACCTCAATCTTTCCAATCTTTCTCATACTTCATATTTCCAGCAATTGCATCTTTTTTCATTTAAATCAGTTCTCTTTGCATGCATAGCTTTTGCCCATTTCTCCTGAAAAATCTAACTAACTGAGCTAAAAACACAGTTAGCCCTGCCCTTTATGCTTTCACTGGACAAGAAAAATCAGCATCTTAACCTCTAACCTCTAACCATCTTCAGAGTTGGTCCATAGCAATTGTTAAAAAAAACTGCAGCCAGTCTGAGGAACCGATACCCAGCTACTAATCTTCAGTGCAGGGTGAATGAGCTAATTGACCATGGCATCATGGTACAGGAAGCCATTCAAATGGGGGAGCAAAAAGGAATGTAGTGGTAGCAAGGGACAGGCAGCGTACTGTGCAGCCAAGAGTGACAGTCCAGAAGGCTAAGGTGCCTACCTGGTGCCAAGGATCAGGACTGCTCAGGATTTCAAGGATAAGATCAATTGCCATGGTCTATGTAGGTATCAAAGACACAGGGAGGATAAGGAAAGACATTCTGCTTATAAAGAGCTAGGCACCAAATTGAAGAGCAGGACCTCAAAAGTTAATAATCTCTGCATTATGACCTGCAGCACCTGTCAATTACAAGGATTATAAGATTAGTGAAATAAATAAATGGTTCAAAGTGGGTTCAAGTTTGATGGGCACTGGCATCACTATTGGGCAAAGTGGGGCCCCACAGTTAGAATGCTGTGTACCTGAACTGTACTGGGACCAGTGCTCTGGCAAACCATACAACTAGGGAAGTACAAAGGGCTTTAAATTAAATAATGAGAGGGGATTGGGGAGGTGCAGCAAATAGAGGGAAATAGTCAAGGCAGGACAGCAAAATAGTAATATGGGAAATGAAGGTCAGAGTGTGACAGGAAAGATACTGAGAGAATAAACATAAGAATATATGAATAGTCAAGACTAGATGTTACAAACGTTACAAAAAACTTAATGCTTTGTGTCTCAACGTACATAGTATGGATAAGTAAACAAATTGATGACACATATTAAAGTAAATAAATATGATCTGTTAGGCATTACGGAAACTTGGGTGCATAGATAGTACACACTGGATTGGGTCCTGAATATTGACAAGTATGTGACATTCAAGAGGAACAGGAAGCTGGATGAAGGTAGACGGGAGGAAATAGGTAAGTAATAATGTTACAGACTGGTAATCCAGAACCCCAGGCTAACGTTCTGGGGACATGTCAGAATCCCATCTTGACAGATGACAAAATTTGAATTCAAGGAAACTATTCAGAGTTATAAATGAGACTAACAGCAATCATGTGACCATCTTGTCATTCCAACCTAGTTCATAATATCCTTTAGAAAAGGAAATCTGCAGTCCTTTCCTGATCTGACCAACGCTTGACTCCAGACCCACAGCGATTGACTCTTAACTGGCTCCTGAAGTGGTCCTAGCAAGTCACTCAGATCAAGGAACAATAAGAGGTGAAAAAAAAAAATGCTGACCTAGCCAGATACCAACATCACGTGAATAAATGCAAAAAATAAGAATGGTATTGATGCACTGGTTACAGAGTATTTTGATTTAGGGAATCAGGATACAGAATCAGTATGGGTGGAGTCGAGAAGTATTGAGGGAAAATAGTCACTGGCAAGGTGCTCAACAGGCTTCTGAGTCGTAACCGAGCAGTTTATTAAAGAAACATTAGGTGTTTGTGATAAAGAAATGAAAATAATCATGGGTGATTTTAATCCATGTATCCACTGGAAAACTCAAATTGGAATGGTTGTCTGCGTGAGTTCATAGAATGTTTGCAAAATAGTTTCTTAGAGCAGCACATTCTGAATCAGAGAGCAGGCTATACTAGACTTGGAATTGTGCAATATGACAGGATTAATTAATGCCATCAGAATAAATGCAGCATTCAACCATGTACGATTGAATTTTACTTGCAATTTGAAAGGGAGAAGAGCAGGTCTAAGGCTAGCATTTTAAACCTAAATACAGGCAACAATGTGGGCATGAAAACTGAGCTAGTTGAGGTGAACTGGCATACTAGCCTACAGTATAGATAAATAGAGATTAAGTGGAAGACATTTAGTGAACATTTCACAATTCTCAGAGTAAGTAAATATATTTGTTCTATAAAGCAACATTCTAAGGGAATTAAGGAAAGCAGGAAGGTTGAGGAAACAACATATAATTATGCAAATATCCGTGGCAAGTCAGGTAATTGGGGAGAATACAGAAAACAGCAGAGAATTATAAAAATAGTAATAGGAGGGGAGATAAATTATGTATGAGAAAGAGCTCTTCTATAATATAAAAATGGATAGCAAGATTTTCCATGGGTACTTTAAAAAGGAAACGAGTAAGTAACTGAGCATTGGTCATCTAGATAGAGTGAAAGGGATTTAATAGTAGATGAAGAAATTGTGAATGAAATGAACAAATATTTTGCTTCATCTTCATATAGCGAATACACAAAATATTCTAGTCATAACCATAAATCAGGAGTGGGATGGAGTCAGGAAAATGGTAAGATTACAGTCAGTAAGGAAGTAGCACTATAGGCTGACAAGTCTCTAAATCCTGCTGGACCTCATCCTGAGATCTTATGAAGGTGGACAATGAGGCACTTGATGCAATGGTTGGTGTTACATTTCCAACACTCACTGGATTCTGGAAAAGTTCCATCAGTATAAAGGGAGGGAAGCAGAAAACCATAGACCAGTTCACTTTGCATCCCTCATAGGAAAGTGCTAGGATCAATCATTAATGAAATTATGGTTGATACAGTGTGGAGCTGGAGGAACACAGCAAGTCAGGCAGCATTAGCGGAGTAAGAGAGTCAACATTTTGGGCCTAGAGCCTTCATCAGACCTCAGACTCTCCTACTCCTTTGATGCCGCCTGACCTGCTGTGTTCCTCCAGCTTCACAATGTATCAACTCTGACTCCAGCATCTGCAGTTCTTGCTATTGCCATTAAAAGGATCATAACTGTGCACGTCAAAAGACTCAAAGAAATTGGGAAGAGTCAATATAGTTTTGTCAAAGGGAAATTGTGTTTAATAAATTCATTGAAGTTCTTTCAAGGAGTAACATGTACTGACATTAAAAGAGAGCCCACAGATTTGAATTTCCAGAAGTTATTTGTCGAACAGCTGCTTAAAAGTCTATTGAACAGACTGGAGCTCAGTAGGAGGTAACATATTAACACTGTTATGTAAGATGAATTGTACGTAATTTTTATTATTGTTCATTATAGAGTTTGAATTTTGAACTCGTGGTATGTGGTATTTGGTCAGTGTATATATAAAGAGATTTAATTATTAACTTGCAAGTACATAAGCCATAGTGATACCTTTTTTTAAAAAAATGATATAAGTTAGTCAGATCAGGAGATAAGGCTAAAAGGAATTAGTTTCCGTTAGATGAATTTTATGAGTGAACATGGTAAACAGTTGTGCATTAAGCTTTAAATAGAAAGGTCTGGAATTGTGGGTAGTTTTGGCTCAGAGGAAACACCCATAGCACGAAAATATTTTTGGGTTCAGTTTCCAGAAGTCTTCGTGAAAACTGGTGTATAACAATTTTTCTTGAAAAAATACGGTCAAAAAATAGGTGACTATAATGTCAGAAGTTTTGGCTGAAAGTCTGAGATCAGACATTTGTGGTTAAAACCCTGAAGGGATTATCTGAAGTTGAGAAAGTCCAAGCTCGGCTGTATAGAGACTCTAGGAGTAGGCTATCAGATTCTCAAATCCGGAAATTTAAGCATTCATTACTTTAAACCCTAATGTTGTGATAACGACAGTAGTTTTTCTTGTGTGAATACGGTGAAGGAATGCTGTTGGAATGAATATGTCTGTCTTTTTTGTGTGTTTTTCAAAAACATTAAACATTTAAAATTCTGCTTTATTGTTAAATGCAAACCTGCAGCATAGTTGCTTGGGTTTCATTAAAAAAATGTTAAAACAAAATAAAATCTATCAAGCCAGATTTCAGTCACAGATCTGACTTGTCCAGTAATAACATAACAGCAGAGATAGAAGATTGGCCAGATGACAGAAAATAGACAGTATGCATCAAGATGTTTTCTTCTGATTGGCAGCATGTGACCAGTACAGTCCTTTAGAGTTCCGTGTTGGGACCTCAGCTTTTTACAATTTAATCAATGACTTAGGTAAGGGTAGTGAAGGCATGGTTGCTAAATTTGCAGATAACCAAATGATGAATGAGGAAGTATGCTGTGAAGAATACATATCCCGAGGATACTGATAGATGTAGACAGCTTGAGTGATTGAGCAAAAATCTGGTAAATAGAAATACAACAAGGAAAACATGAAGGTGTTTACTTTGGCAGAAAAAATAAAAATATAAAGGATCAAAAGAAGAATGGCTGCAGAATTCCAGACTACAAACATATCAAGGTGTTCTAGTGCATAAAACATTAAATGTATAGTATAGCAAGTAATTAATACTAATAGAATGTTATCTTTTATCATGAGAGGAATTGACTGTAAAAGTAAGAATGTTATGTTTCAATTATAGAGGGTAATGGTGAGGCGACATCATGTATACCGTGTGTAATTTTAGTCTCTTACTCAGGGGAGAATGTAAATGCATTGCTGGGAGTTCGGAGTAAGTTTACCAGATTGGTACCTGGAATGAGCAAGTTGTTGTTTGAGGAAAGGCAGGACCAACTAGGCTTTGTTCCACTGGAGTTTAGAAAGGTGAATGCTAAAAAAAAACTTTCATTTTATAGATGAGACTAAAATAGGGAACACTGTTTTGAAATCTGGGATCACCCTATTAGAACAGAGAGGATAATTTTTTTTTTCCCCCCAGTGGGTTGCGCAATTTTTGAACTCACTGGCTTTGAAGGCAGTAGAAACAGATCCATTGAATATTTTAAGACAAAAGTAGATTGATTCTCTTGCCTGATAAGAATTTAAGGATTGCCGTGGAGAGATGAGAATATGCAGTTAAAAATGCAAACAGACCAGCCATAATCTTATTGAATGGTACAGCAGGTTTGTGGAGCCGAATGGCTCCTAATTCAGATATTCATATGACATCATCAGTACTACAGCAATACCAGTCCTAAACAAAGTAACAAAAGTATGATATAAAAATACTTAGTGACCAACTAAATGAGATAAGCTAGTTGCTAATTGGGCCTGTAACTTTTTCTTATGTTTTTTTTATCTCATGGGCATCACTGGCTGGCCGGCATTCACTGCCTATTCCTAGTTGCTTTGAAAAGGTGGCACTGAGCTGCCTCCTTGAGCCACTGTAGTCCATTACGGTAAGAACTCCCACAATGCCGATGGAGATGGAATTTCAGGATTTAGACTCAGTGACATCTGAGGTTATACAATTTATAACTATTTGAATTAAGGAAAGAAAAGGGACCTTGAAGTGTATTTCTGGCTCATATTATCTTGTCTGGCTAACTGCTGATTTCACTACAATCTACACTATTCTGAAGATCAAAATCAAGAAGTTAAGCAAGTTCTAATAAATGCACAAGTAAGTAAATGTACAAATCACTGATTTGGAGAAGTTCAGTTCTGGTTCAGACATCAGCAAAAAATTACCATGTAAAGCATAATTAATTCACACAATATCTATTGCAGCAGATTGCCCTTTTTCTCATTTTAATCCAATCTTCAAGTTCATATTAAAATGCACGTGCATAAACTCCATCATTAAACATGCTCCCACATATAACTGAAACTGACAATATGTGAGGCTAGTGCATGTTAGAATTTTATTCAGTCCTGTTCTTCAAAAGGTTAGTAAACAGTATAACACGGTGTAGAGCTGGATGAACACAGCAGGCCAGGCAACATCAGAGGAGCAGGAAAGCTGACGTTTCGGGTCGAGACCCTTCTTCAGAAGAAGGGTC
>NC_063333.1:72343204-72395071 GCF_021869965.1 Rhincodon typus | reverse complement strand
CTAGGCCCGAAGCGTCAGCCTTCCTGCTCCTCTGATGCTGCTTGGCCTGCTGTGTTCATCCAGCCCTACACCTTGTTATCTAAAATTCTGCCACTAGCAGGGTGAATATAAGAGCATGGATCAAAGCTTTGAGGACATTAGAAAGGGAGCAGAGAGATTTCAGCACTGAAAGTTAGCTAACTCTCAAATCTTCTGTTTTGTTTTGAAAGAAACATGCAGCCTTATGTTATTGACCAGAAATATTAAATCTGCTTCTCTCTCCACAAATGTCATCAGACCTATTCAATATGTTATGATTTTTATGATGCCTGCATTTCTGTATTTGCAGTTCAACATGAGGAATACAATTTCTAAATTAAATCCTGGATTTTCTTCATAATTAAACTGCTTGTGAACCTCAAACTCCTCCCAGTTGAGAGGCATGTTTTGGATTCTGTAAGAAGCTCATAAGGGATACTGTCTCAGAGCTGCCACTCCATCTTATTGACTACAATACATACAGCATTCTGGAATTCTAGGATAAGGATGCAATACAAATCAAAAACATAAAAAATATGCCACTAGGGTGTTTAACCACAAAGGGCTCTGACAGTCTCCCTTATTCTTGCGGGAAATTGTTTTTTATCTTGTTGCTACTTGTAATTTATTCATAGTTATGGGAATATTCTAGGGGAAACAAATCTCAGCAATGGGCTTGAATGTCATGTTAAGGTCTAACTCTGGTGCAATTTGTCTTCCAATTTGTTTTAGTAAAATCTTATCCACGGTAGCGAGATACAAGTCTGAAAGGTTTCACTTTAAGATGTTTCATAGGTTATCAAAATTTGGCACTTTACAATGAATGGGCTGGATTCCCACAAATCACAAATGCCTTGGGAATGTTAGGAATTGAAACTGAAATGCAATGTCTCTAAGTGGCTACGCTGTTGAACATACCTACTAATTTTCAGAATCAGTTAGCAAGTGTGTTCAGCTCAACATTGCAATCACGAACTTAATCACACGACAATATATTTGTCATGTTACAATGATGTGAGTTCAAAGGCAAAATATATGATCTTAAAATCTTCAGTTTAGAAGAAACAAGCCATGTACAGTCCTTAGTTTCTATTTTTCAATCAAATTTGAAAACAGAGTTGTCAAAATGTTAGTTTTTACTTTCCATATTTCCCTTCTAGATTTTTCAACTTGTGTTTTGAAAACATCACAAAAATGTCATTCATCATTTCTTCCACAACTCTCAAACACGTAAGAAATTGATTTATTCATTCAAAATAATACTTACTATACTGTCAACTAAAACAGTGATCAACTGTTTCAATTTCCAAAATCTGTTCTAAAAGATATGAACTCCAGATTACAATTATTTCCATAACCAAAGCTTGTAGCTTTGTGAGTATGGTAATCATAATTTTCATCTTAATTGATGAACACACAATAGCCCAGATTTGATGGTTGTAGTGACAACAAACTGTCAGTGTTCGACAACATCATTTTGTGAAAGTAGGATCACATGGCTTCCACACACGTGCAGCTAAACGCAAAGATTCAGAAGTTGCTGTCAGTGATTCTGCACTCCTCCATTGAGTTATTCAAGTCCCTGTGCTGGAAACCAATTAGAAGTCATTGATTTTGAATCAATTTTCACTTTAACACTATTATTTCTCCCACAAAAATCAATGAAGAAAGACCTAGTCAAATGAGGTGCAACTGGGTTTTTAAAAGTGTACCATGTAATATTTATTGAAAACACTGCATCATATTTTTTCTTTCTTTCTTTAATATTAATTGCAGACGAAAATGGGAAATGGACCATTTTAAAATTTTGTATTTTTTGGCTGTGTGTGCATGTATCATAGGGGTATTTAAAGGGGATAGAGGGGGCAGGGATGTCAGGGTTTCAACTTGTAGAGTTATATGTTGATAGTTCATTATTTGCCAACTATTGATTAGAACTTATCTGTAATAAATATTAGTTCTTGATAAGCACAGAAACCCAAAATCAGTGTTTTTATTAACAGTGAATCTATCAGATAGGTAAACCGAGGACTTAACACACTTTAACTAAATCTTTTAACGTTTTGTGACGACCCCAGAATAGCGGTGCTTGAGCATCAACACAATTTCCCCAGTAGGCTATAACATTCCTGAGAATCTCATTCTGGCCCTGTCAAATTATCCATTCTGTTATAAAAGTCTACAGATATTTAAAATAATAAAATTATAGATGTACATTTCAACTTTTAATTGATGTCATAATTTTTATAATTTTCAGGGAGTGAAATAAAGAAGTGCAATGAAACCTCCTGGTTTGCTAACTCAGAATTCTTCAAAATGGCTGGCTAGTCAGCATACTTGATAACATCAGTGACATTGGAAGTCAGTAATCCCTTAGAGTTGGCATCAAATAAAATTAACATTAGAAGAGGTAAAATCCAAGTGCAGCTTGCCAGATCTTTAACGGCAGCTTACATAACACCTGCCGTTTACTTCCTCCATCCTCACTATCCAAGGAACCTGTGATTTACCTACACTTCACTCTATCTATTTAACGGTATTTGCTGCTCACAATGCAGTATCTCCACATTAGGGAGAGGAAACACAGACTGGATAACACTTGCAAAACATCTATGTTCTTTCCGCAAAAATGACCCCAAGCTTCCAGTTGCCTGCCATGTCAACAGGTGTGTTCCCTAGACAACATTTCTGAAGTTCAATATAAGCTGGAACAACAGCATCTCATTTTCTGTTTGAAGACCCTGCAGCCTTTAGGACTCCAAATAGAGTTCAAAAACAAAGAAAAAAGAAAGAACTGCAGATGCTCTCCGCTGATGAATCTAGTCTCCAGCATGTTGAGTGTCACTTGGAAAAAGCAATGAGAAAAGGTGGGGCACAGGCTGTGTTCGCTGAACAATTTTTTTAAAAATTATCTCATGGGATGTGGGCAGTGCTGGCTGGCTAGCACTTATTGCCCATCCCTAAATGCCCTTGAGAAGGTGGCAGTGAGCTCTTGAACCACTGCAGTCCAGTAGTGCATTTTAATGGCCGTTATCATGATTGATGACAACTGGTCAAGATGCCCAAGCCCTAAGGAATACAGTTGCTACTCAGTGGTGAAATCCTACTTACACTCAATAAGGAGGTTCACGAGAATGATCCCAGGAATGAAAGGCTTAAAATATGAGGAACGTTTGAGGACTCTGGGTCCATACTCGATGGAGTTTAGAAGGATGAGGGGGGGATCTAATGGAAACTTACAGAATACTGAATGGCGTCGACAGAGTGTATGTGGGCAAGATGTTTCCATTGGCAGAAGAGACTAGGACCCGAGGGCACAGCCTTAGAGTATAGGGGAGACCTGTTAGAACAGAGATGAGGAGAAACTTCTTCAGTCAGAGTGGTGAATCTATGAATTCATTGCCACAGAAGGTTGTGGAGGACAGGTCATTGAGTATATTTAAGACAGAGACATATAGGTTCTTGATTGTCAAGGGAATCAAAGGTTACGGGGAGAAAGCAGGAGAGTAGGGTTGTGCAACTTCGCAGCCATGATTAAATTGTGGAGCAGACTCGAAGAGCTGATTGGCCTAATTTCTGCTCCTAATGTCTTATTACAATTGAGTAAAGGCAACTAACAAATACAAGAGGCAGGGAAATGGCCAGAATTGATTGGAAGGGGAGCCTAATAGGAAAAACAGTGGAGCAGCAATATCAAGAGTTTCCAGGGATAATGCATGAGGTACAGTAGAAATTCACATTCATCCCAAGGAAGACAAAACATATTAAAGAGAGGATGAGGCAACCATGGTTGACAAGAAAAATTAGACACAGCGCAAAAGTAAAAGCATACAAATGTGGTGAAGATTAATGGGAAGCCAGATGATTGGGAAGCCTTTGACAACCAGTAGAAGAAAAGTGAAAAAGCAGTGAGGTGGGGTGGGGGTGTGAAATATCAAGGTGAGCTAGCTAGTAATATAACAGAAGATTGCAAGATTTTTTTTTAAATCTGAAAGATAAGGGAGAGGCAACAATGGACATTGAACAGCTAAAACAAAAGTGAGGGAGCAGAGGTGAGTGTAGTGATCCTCATGAAGGAAATGGTGCTGGAGTAGCTGAAAGATCTCAGGTGGATAAGTCACCCAGGCCAGATGGACTACACCCCAATGTTCTGAAGGAGACAGCTGGGAAAATTGTGCAGACTTTAGTGGTGATCTTTCAGGAATCAGTGGAGGCAGGGAGGGTCCCAGAGGACTATAAAATCGCTAATGTAATACCCCTGTTTAAGAAGGGAGGCAGAAGATGTGAAAATTGTAGGCCAATTAGCCTGACTTTGATCGTTAGTAAAATTTTAGAGTCCATTATTAAAGACGAGATTCCAGTAAAATAGAGCTGAGTCAGCACAGATTCGTCAAGGGGAGGTCATGCCTGACAAATCTGTCAGAATTCTTTGAGGATGTAATCAGCAAAGTAGACAAAAGGAGACCCAGTGAAGAATAGAGACATAGACCATTTTCTAAATGTGGAAAGGTTTCAGAAATCTGAAGCACAAAAGGGACCTAGAAGTCCTAGTTCAAATTTCTCTTCAGGTTAACATGTGAGTTCAGTTGGCCGTCGGGAAGGCAAATGCAATGTTAGCATTCGTTTTGAGAGGATCAGAATACAAGAGCAGGGATGCTGAAGCTGTACAAGGCTCTGGCCAGACCACACTTGGAATATTGAGAGCGGTTTTGAGCCCTGTATCTAAGGAAGAACTTGCTGGCCTTTGGAGGGTGAGAAGAGGAGATTCATAAGAACAATCCCACAGAATGAGGGAATGTCAATATAAGGAGCAGTTGAGTATTCCGGTTCCGTACTCGAATGGAGATCAGAAGGATGAGAGAGACATCACTGAAACTTACAGAACACTGAGAGGCCTAGATAGAGTGGATGTGGAGAAGATGTTTCCACGAGTAGGAGTGACTAGGATCCGAGGTCACAGCCTCAGAGTGAACTGTTGGCGCTTTAGAACTGAGATGAGGAATTTCTTCATTCACACTGTTGTGATTTTGTGGAACTCTTTTCCACAGACGGCTTGGAAGGCCAAGTCATAGAATATCACTTATGACAGAGATAGATAGGTTCTTGATTGGTAAGGGGATCGAGGGTTATGAGGAAAAGGTAGGAAAATGGAGTTGATAAACATATTAACCATGATCGAATGGCAGAGCAGACACGCTGGGTCGAATGGCCTAAATGTGCTCCTATATCTCAAGGTCTAGTTTTCCTGCTTCTTTTTTGGGGCTTTTGCGATTCAGCGGTGAGCTCTGAGCCAGGAGGCCCAAATTCAAGTCTCAGCTGCTTCATAGATGTGTGAGAACATCTCTGAACAAGGTGATTGGAAAATGCCTCCCTGCTCATTTCTTGAGGAGCAGGCTGAAATCACGGTTGCTAAATTGAGATGCATGATAAATAATGTACATAAAAACATTTAAAGTTCTGCAACACTTGTAACCATGCAGTCTGTCATATCCTTCACTGTGAATTAATTAGGAGTGCAAGAGACCAGGACAGGAGCACCACTAAGCACGCCCAGAAGTGAGATGTCGAAACTAATAAAGCCATAAAAGCTATAATACAGAACTACGTGCTACTGTAGACAAAGTTAAAAAAATCCCATGACACATCAATCAAGGCTCTGCAGTATTGTCATGTCCAGTTCTGACTAAAGTTAAACATTTAAGCACCTAAAATGAAGAGAAGGCTCCATGTACTTCAGTGCTGCAAAAACCAAAAGCACTTGCAATCACTTCAAATTAGAAATCTATACCGGATGATCCATCCTCAGATACTCACAATCAGAGAATTCAGTCTTCACCTAATTCAACTCACTGTGGTAGATAACAAGAAACAGCTGAGCACAGTGTAGATAGCAAATAGCTTAGGTAACATGCATAGTACAGTACAGTTTAAAAGCTCCAAATGCAATTATCTCAAGGTGAAGAATGGCAGGAATCCTTTGATATGTTCTTTTCCTATACTCCTATCCCTTGCCTTCCCTACAGTTTTACAAAGAGTTTACATGCATTCTAGGTCAAACAACAAGCTCTACAATCTGCCCAGATTGAAAGTAAAGACAAAAAAGCTGTATGTTTTGAACAGAGAAGTCTTCTATGCCAATGATGCTACACTAGTAACCCAAACAGAAATTCAACTGCAAAGACTCATGAATTGTCCCTCATGTCTGTAACCTATTCTACTTTACTATAAATTTCAGATCGTCTTGGGGCAGGGTGTAAAATCTCCACTCTTGATCACTTTAACCAACAGTCATGAAATTCTACATGAAATCAATACTGATGGATAATCTAACTGCGGATGCAGAACCCAACACAAAATAGAAAAGCAGTTACTGCCTTTGGTTGATACAAAAAAAAGCGCAGGCAAAAGTAAATTGACCCTTGGAACCAGCTTTATTAGGTCTCTGTTCTCAGCATATTGTTGTGCATCTGTGAAGTATTGACAACTTGCAGCTATCAAGCAAGGAAGTTGCTAAACTAGAAGAAGTGGAGAAAACAGAAAGCAGGGAAAACCTTTCGACTGGTTAGAGGCATACACAACACAAAAGGGAAATGGTTGTGGTAATTGGAGATCAGTCATCACAGCTCCAGGACATCTCTGCAGGGCCCAACCATTTTCAGCTGCTTCAACAATGATCTTGCCTCCATAAAGTTAGAAGTGAGGACGTTCACTGATGATTGCACAATGTTCAGCACCAATCATGACTCCTCAGATATTGAAGCAATACATGTTCAAATGCAGCAAGACCTGAACAATGTAGAGGTTTGAGTGACAAGTGTCAAGAGATATTTGTACCACAAAATGCCACTTACTGATTGCTTTTAGCAAGAGAGAATTTAACCCCTCGATACTCAATGGCATTACCATCATTGAAATCCCCATCAAAACTGAACTTGACTCATCATACAGATAGTGGCTACAACAGCAGGTCAGAGGCTCAGAATACTGCAGCAAGTAACTTATCTCCTAACTCTCCAATGCCTGTCCACCATCTACAAGTCTTGATTTTAGAGTGTAAATGGAATACATCCAGTCTGCCTGGATGAGTGCAGCTCCAACAACACTCAAGAAGCTTGACACAATCCAAGACAAAGCAGTCCACTTGATTAGTACCACATCCACATTCACTCCCTCCATCACCAATGCTCAGTAGCAGCAGCGTGCACCATCTACAAGACGCACTGCAGAAAATTCACCACGGCTCATCAGACAGCACTTTCTAAACTCACATTAAGTAGCTTCGAGAAGAGCAAGAGTACCGATACATGGGAATCCCACCATCTACAAGTTCTCTTCTAAACCACTGACCTTCCTAAGTTAGCAACATAACATCGTTTCTTCAGTCTTGCTATGTCAAAACACTGGAACTCCCTCCCTAATGTCATTGTGGGTCTAACTACAGCAACTGAACCGCAATGGCTCAAGAAGGCAGCTCACCACCATTTTCTCAAGGGCAACTAGGGATGGGCAAAATAGTTCAATGGAACGGGTGTGTCAAGAACATCTCACCAGCGCCTTCTTAAGGATAATTAACAATGGGCAATAAATACTAGCCCAGCCAGTGACACCTACATCCTATGAACATTTCCTTTTTAAACATGGCCACATCCAACAGCTACATCCCATTAGTGGATTTTTAAAAAGTTCAGAAAAGGTCATCTTCAATGTCGCACATGCTCAGCATTTTGTTCTACCAAGAAGTCCTCTCAAAGGCAAATCATCCAAGAATGCCAGCATTCACCAAGCGCAGGTGAACTTCCCTGGCACTGACATGTCCACAGAATGGATCACAAACACCTTTCCAAGAATTTTCTGTCTGCAGATGTAGAAAAAGCCACAAGACCTCTGCTTTAAGGATATTACCTTGTGTGACCCGAAGGCTGCAAACAATGAATTCACATGGAGACACTAGCCAACATCAGAGGAAAATGGTGACATTATATCAAGGCCTCTCCATATTACCCTAACAATCAGTGGCAATGAAAGTTACCAACACTGAAAACAGCATCCCATAACGATAACTGATCCTAACTCATCAGCATTTGTGACATAACCTGCCTCACACAGATTCATCTCTTCAGCTATCAGGTGAAGTGCAACATACTTTGTGGTGCAGTCAAAGCGAAGAATGACACTCTTTAATGTTTCCCAGCTGACCGTGTCAAAAACCTTTGTAAGGTCGAAGGAGGTCATGTACAGGGGTAAAGCTTCTTTTCTCTGCATTTCTCCTATAGCTGTCATGTGGTGAAAATCATGTCCATTGTGCCCTTCCATGGCCAGAAATTGTAATGCAATTCCAGGAGGGGTTCCTCAGCGACAGGGAGGAAACAGATGAGGAGGATCTTGGCAATGACTTTTCCAACGGTTGAAAGCAAGGAGATTCCCTTATAATCAGCACAGTCAGACTTGTTGCCTTTTTGAAAATGCTCATGACAGTGGCATCTTGAAGCTTTCCCAGGATACTATCCTCTTTCCAGATAAGGCAGGAGGAGGTCTTTCCCTCCACACTTCGATGCCTCAGCAGGGATACCGTCTGCTCCAGCAGTCTTGTTGTTCTACTTCATGCAGGGCTGGGTTGCTGAGCTCGTGGTGTGTAGCGTGCTGTGGGATGCGGTCAAGGATGCTTGGATCAACAACATGCCCCTGGTTGAGGAGGTCTCCGAAGTGCTTCCCCAGATTGTTTGATGGCTTCTTTGTCTTTGCCAAGAGTCACTCTGTCCTTGGCCAGCAAGAGGTTGGGGCCTTGGGTTTTTGGTCCATAGATGGTCTTGACAGCACTGAAGAAACCAGCACATCATGGTTGTCAGCCATTCGTAGGCCTCCAGCATTTTCTCCATCCACCAACTGCTCTTTGTGCCACAGGTTCCTTATTAGACGTTACAAAAGCCTTCGACACCTTCAAACAGGAAGCATTATGGAGCGTCCTTCTCTGCTTTGGCTGCACTACAAAGTTTGTCACCATCCTTCGCCTGCTCATGACGACATGGAAATCATAGTAATGACAAATGGCACTACCACCAACCCATTCCCTATTTGCACTGGTGGCAAGCAGGGCTGCATCATCGCCCAAACACTGTTCTCAATCTACCTTGCTGCAATGCTTCACTTCGCTGTCGAGATGCTCCCCACTGGAGTGGAGCTAGCCTATAGAACCTGTGGGAAATTATTCAACCTCTGCCGCCTTCAAGCCAAAGCAAAAGTCACCCCAACCATTGTCATCGAGCTGCAGTGTGCGGAAGATGCTTGCATACATGCAAACTCAAAGGACAAACTCCAAACCATCGGCAGCATCTTGACTGAGGCATATAAGAACATGGGTCTCACCCTGAACATCGCAAGTCAAAGGTCCCCCACCAACCTGGCCTGGTACTGTGGAGCAAACTCCAATCATCAAGGTCCTTTGAGAGCCTTGGAGAATGTTGGTCAATTCCAATACCTCAGGGGTGTCCTGTGGACCAAAGCAGATATAGCCGGCCATCAGAGAAAAAGGGTTTTCAAGGACAGCAACATCAGATCCGACACCAAGCTCATGGTATACAGAGCTGTGGTGGTTCCTGCCCTCCTACATGGCTCTGAGATGTGGGCTATCTACAGTGGACATCTCAAAGCGCTGGAACAGCACCACCAGCGCTACTTGCACAAGTTCCTGTTAATCCGCTGAGAAGACAGATGCATACACCAGCATCCTTGACCAGGCCAACATCCCCAGCATCAAGGCACTAATCACCCTTGATCGGCTGTGATTGTCTGGGCACGTCGTTCACTGACTGACTCAAGACTCCCAACCACAAAATGATAGGCGAGTCCCAGGTGGACAGAGGAAACACTTTAGGGATACCTTCAAGGCCTCAGTGGTGAAGTGCTGCATTCCCACAGACACCAGGAAATCACCGGCCCAAGACCGTCTAATGTGGAGGAGGAGCATTTCGGAAGGCATCAAGCACCTTGAGACTTGTCATCAGGAAAAAGTGGAAGCTAGACAAAAAATAGCATTAGGAGCACACTGCCATACCAACTCCCCACCCACTCCCTCCTCTGATCACCTTTTGCGTCAAGTGTGGTAGAGTCTGCGGGAGCCACATTGGTCTATACAGTCACTTATGGACTCACCCTGAAAGTGGAAGAGAGTCATCCTTATCTGCAAGAAACCGCCAATAATGATGATGAAGAAAATGCACCATATGAAACATTATCACCATTAATGGATTTGTTGCTTATTCATCAGCTTATGTATGTGGAAGGAATCTGATAACAACACTAATTTCATTATAGGCAGTTCTTCTATAAACGTGATAGTTGCATTCTTCTGTGACCTCCACTATAGAAAAACATGCTTTAGAAAATCAACATAAAAAAAAAAAATCGCATTATAGGGAAATCGCCATAGAAACGCCACTATACCTAAAGTAGAAGCTTCGCATTATCCAAATAGCGTCCACTATTCATCAATTGTGTTACAGCCAATTTGCATTAACGGAACATGTTATAGCTAAACTACCAGTATTATCTCCTGTCCATTTACCTTGCTTATCACTCTGTGGTCCTAGCACTGCAGATCAGTCAAGGAATGAATATCAGCTCCTCAAAGTAGCAGTGGCGCATCAAATTACATCCATTAAGCTCTCTCAGGGATCATATCTATATACTCATTACCTCCTTCTCTAGTCAGCATAAGCAATAATATCAATATGTCAGCTGGATCAGATGGCTCCTGTAGTAGCTTGCAGTCAAATACTCCAGGACACAACTATCCAGGCCATAAGCCATGACTATTTCAAGAGTTTGCACAGCAGGAACACCAATCTTACCCCCATTTCTGCTTAGAACCTGAAGGGAGTACTTCATTGAGTTCTTAGTATAGATAGAAAACCTTCACTTAAGCATTATTGGTTGATTACCTGACTGAGAAATGAATGGAAGACACTTATGATTGGCACTAAATTACTTCTTTTGTGACTGTTTCATAACTCTATTGTCAGAATATCATTAGTACAGTTGTTGTGACTGATGTGATTGCTCATTGATGCAGATAAAGGGATGAAGGGAGTAGCAAAGAAAATAACAATGTTTGTTACAGTGGGGCTCAAAATTCTCAGAATACAGTTCTAAGTATCAGCAGATTATACTGGTCTGTAAACTTATCCCAAACAACTAGGCTGCAGTGTCTTTTTGGCCATCCTTCCTCTGTTACTTTCTCTCCTTACCTCGGCTCTTCTACCTTCACATGCAAGACTCTGTATGAAACACCACTGCAAAGGTAACACACCAAAACCACGTGCTGCACGTTACATAGGGGAATCCCCAAAGGGGCTGACAGATCTAAGCCTCTGTTTCAGGCTTCAGAATATGAGTTCTGGAAGGATCCTGTTTGCAGTCTGGGTTCAGTTGCTTGTATGCAATTCAGGTCTGCTGTTCGTGTGGCGATGATATCAGTCAGATCCCTCAGCCCTCAGCAGACATTGTATCATGTTTCTCAAAGTTCAAGAGAATAAGGTAGACTATGAGTATAAATGCATTTTGGCAATGCTATTGACATTTGGTTATATATTGATAATATGTTAGCCTTTACTATTTTTGTAAGTTGTTGATCTGCTGACCTGCTCGTAACATGTCTCTTATCAATCATGCCTACAAGAGAAACCAGCCTCTCTGAAAAACCCCAAACTTTGCCCTGTTGCCCACTGAGGTGAGTAAGGAAACCGATATACCACTTGGCCCTGTTGTACAAGGCACTTATTTCTGCCTAATCCAGTTGTGAATGCAATCTAAAAGATACAATCCTAGTTGCCTGGGCAAACTGATACATATTCAGATACAAACCAGACATAATGGTGGCATGCAGGAGCAATGTTCCCTCTCAATTGAAAGGGTGAACAATCACCTCGCAATCTGGAATGTGTAGAAAAATAGATCCTGCATAAACAATGTCCTCTTTAAAACGCAAGTATGCTTCACTACACAATAATCTTAAAAGGACCATGCAGTGTAACAAGACGGCCATGCATAGAAAGCAAACTTAGAGTGAACACTGGGAGCCACATGTACATTTCTGCCAATGTGCTGTCAAGCCCTCAAATTGGATGCAGTTTTCTTTGGGAGGAGAGGGTAACTATGGCTGTACCTTCCTATCTCCCTTACATGGATTTGTGTGCCTTGGTGGACAGGGAACTGGTGCCTGCCAGCATAATGTATGCATTCTTTCACAACTAGTGCACACCACAGGGACTGGAGAATGGAGTGTTTAAGAAAAATAATCTGACTTAATTTGTCTTTCTTTTGTATGACTTGGGTTTTATTAGCAGTGCCCCTCCAAAAGACAGCACTTTTAGTATTTTACTTGGATTGCTGATACTGGCCCACTGTTAACCTAAAGAGGCGTATTTAGCTTCAATGTATCACTCAAGCGTGTCATGTATATTATGTTGCATACCAACTACAGAAAGGTACTTTAATTGGAATCCCTACAGTGTAGAAAGGTGTCATTCAGCCCATCAAGTCTGCATCGACCCTCCGAACAGCATCCCACCCAGATCCACCCTATCCCTGTAACCTTGCATACATCATAGCTAATCCACCTAGCATATCCCTGGAAACTATAGGGCAATTTAGCACGGGCAATTTAGCACGGCCAATTCACCTAACCTGTACACCTTTGGACTATGGGAGGAATCCAGAGCACCCAGCAGAAATCCACGCAGACACGAAGAGAACGTTCATATTCCACACAATCACCAATGATGGAAACAAACTGAGTCCCTGGCACTGTGAAGCAGCAATGCTAACCACTGTGCTGTCCATAGATGGCATAAGTTTAAGCACTGTTACAATGGTGGATCAAAACCCTAAAGTGTTTATAGACATATTTTGCTTTTAATTCTAAAATGTGTTTTTCCTAAGTATTTGTTCATTGTTACTGGTTGGGTCAGCATTTATTACCCATCCCTAATTGCCTAGAGGGCAGCAAAGAGTCAGCTAGATTGCTGTGGGTCTGAAGTTACATGTAGGTCAGACCAAATAAGGATGGGAGACTTCCCTCTCTAAAAGACATTAGTGAAGCAGATGGGGTTTTATAACAGTAGGAGCATAAATCATAGGAGCAGTAGTAGCCCATTCAGCCCCATCAAGTCTGCTCTGCCATTCACCAAAATCATGACTGATCTGATAAACCTCAAACTTCTCTTTCCTGCCTTTTCCCCACAAGTCTCAATTTCCTTACTGATTAAAAATCTGCCTATCTCAGCCTTGAGTATACTTAAAAACTTTGCCTCTATAGCTTCTTGCAGGAAAGAATTCCACAAATTCACTACCCTCTAGAGAAAAAATTTTGCATCTTGTCTTAAATGGGGTGACCCCCCACATACTGAAACTATGCCCTTATGGTCCCAGACTATCCCACAAGAGAAACAACCTTTCTAAATTTATTCTATTGAGCTAAGAATCTATGTTAAATAAGGTTGCTTCTTATTCTTTTAAACTCCAATAATTACAGGCCAAACCTAATCAACCCTTCCCCATAACACACTCCTCTACATTTGAGATAACCCAATGAATCTTCTCTAGACTGCCTCTCGTTGTGTATTTATGTAAGTATTTTAGACTATCACTTTAAGAGTCCAATCACATGACATCATTGGCCATTAGAGGGAAACAAGTCAGTCCAACTTCCTGCCTCGTAGAGTGAACATCTCCATATAATAAAGTTCTTGCTGTTGTTAAAAACTTTGATTTCCTATCCTTTTTGAAATGTAACATCTTCAATGCAATTATATCATTACTTAGGTAAGAGGGACAAAACTGTTCAGTGTTACAAGTGAGCTCCAACTATTACCTTGTACAGTTTTAGTAAGACTTACCTATTTTTTTACTTTTCATTCACTTTGAATTAAAGGCCCAGTATTCCATTTGCCTTCACTATTACATGCTGAACTTGGATGCCAGCCTTTTTGTGATTTATGCACAAAGACTCCCAAATCCCTTTGTACTGTTGCTTTCCCCAGTCTTTCTCCATTTAAATAATATCCAGCTCCTCGATTCTTCCTGCCAAAATGTAGAACCTCACACTATCCACATCATATTCTGTCTGCCAAGCTTTACGTTTGCTCACTTAGCCAGTCCATATCCTCTGCAGACTGTGTATCATTCTTTCCACCTACTTTTGTGTGATCTGCAAATGTGGACACAGTACATTCATTTTCCTCATCCAAGTCATTAATATGTACTAGTTAGATGTTAATAGATATTGTTTATGACATTAATCAAAAACAAGATGGCGCTAGAGCGTGGCGAGTCTTTGCATGCTGTTGCCAGCAGATCATCTCCTTACATCTATTATAATTGTTCAATGCTTTGAAATCTCAATTTTAAGTCTGTCAAGTTACTAAAAAAGCTCTCTTAAATCTACTTTAAGGTCTGGCCATCTTTTGGCCTTCGAGAACAACCAAACGCTCCCCAACCTGACCAGATTTGACCCAAGAAAGACCAAGACCTCCCTGAGTGCCCGACACCAACAGGGCCTGACTGCCAACACTGAACTGTGGCCACAACAAGAGAAGGAGAGAGATCAGCCACTTATGAGCTTCTCAAAGGCCCAACACTGAACACTGATTGGCAACCTCATGAAGACCCAACATCTAGGCCTAAGCAGTCCAAGAACAAGATTCTCCAGAGTCCCCGAGGCTGCGAAGTGTCCAGGATCCCATCAAACGCACCCACGTATCTTCTGGAATGGCAGACTACCCACACCGACTCCCATCCCAACCAGAAGCAGGAAACATGGGTGACGTGTTGGCCTGCAGGTGAGACTGAAACAATGTGGTTTCAAGTACCCCTCCCCAGCCTACTCCTGGCAAAACGTACAAGCTTTTGAAAATAAGCTGGACGAACTGAAAGCTAGACTTATTAATCAAATGGAGTTGAAAGGCTGCTGTGTGCTCTGTTTTACAGAGACATTTGATTTATTCATTTATTGTCACGTGTACTTGGTACGTGTATTTGTTACAAATAAGTGAAGAGTGTTGTATAATGTCACCACTGTCTGGCATCATCTTAAGAACACAGAAAATAAACCAAGGCATAGAAATTAACAGTTAAAAAAAGAAATAAATTTAGAAATTCAACATTACAGTGCCTTAGCCATGGGCCTGAATCCTGGCTCCTCTACCCCAATGCTGAATCCAATACTAGTTAAGAAGCAAACACCAGCCTTGAGTCCCTTTGCCATGCTGCTGCCGCTGGAACACATGTCACCATTCTTCTGCATCAACTTGCCCCCACCGACGTTATTGGTGCCCTGAGTCTGCAGTGGACCGATCTCAGCTGAAGCTGCCAAGTCCCAAACTGGGCCCGAACTCAGTGCTGGACCCACCACGCTGAATCAGCCACTGCCAATGCTGCCAGGTCCCACACCGGACACTGGCCCAAACTGTACATCTGTACTCGCCTCCCTCTGCCACCGCCGGGAACACAAAGTTGCCTCCGAAATGCTGGACACCTCACTGCCACTGATGCATTCGACCTCTCCACAAGATGATTAGATTATAAAAAGGGAACCCAAACGCTGCGCTACTTACTCCACCATCATCTTGCTCAAGACGTGGCTCACTCCTGCTTCACTTGACAGTGCCTTACAACCTGAGGGTTTCTCAATTCACCGGATGGACCACACAGCGTCCTCGGACAAGGGGCAGAGGGGTCTGCCTCCTAATCAACTCCTCTTGGTGCTCAGACATGACAACACTGGCGAGTTACTGCAGTGCCTTACCTACTGTCTGCCACAGGAATTCACTTCTGCTATCCTGACAGCAGTTCACATCCCACCCCACGCCAAAGTGAAGAGTGCACTTGATCAAATATACACTGCTACAAATAGCCTTGAGACAGAATACCAAGGCTTTCCTCATTGTAGCTGATAACTTCAACCAGGCCAACCTCAAACATGTGCTACTATGATACCATCAAAACATCTCCTGTCCCAACATAGACCCAAAACACCCTTGACTATTGCTACACAACTAAAGATGCCTAACGTTCCGTCCCCAGCTGCATTTTGAAAAAAATCAGACCGTACAGCTGTGCGTCTTCACCTGGTTTACAAGCAGAAACTGAAGCATGAGGAAACCCCTACAGAAAATCATACAGTTCTGGTCTGAGGCAATGGATGAGCTTCTACGTAACTGTTTGGAGTTGGTGGACTGATCCATATTCAAGAACTCAGTGGCTAACCTAAATGAATATGCCACTACCATCAGAGTCTTCATCAGTAAGAGTACAGGAAAGAGATACCGAGCTTAGTGGCAGAGGGTAAAGACAACAATGTCTCCCTTAATGACATCAAAATGAAGGAGCTGGTCATCAACTTCAGGAAGTGATGTGGAGGACACACCCATCTGTATCAATCTGAGGTGCAGATGGTTGAGAGTTTCAAGTTCCTCGGAATAAAGATCACTAACAATCTGTCCTGGTACATCCATGTCAATCCTGCATTCAAGGAGGCACACCAACACCTCTACTTCCTCAGAAAGCTAAGGAAATTCAGCATTTACACAATGACTCTGACCAATTTTTATAGGTACACCACAGAAAACATCCCATCCAGATGCATCGCAGTTTGATATGGCAACTGTTCTGCCCAAGTCCACCAGAAATTACAGAGAGTTGTGAACACAGTCCAGTCCATCATGCAAACCAGCCTTACATCCACTGAATCCATCTGTACTTGCTGCTACTCGGGAAAGCAGCCAGAATGAACAAAGACTCCTCTCACCCCGGTTATACTTTCTTCCAGCTTCTTCCATTAAGCAGAAGATACAAAACATGTACCAACAGATTCAAGAACAGCTTCTTCCCTGGTGTTATCAGACTTTTGAATGGACTTCTCATACACTAAAGTTGATATTTCTCTACATCTTCTCTGTAGCTGTAACACTATATTCTGCATTCAGTTCTGTTACCCTGATGTACTTCCATCAGGTATGATTTGACTGATCAGCATGCAAAACAAACCTTTTCACTGTATCTCGATACATTTGAAAATAATAAAACTAAATAAAGATATTGTATATAATTGGGGCTCTTACACTGATCCCTATGTACTCCAGTAGTTACATGCTGTCATCCTGAAATTACACACCTTCCCAACTCTGTATTCTATTAGCTTAACATTAGACCACAGATCAACCATATTTTATTGAATAGCAGAGCTGCTTCAAGGTACTGAATGGCATTCTCCTGTTTCTATGTTCCTACATTCCTAACATGTCATACGGTCACTGTGATAGGGTCTTGAGGGACAACAGCACAGAAAAAGGTCCTTTGGACCATCGAGTGTCTACACTAATCAAAATCAAGCACCTAATTATTTTAATCCTATTTTCCAGCACTTGGCCCATAGCCTTGTATGCATTGGTATCGCAATTATGAGGTACCATACCAAGTGGAAATCTAAATATATTACATCCACTGCTTCTGCTTTATTTACCTCAAAAGAATTCTAATACACACGTCAAATGTGATTTCCACTTTGTGAAGCCAAGCTGACTCTGCTTGATCATATTATGTATTTCTACACACTTGGTTATTACATTGTCTATAATAGATTCTAATATTTTCTAAGTAACAGATGTTAAGCTAATTGGCCTAGAATTAAATATTGTTGGCTATTTCCCTTTTCAAATAAAGGTATCAAAAATGGTCACATTTAGACCAGCATTTTTTTTTAAATTCCAGATCTTTATGAATTTTCACTGTCTGACACAGTATGTTTCAAACCCATGTTGTCAGATCATTAGCTTGGGTTCTGGGTACCAATCCAGTGATATGACCACACCACCACCACCTTCCCCAAGGAGGGCTGCTGCAGAAAGACTGAATTTAAATTTAGTGACATTTAGTGGCAAAGTCATGTGGGAAGTTAATGGAATGCTGTACATGTAAATTGTCAGGGAAACTTCAAACAGGGATAAATTTAACAAGACATAACGCGCAGTTCAACTATCCCTACTCTCTCAGCAGAAAGCCACTTCTTGCAGAAACATTGCTTTTACCTTCCAGGAATACCCAAGGGTACAGGTTAAAAAAAAAAAGCCTGTTTCAAATCTACTGGAATGAATTTGTGGGACCATGCTGTGAAAGTCAAAAGATCCTTCCCCTAGTCACCAGTGTTGTAGATAAAGTCCCCTCTGACTCAGAATGCTGCAAGCTAGTTTAAAATAAAGGAATCAGGACAAAAGAGTTTCAATCAGTCGAGAAAACTAGAAGTGTCAAAAATCAACTGTTCAAATTTTCAATGTCAACACTGCCAGTAACATGTACTGCAACGTACAAATTTCAATTGTCTACTCTTCTACAATTCAAAACTGACCCATTTTTTAAAAAGAAAAAATACTTTTATTCTTTTGGATCCACTAGTTATTTTCAATCTGCATCTATAGAGGGTTGTATCACTAATTCACCTTGCATTTTGGGTCTGGGAGAAAGGGAAGTGGTCCTTTTCAAATTAAGCAACCATTGTAGGGGGGTGCTGGTAAATGAATAAGGAAGGGTTCATCCCTCTTCATTGAGGAGCTTAACAATTTGGGGTATCCCATCTGGAAAAACAACGACCTGGGGAATCTCACCTTGAGTCAGCAAGGTGAAGTGACATGTCTGATTGAAGACCAGGGGAATGCAAGCATTTAAATAGAAATGATATAGGTACTTCATATTCTGAAGTTTGTAAGTAGTAGAGCCAATGTCTATTTTTAAGAAACAATTTAAGCAATTCAAAATAATGGATAAAGTCTGACCTGCTATTGAGATAATAACATCCACTAAACATTGAATGTTTAACAACAGACAATAAAATAGAAATAGTGGAAGAATTGTGTTTAGAAAAAAAAAGTGCTGGCAGCTGGGGCTCATTTGATAGCAGTTTTGCCCCTCAAACAAGATTCCAGAACTTCAGCACAAAATTAAAGACTCACATTGCAGTGTCAAATGAAGCATTGAACTATCTCTCCATCCGTTTGTTCAGGTGGATGTAAAATATCAAACAGCATTACTCCAAAGAAAAAGGGCGGGAGTGTCTACAAAATCAGACTCTTCAGTCATCATACTGCTGTTTGTAGGAGTTCGTGCAAACTGGCTGCCACGTTCCTGAAGTACAGACATGAACTGAAATTTACAAGTATTTAATGCGCTTTGAGACATCCGGTTGCTGTTAAAGGCGCTATGGAAACGTAAGGCTTTGATTTGTGATCCATTTATCCTGTTTTTTTTTAAAAACTCATCCTCCATAGAAATAAGCAACTTGAATTCGTTCATCTTTTGATGGCCAGTGGCAGCTTTAAGAAACCAAGGCTTCGCAGTCTGTGCGACAAACAATTAACACACCCCAAGAATAAAGATGTAATTTTGAAGGCAAACAGCTGAAGACCAGTGGTCGCACACTGCTTTCCTGCCTACGCTGCTGACCAACTGTGACCAACCAACCACCCTCCCTCTCACCTGCATCGCCATTCCAAACGTCCTCGCTTCACCCCCGGCACGTGCTGGCGCCGCACACGCCATGTGACTTCACTTTGCTGATCGATTGGCTAGCGCGGAACAATGCGCATGCTTATTGCCGACAGGCCGTATCACGTGGCTACTTGCCGCTGATCGGTTGGAGCCGAATCACCCATATCACGTGACCACCTGCCGCCGCAGCTGGCAAACTTCGAAGAAGCGTGTGTATTTCTGGTGACGTTCGTTGCTGGAGGGAAGTGTACAAAAAAAACAGCATGTGGCAATACGAGAGGAGGGGATTTGAAATAAGGCATCCGATAACCGGAAGTGTGTTTCTTTTTGTGGAAAGCCAACATCATTGACAATATGAAAGGAATTAAATTCTCCAAACAACTCTTATTGTTGGAGTATAATCACGAGGACTACGGTGATTCAGAAATAAGTCACATCGCAATCGTCTCAAAATGACTGGAAATAAATGTAGCCTTGACAGCATCTCTCACATGCCAAAAAATCATTCAAGACAGAGGAATGTAAGTTCATTACACACAAGAAAGGAAAATAAAGGTACATATTCATATAAGACAATTTTCAAAGATCTTATAAACGTCACAAAGAAAGACTGACTTTTTTCCCTAGCAAAATTCCTTACAGGTACTTAACTCGTGTGAGATATCATCGCTATCTTCCCTGTTTAATTTCTTGCTCAACCAATGAGGTTTCGAGCAAATTTTGGCAAGTTTCTGCACATTCACCGGATGTAATTCTCTTCAATATTGCCTGTCCCTGAGAAACATAGACACAGTGACTCACTGAACCTTAAGAAAAAAATCTCAGGGCTTTTCCCAGTCTTGCCTACTTGAACTACCATAACAGCTGATGATTTCTTGCCAGTTCTGGCTTGGACATTACCAAAATGAAACTGCCCTTCTGGTATGAATCTTTTTTTGTCTGAACTGCACTGGCTTCTGGCCTGTCTCCATCTATCTCTGTCTGGGTCATCATTTTAAATGTAGTAAATACTTCAGAAATGATCTCATCAGATTTATTTTGTTCTTCCATGAAATGTTGGCAGTGCAGGCAGGACCTGCATTTTTTGCCCACCCCTAATTACTCTTGAAATAAGTGGCTTGCTAGGATGATTTCAGAGGGTATGTAAGAGTTAACTACATTGCTGGTGGTCTGCTAGTCAATTGATTTTAGTTTCAAAAGGTCAGTGAAATAATGTCACTTGCTCCAAAGGCCTGGGATATACTTGTTTCCTCAGTCACTGCTGCAGACATCAGGTCAGCCTTTTTGAAAGGGAAACCATGGAAAACAACTGGTCCAGATGGAGTCCGGAGCCGTGCAATCAAATTCTGCGCATATCAGCTGGTGGGAGTATTTACAAGGGTCCCGACCCAAAACGTCAACTTTCCTGCTCCTCTGATGCTGCCTGGCCTGCTGTGTTCCTCCAGCTTCACACCGTGTTATCTCTGACACCAGCATCTGCAGTTCTCTGGCATCTTTAACCTCTCCTTACTGCAATCTGAAGTCCCTACTTGATTCAATGAAACCACCATTATCCTAGTAATAAAATTCATGCACTGTGCCTCACTGACTATCACCCAGTGGCTCTGACTTCCATAATTATGAAGTACTTTGAGAAGTTAATCATGGCTCACATCAACTCTGGCCTCCCAGCCTGCCTTGATCCCTTGCAATTTGCCTACTGTCACAACAGGTCCATGGCTGAAGCCATCTCCCCAGCCATACATTCATCCTTGGAACATGTGGGTAACAAGAATACCTACATCAGACTTCTACTTATTGACTACAGCCCCGAATTCAACACCATAATTCAAGCCAAATTAATCTCCAAACTCGAAGATGTAGGTCTCTGCTCTGCCTTCTGCAACTCTCTCCTCAACTTCCTAACCTACCGACCACAAATCAGTGAGAATAGGCAACAACACCTCCTCCACAATAATTCTCAACACCGGCTCCCACAAGGCTGCATTCTCAGCCCCTTACTATATGCCCTAAGCACTGATAACTGTGTAGCCAAATTCCATCCTAACTCCATCTACAAGTTCGCTGATAACATTACCGGTGTAGGCTGCACCTCAAACAGTGACGAGACAGAATACAGGAAAGAGATAGAGTTCTTGGTGGCATGGTGTAAAGACAACAATCTCTCCCTCAAGGTCAGCAAAATGAAACAGTTGGTCAGTGACTTCAGGAATCAAGGTGGAGGGCATGCCTCTAGCTACATCAACGGTGCTAAGGTGGAGATGGTCTAGAGTTCCTAGGAGTAATGATCACCAACAATCAGTCCTGGTTCACGCACATTGACACTACAGCAGGCTGTGATTGCACGGCTCCGGACTCCATCTGGACCAGTTGTTTTTCATGGTTTCCCTTTCAAAAAGGCTAATCTGATGTCTGCAGCGGTGACTGAGGAAACAAATATATCCCAGGCTGTCGGAGCAAGTGACATTGTTTCACTGACCTTTGAAACTAAAATCAATTGACTCTAGACTACCACTACAGACACTACAAGCACAACCACAGAGTCCTGATGAATGGTTTCAGCCTGAAACGTTGACTTTCCTGCTCCTCTGATGTTTGTCCAGTTTCACATTTATTGACAATGCCTCTACTTCCTCAGGAGGCTAAGGAACTTTGTCATGCCAATGAAGACTTAACAATTTTTACAGATGCAGCATAGAAATCATTCTTTCCGGAGGCATCACAGCTTGGTATGGCATCTACTCTGCTCAGGACCATAACAAGCTACAGAGAGTTGTAAACACAGCTCAGTCCATCATGCTAGCCAACCTTCCATCCATTCACTCCATCTATACTTCTTGCTGCTTCAGGAAGGCAGCCAACAGAAACAAAGATCCCTCCCACCCTGGTTATAATCTCTTCCAACCTCTTCATCAGGCAGAAAGTACAATGTACCAACTGATTCAAGAATGCCTTTTTCCTCACTGTTATTAGACTTCTGAAGGGACCTCTCAAATTTTAAATACAATGTTGATCTCACTCTTTGTGCACCTCCTCTGCTGCCATATCATGTATTCTTCGCTCTGTTCTATTACCCTAATGCACTTTACATGGTAAGATCTGCCTATACTGCATGCAGAACAAAACTTTTCATTGTACCTAGGTATATGTGACAGTACGAAATTAAATCAAATCAAAGTGTCATTAATAAGACTAGTCCTTCAATTTCAGATTTGTTTATTAATTGATTCCACCAGCTGCCATAGCAAGATTTATACCTACCACCCCAGAACATTATCATGGGTCTATAGACATTACCACTGCACCACCAACTCCCGAAGTAGCTTGAATGATCATTGAAATAACTGCACAGAGGCCAGTATCCATCACCAAGTCGCAAATTATTCACACATGCACAGTACTCAGATTCTGACCAGCCAGATCAAAACCATTCCCTAGAATGAGGAGACTCTCCGAATCCCCTGCTTTTTTTTTATGTATACCCACATTACTACTATACAGCAGCAGTGCTTATTTTTCCCCACAGTACCATATTGTGTGTGTGTGTGTAAGTGCAGGACTCAGTAAAAACACCATGTGCAAAATAATTTTATTCAACATTTCCACCATCAGGAAAAACACCCATGTAACCAGGGAACCAGTAGCAAGCAAAGCCTAGTAGGGGCAATCTCCTGTTTATATCTGTCAGCCAGGCTCCCTGATTGGCCTAAATTGAAAAACCAATCAAAGATTTCATAGTCAATGAATCCACCTGACCCTCATTCCAATCACTGCATTCCTCCTCCCCCCCCATCAATTTGGGGATGTAAGCCTGTTCTTTCTCTTGTAACCTCTCCTCCAGTTCCTTTGACTCAGACATGAGCAGTGTGTACCAACCATAGCCTGTCTGGAGCATCTCAGGAGGTGTTTCCTCTTCTTCAGCCAGTAACAGTATTGAGACATCCATCTCCAACTGTGAGGTTTCTTCAATGCTAAATGGAGGGGCGAACCCATGGTTTCTTATAGCCTTTCGAGCTGTTCTGATGGACTAAGTATGTTTTGCTCCCGCCCCGTTTACGAGGTAGCAGCTCTCAAGTGATCCACACGTTTGTTCAGGACCGCCTCACTTTGTATGTCACGAGACCTGACCTCGCGTTGATTTTGCCTCATACCCATGTAGGGCCATTTCCATGGTTTTGACACCAAACCTCATCCCCTGAAGTAAACTACCTCTCTCACTTAGAGGAGGCATGTGCCTGGAATTGGCATTCCTGCTGCCATTTCACCTTACCCCTGCCCCCCTCCAAGGTCTGGGAATATCAGGTTTAACCTGGTGCAGAGTCTTCTCCCCACCAGCAACTCTGCTGAAGCTATCCCTGTAGTTGCATGAGGGGTGGTGCTATAATCGAACAGAAACTGGGACAGTTTGGTATTGAGTGAAGCTGTAGGCTGTTTCTTTAAGCCTGCCTTCAACATTGACTGCTCTTTCTGCCAGACCATTGGATACAGGATGGTTTGGAGCTGTCCAAACATGCTGAATGCCATTAGACTTTAGGAAATACTTGAAATCCCTGCTCGTAAATTAATCCAACTGTCCGTGACCAATACTTCTGGGAGTCTGTGTATTGTGAACGATGTTCACAGCTTTTCAGTCATCATCCTAAGTTTTCTGAATGAACTCTGTACGTCCAACCACTTTGAAAGGACATCCACAACGACCAAGACCATTGAGCCCATGAAAGTGCCAGCATAGTTGAGGTTTAACTGAGTCCAGGGTTTACCCGGCCATTTCCACGAATGTGGGGTCGCTGCTGGCAATAATTTTTGTCTTTGTTGGCACTCCAGTTAATACCACACAAACGTAGCTATTTTGGCATCCAATCCTGGCCACCAGAGATAATTTCTTGCCAATATTTTCACTTGGAAACTCCAGATGATCCTGGTGGAGTTCACTCAGTATCTGGCAGTGACCATTACTGGTGACAATCACTCTTGCTGCCAATAGTAATATACTGCCCTGTATGGTGATCTGGTCTTGCTGGGTCAAGAAAGGTTTCAGTCCTGGTTAAGGTGGCCCTTTTGTTATCCCTCATCACCAGCAGCTGTGTTAGTTTTGCCAGGAACAGGATCTCCTTGTATCCACAGTCAGATATTGTCGTAGGTGACCGGAAGGGTGTGTAGAAAATTTAAAACCAAAACCGACTCCTCCAGGGAGGCACCACCAGTGGTGTATCTCCAAGTGGGCGGCAGCTGAAGGCATCTACATTTGCCACTTGGCTTTCTGGACAGTGTTCCAAATTTTAATTGTATGCACTGAGAAAAAGGGCCCACCGCTGAATTCAACCAGAATCTATGGGCGGCATGGTCTTGTCTTCTTTAAGTAGCCCTAGCAGAGGTTTATGGTCCATTACTATTACACATTTACATATGTAAAGGTATTAGGGGAACTTTCTTACACCAAAAACCTTCCTTCTCTATCTCGGCAAATTTGCATTCAGCATCAACCAGAGTCCAGGAAGCATAAGCTATTGGGTGTTCCTCTCCATTTTGCCACCGATGAGCCAAACTACTCTGATACCGTACTGGGTGCATCCCAGCCCCACCTCTCACTTGGGATCATAGTGGGCCAAAAGCTTAAATGATAGTCGCTGCTTTTTCACTTCCCTAAAGGCTACTTCTTGGCTACATGACCGTTTCCAAGGCTGACCGTATTTCAATAGCGGGTGTAAGGATGCCAAAATGGAGGCCAGGTTACTTATGAATTTTTCATAATAAGTCACCAATCCAAGGAAAGAAGTTCCGATATAGACGTGATTTCCCTCACTTTATGTTCCAACAGTGTAACCTGGTCTGGTCAACTCTATAGCCCAAGTAGGTCACTTGGGTGCCTGGAACACACAATTTTCACTTCTAAGGCATACACCCACCTGGGAGAAATATTTAAGCACTATGTCCAAGTTCTCCAAGTTCCCTTGGTTGGTCTTACTGATTATTAGCACGTCATCCAGGTAAATGGCAACCTGGGGCAGACCTTGTAAAATGTTCTCAAGAAAAGGGTGCAGGCGGATGATACCCCAAATGCAGTCTTGTATATCAGTACAAACCCTCATGGGTGTAAATCGTGGCATACTTCTGGCACACCTTTTCTAGCCACAATTGCAGGTACGAATGGCCCATGTACAGCTTTGTGAAGACAGGCTTATGTGCCAATCCTCTATGCAAGGGATTGGATATTAACCCAACTGCGAGAGGCAGTTTACAGCTTGCTTAAAATTCCCACAAAGGCAAACCAACCCATCAGGGTTCACAATCGGTTCAACCAGTGCTGCCCATTCCGTAAACTGCACTGGTTTGATGATTCCTTTGCTTTCCAGCCTCCTGATTTCTGCCTCTACTTTTGCCCATAAAGCAAATGGCAATGGACAGGACTTGCAGTATCGCAGAATTGCTTCCTGGTCAACATGTAAGGTGACCTTCCTGAAAATCCTCTGGGTATTAAATATAGGACTTCACTCAGGCAGCCATTTTCTAATTCAAAAATGTTGAGCCAACAAAGGTGAATCTTTCTCAACCAATTCTGCCCCATCAAGCTTGGGCCCGAGCCTTTTACTACAATCAGTGGTAACTGCACCAACTGCCTCTCTTAGCAGACCAGAACCGCAGTTGTACCCTTAATCATAGAATCTTTAACAGTTCCATAGTTTACGTTCTCAATCTGGCTGAGGTCCAGCACAAACTTAAGGGTTGGAGTCCAGACCAAATCTTGTTAAAGACAGGTTCTCCAACCATGGGTACAGCTGCGCTGGTATCGACCTCCATGAGAACCAGGTGACCATTTAACCAGACTTTTATTTTGATTGGTTCTGATTTACATGTTGCTAAGCAAGTTAACTGCCCCCAACCATATGCGGGTGGACTTTCCAGGGTATGCATTCTTCTGCATACCAACCTCTTACTTAATTCTGGATCCTTTGCTGTCTCGAGTCCGCATACTGACAGCAACTACAATGGCTTGCCAATCCAGTTCCTGAACAACATTTTAGCCATTTGGCCGAGGCTTGACTTTGTTTTGAGGTTTTGTTGTGGGCTGACCTAGGCTCCCTCAGCTGAGGATATGCCCTGCGTGAGGTATTGTGATTGCCTACACTCAAGTGGTGGTTCCTAAGCTCAGGCAGACAGGTGAGGGTGTCCATTTCCATTGCAATGCCCTGTAACTCCCATGCTCCACTTGCCGCATTTTCTAATGACAAAGCCAGTTGTACTGCCTGTTTGAAGTGCAGTTGGGCTTCTGCTAGTAGGTGTTTTTGCATTGTTTTGCATGACGATATACCAAATAGTCTCTCGGTATCTCATTCAGAGTTAACCCAAAATCACATGCCTCTGCCAGTCGTCAACCTCATCAAAAATCCGGTATGGATTTTCCTGGTTCTCGAACCACTTAATAAAACTGATAGCGTCTCAGAATTAGAGGATGTTTGGGGTTGTAATATTCCTTAATTGTAATATTCAACTCTTGAAAGGTTTTACTATCTGATGCCTCAGGGAAAGTTAGGCTCCTAGTAACCAAAAATGCTGCAGGTCCACAAGCAGTCAGAAGGATTATTTGTTGCTTTTCATCTGCCACAATGTCATTTGCCCAGAAAAAGTAATGTATTCTTTCCATGTACTTGGCCCAGTTTTCGACAGCAGGATCAAACAATTCAAGCTTCCCAAATAAAGGCATGATGCCAGAAATGCTTACCTCAACTCAAAGATGACTGTTGTGGGAGAATTTTCTTCAGTACCATACTGTTTTCTCCTGCCGCCACGTACATAACTGCACAGAAGCCGGTATCCCGTCACCAAGTTACCGTTTATTCAGATACGCACAGTACACAGGTTTTTATCAGCTAGCTCAGAGCCAGTCCCTGGAATAACATATTCAATGCAATCCACCTGGCCCTCGTTCCAATCACGACAGTCATTTAGCTTGTCACATGATTTCCTGGAAATGCTGGTTTAACTTACTGCTAAAAAGAATGAGTTTCTAACCCTTTAAAAATCCTTCTCAGAACTAAAATAAACTCTAGCACCCAAGTTCTAAAATGAAGAAAAATTATAAATCTTCATCACATAACAGGCCCTAGTTGGAAAACAGCGAAACAGAAAAAGGCCACTGACATTTCGTAAGGGAATGAAGACTGAAACCGTAGTTGGAAATTAGAACATCTGGAGAAATCGAACCTGGTTGAAAGATATAAAAGGACACAGATTAATTTAAGCTCAGTAAAAGTTGATGAATTTAGTTGTACAGTACAGGCAAGCTGAAGAAGACAGAGACTAGTTCCAGAAGCTGAGAATAAGCAAAGACACAGGTACTGCAGTTGTTTCTGTTACTTGAAAATGACAATGATGGATCCATGCTATTCAAACCTAGTTGAGGAGGTTCTGCAGGTGTGTGTCATTATTGATGATGATCATGCATGGAACTCAAGTCGGCTTTTCATTCCTTTTGCCTGGGGATCAGGTTAACTCCTAGGAGGAGCAAAATTTCTTCATAAGAAAGACAAAGTTTTTGAAGAATATTTGTAACTGAGATTGATGACTCATGTGCTGAATGAACTATGAATGACTTTGTAAAATCCGACTGAGTTATACCTGCTATTTAATTTGCAATTCTTTGTTTACAATTTGATCATAATTTGCCTTTGAATTCACTTTTAACTTAAGTTGATTCTAGTTTATGGAGTATGGGTGGTTTGCTAAGATAATTCTTGGTGTTTGCATTATTAACTATTATATAGGAAATAAAATCTACTGTTTTAAACAATGAAATTTTGTGGCGTCAGCATGATAATAAATAACTGGGATGAAAAACAGTCTGATTTCTGCCGAAATCAGAACAATGTATATAAACCACTAAAAGCCAGTCAACGGCACATAAAATAATCAGAAAGGCTGCATCGGTTCTGCAGAATTCATCGGTTCTAATGAAGAGTCACCAGACTCAAAGTGTTGACTTTGCTTTCTCCCCACCGAGGCTGCCAGACCTTCTGAGCTTCATCAGCATTTCTGTTTTTGTTCCTGTTCCTACTTAATTGTGAGTTATCACGGAGTCAAGCTGTACTTGGCTTTATTTTGGAAGAGTCTGCTGCATGATGTGTAGACCCAAACCAGATTATTTTCTATCATTACAGGAAATCTTTCCTCACTTTAGATTTGTTTACCTGATTATATTAAAGAGGGAGCAGTCTGACATATTTCATCTGATATTTGCATTTCTAAAGATATCTCCCAAAAATGCAGTTTTCTCTTTACTGTCAAAATTATTTTCCCTTTAACCACTCTTAATTTTTGATGCTGTGGAAAGCATGATGACTGCTTCCATCTTTTCCATTCATACGGAATAAATTACTGCTTTGACAAAATTTTCACTTGTGATTGATTTATAGCTTGGTGTTAGTATATTTTTGAGGTTTGTTGTCTTACAATTTTAACACAAATTGTGAATAGAGAAATATCATTTTAGTAAGATCTCAGAAATGTGTAAGCTCTAGTCCAAAAGGAGACTATTCAGGCCATTGAATCTCTACTGGATGTTTCTTGAAGTAGCGCAAAATGTCACTATTCCTTTCCCATTCCCCATATCTTTGTCTATTTCTATATTTTAAGGGTGTATTCCCTTTTCTGTTTTAAGGAACAGTTGTCTCTGTCTTAACCAGTGTCTGTAGCAACGTATCCTCATTCAAAATATCCTCAGCACAAAGAAATGTATCATAACTTTTTTATTTTACACTAGGACAGAGACCCTTCCTCATTTGTAAAACTGTACATCAAGAAACATAGTGTCCCTCATAATGGTGATGAATATCTTGAGGAATCATGGCATATGCTCTGAACTGCAAGACTCATTTGGAACAGGACAAATGTTGCTTAAGCATCTCAGAGCTGTCCTTGATGAGAATTACATGAAAACATAGTTTATGTCACCCAGGGGGGGTTGCCTACTTGTGCAGTAGTTGCATACTAATTGTAAAAAATATCTACTTGCATGTATAGGGAGGATATTAATTGAAAATACACTTGTGATCTAATTAATATAAACAGGCAATCGATGACTTTTACATTAAAAGATAAATGTTTGGAATGTATACCTCTTTAACCAAATGTTTACCAAAGTATTGGTATTTGTGATTCATGGGAATAATTAATTCTTGATAGTTAAAGGATACAGCCCCTATCAATAAGGGTATAGTGAAATTCAAAGTAGAGAACCTGGGTGTCGCTGGCTGGCCAGCATTTATTGCCCATCCCTAATTGCCCTTGAGAAGTTGGCGGTGATCTGCCTTCTTGAACTGTTGCAGTCCACATGCTGTAGGTTGCCCAACATTGCCATTAGGGAGAGAATTCCAGGATTTTGGCCCAGCGACAGTGAAGGAACAGCGATATACCTCCACGTCAGGATGGTGAGTGGCTTGGGGGAGAACTTGCAGGGTTGATGTTCCCATGTTTCTGCTGCCTTGTCCTTCTGGATGGAAGTTGTGGGTTTGGAAACTGCTGCCTAAGGATCTTTGATGAGTTTCTGGAGTGCATCTTGTAGATAGTACATGTTGCTGCTACTGAGCATTGGTGGTGGAGGGAGTGGATGTTTGTGGATTTGGTGGCAATCAAGTGGGCAGCTTTGTCCTGGATGGTTTCAAGCTTCTTCAGTATTGTTGGAGTAGCACCCATCTAGGCAAGTAGCAGTATTGTATCACACTTCTGACTTATGCCTTGTAGATGGTGAATGGGTTTTGGGGACTCAGGAGGTGAGTTTCTCATCTCAGTATTCCTAGCCTCTGACTTGCTCCTGTAGCCACAGTGTTTATGTGGTGAGTCCAGTTGAGTTTCTGGTCAATGGCAATCACCAGAATGTTGATTGTGGGGCTTCAGAGATGGTAACACAATTGACTGTCAAGAGGTAGTTGTTAAATTGTCTCTTACTAGAGATGGTCATCGCCTGGCATTTGTGTGAAGTGAATGTTACTTGCCAGCCTAATCCTGGATATTGTCCAGGCCTTGTTGCATTTGAACATGGACTGCTACAGTATCTAAGGAGTCGTGAATGGTGCTGAACATTGTGAAATCATTGGCAAACATTTCTACTTTTGACCTTATGATTGAGCAAAGGTCATCGATGAAGCAGCTGAAGATGGTTGGACCTAGGACACTAACCTGAGGAATGCCTGCAAAGTGTCCTGGAACTGAGATGACTGACCTCCAACAACCACAACTGTCTACTTATGTACCAGTTATGACTCCAACCTGCTGAGAGTTTGCCCCTGATGCCCATTGATGCCAGTTTTGCTGCACCTCCTTGATGCCAGAATTGGTCAAAATAGATATCAAGGCCTGTCATTCTCACCTCAATTCTGGAATTCAATTCATTTTGGTGGAACCCAAACTGTGCATCACAACACAGGCTATTTCTGAGCAGGTGCTGCTTGATAGCACTGTTGATGACACCTTCCATCACTTTACTGGTGATGGAGAGTAGACTGATGAGACGGTAATTGGCCAGGTTGGATTTGTCCTGCTTTTGTGTACAGGACATGCCCGCGCAATTTTCCACATTATCTGGTAGATGCCAGTGTCATAACTGTACTGGAACAGCTTGGCTAGGGGAGCGGCAAGTTCTGGAGCACAAGCCTTCAGTACTATTGCCAGAATGTTGGTAGGCCCCTTAGCCTATGCAGTATACAATGCCTCTGACCATCTGTTTCTTGATATATTGTGGAGTGAATCTAATTGGTTGAAGACTGCTATCTGTAATGTTGGGGACCCTAGAGGTGGCTGAGATGGATCATCCACTTGGCACTTCTGACTGAAGATTGCTGAAAATGCTTTAGCCTTTTCTTTTGTATTGATCTGTTTGGCTCTTCCATCATTGAGGATAGGGATATTTGTGGAGCCTCCTCCCAGCTCCACCACTATTCACAACTGGCTGTGGCAGGACTGCAGACGTCAGATCTGATCTGTTGGTTGTGTGGTCACTTAGCTCTATCACTTGCTGCTTATCCTGTTTGGCATGCAAGTAATCCTGTTTGGTGGCTTCACCAGGTAGACAGCTCATTTTTAGATATGCCTGGTGCTGCTCCTGGAATGTCTTCTGCACTCTCCATTGAACCAGGGTTGATCCCTACCTTGGGGTATGTCAGGCTATGAGGTTGCAAGGTGTGTTAGAGTGCGGTTCTGCTGCTTTTGATGGCCCACGGTGCCTCAAGGATGTTCAGTCTTGAGTTGCTAGATCTGATCAAAGTCTGTCCCGTTTAGCACTGTGATAATGCCATACAACACAATGGAGGGTGTTATTAGTGTGAAGATGGGACTTCGTTTCCACAAGAACCATGCATTGGTCATTCTTGTTGATACTGTCATAGATGCACCTGCAGCTGGCAAATTGGTAAGGATGAGGTCAAGTCTGTTTTTCTCTCTTGTTGATTCCCTCACCACCTCCCACAGACCCAGTCCAGCAGGTATGTCCTTTAGGACCTGACTAACTCAATCAGTAGTGCTGCTGCTGAGCCACTCTTAATGTTTGCCAATAAACTTGGGGATTAGCTAATAAGAGGAAAAACAGAAGAGGTAAGATTTTGAGAGTTTCTTCCGAGGTATCAGATAAAAATCTTTTTAGCTCCTTTGGCCAAATACTCATGGTGCTCTTGATCAATCATTATTTTTTTCAAATTCTTTTAATGAAAACTCTTTACTTGGCTGTGGACATTCCTGGTTTCCTTTTAGAAGGTGGTAGTGAACTGCCTTTTTGAACTGCTATGGGCTATGTGGTGTCATTACACCTACAGTGCTATTAGGTAGGAAGCTCCAGGAGCTTGATCTAGTAACAGTGAAGGTAGAGCAATATAACTCCATGCCAAAATGGAGTGTGGCTTGGGGGCACGATCTTGCAGGGTGTAGCATTCCCATACCTCTGTTCTTTTCTAAGTGGTAGAGATTGCAAGTTTGAATGATGTTATTGAAGGAGGCTTGTGAGTTGCTGCAGTGCATCTGGTACAGTCATGAGCTGGCAGGAGATTATGTCAAAATATAATTGAATTTTGTTAAAATTCAACCATGTGTCAGTTTTGGTGGAGAGTTTCTTTCTATGAGCTCTAGTGAGTTAATGCATACAATTCTTGCTGCCCACTATGTTATGTTTGCCCTGCACCTCTATAGTACTATGCTCACTACCATGTGTTCACCAGTGGCGGAAGTATATGTCGCTGTCAGCAACATCCGGGATTTGTGCCAATGACATAATATTTAAAGTCCAGCTGTGCATGAGAATAACTGCTGCCAGCCACGAATAGCCCTTCTCAGTACATGAACTGGAGGGAAATGAAAAGGAACTGTTTCTAAGTGCACAATAAGTGGGACTGGTGACTCATCACAGGAAGTAGAAGATCACATTGACAATATTAAAATCATCACCTTTCTGATTGACTGTCATTGTAACTGCAGCTACAGGAATCAAGTTACGCAGTCTCCCTGTCCTCAGCATCATACCATGTTAGAACCTTATCCAAGGGAGTGCTACTCTTTTCCTAACACCCAGGTAACATGTCTTGTCATTGTTCAATCGGGAGCATCAAGTGTTGGAAAGCCTTCAAACCGTTGAACATGTTTATTTTTGTTGTAGAACAGGCTGAACAATTTAAAAAAACAAAAAAAAAGCTGCATTTGCTCTTAGGAACAAACAGGGGACTGCTTGCCTTTCCAGCAACAACAAATTTACAGTCAGTGACTGATCACTTCACCCAGCTCACGTCTGCTGGAAGTGCGTGTCATTTAAGTACTACCTGGTTTGCTGCACCTGACTCTGCCCCTCTCCATAATGCTGAAGATGGTACCCCTAGTCAATGTCCTCACCTTCCTCATCAGAAGACTGCTGCCCCTTTCCTAGCTCTTTCTGCACTGGACTGCAAGGCCCCTCCCTAGACTGTTCCAACTATCAGAACTTCATCTTTAGGATGCCCATCGTCTGCTTGCCAACGGCCCTGATGGAAAAATCAGCTGCATTGTATCTATGCTTGGACTCAATCAGAACAGTGCATAATGGACTCATTAGGTTTAGTTGAAGAGGGTATCCCTTGTCTCTCAATAACCATTCCTGTAAGGCAAATAGCCCTTGAAATGAATCAGGAAAATGAGAGTCCAGAAGGATATAAGCATCATGTAGCTTGCAGGGTACCTGGTGTAGACTTCCAAGATGCGGTACCAATGATTACAGATGACTTGTACATTGTTGGAATGGACCCCTATTTTGTTGATGAAGTCAGCCAGATTATGATGTGGCCCTCTCAATGTAATTCATTTACAGTCTAAAATGTCCTACACCTGGGTAAGCCAATTACATCGTCAAAGAGTTTAACCAGTCTTCAGCACTGACCTTGTCAGGGGGAAATCAGTTGTAGCCTTGATACGTCTATGGGTTGAGGATTCAGAGTTGCCACACAGATTCTCAGTAGATCCTTGAAAGCAGCCAGTTGCAAAAAAATGAAACATAGCTCTCACATTGGTGGCCACGAGGGTAGGATGGTCACCTTTGGGTCACAAGTCCTGCCCCAGCAGATGGCACAGTTTTGTGACGGTGTCTGAGACATCTGTAGTCTATGATCACAGTGATTATAACCACTGCTGCGGCTGGATTCATTAGTCATAGTCCCAATGAACCTTTGTGGGGAATATCAGAAACAGTACACATCTTCAGTAATGTGTGCATCCAGCATTAATATCACATACAAATGACTGTTTAGCATAGTCCTTGATACAATGGGACCTGGAGGACACCATCACGGAGGACCATGGAATGCCTGTACATGGTCCTTTGATGTAGATCTTATTGGGATGTATGCAGCACAAACCATGCCATACAAATACAGCAGAAAGATTGTAAGTGCAAGAGAATCACTGAAGCTTTGATATTTACTCCACCTCCCACCTATCACATCAAAGAGAGGTAGCATTACAATTTGAGAGTAAAGCAACTCCAAGCTCTTGGGCAGCCTACGAGACCTTGGCTTGTCTTTGTGAATTGTGGTTTGCAGGTGACACTTCTAGGTCACCTATGACTACCTCTGCTTCACAGAGCTGCCTATGGTCAATTTGTAGTGATCAATGACATCGTCAAAATTGATTGTGTCCAGGATTTTCATTTCACATGCAGCATTCTATGATTATTGGTATTTTAACCTATAACTTGTAAGTGACGAAGTGATGAATGCAATTGCCCTTTGAAAGATCTCATACATTCATAACAATGGCCCCATGTGCTCTAACAGAAAGAAAATTACTTCATTAATTCTAGTTGTTTTAACAGCCATTTTTTATTTCCAATGTGCATTTGCTATTCCAATGAGGATAAAGGCAGCAAAGGTCGTGTTTTACAGAGTCCAGTCGCTGGCTAAGTGTGGTAATCCAAGAGACCCCATAAGCCTTTAAGTTCCTTTCTTCCTTGTATTCTCTGCGGACCCCATCAGTTCTGAGCTTCCACACATTCCCAGCCAACTCTTTCATTTTCATCTGATGTAGAGTCACTGGACCTAAAACATTAACTCTACTTTCTCTCCACAGTTGCTGCCAGATCTGCTGATATTTTCCAACAATTTCTGTTTTTGTTTCTGATATACAACATCCAGAGGTCTTTGTGTTTTTTCCTTAATTTACATCTTCATCTTCCAAAATTACCCCGAGTCCTGAGCCTATAGCTTAGCCATGCCAACCATTGTGCTGCACTGACCCCCACCAGCACCCGCATCAAAGTCAGGATAGTGTTGATTGCCAATGACCCTGTCTCCCACAGTAACCAATGTCCTCCAATACACTGTCCTCCAGTATCTGCAGTTCTTGCTATCTCTCCTCCAACACACTGTTGTCTTTCATCCTCATATGTTGAGCTGCCCCTGTGACAATTACTTTCCCTTCTACTGCTGCCTCCAATACCACGTTAGATTTCCCCAATTTCCCTACCACAGCAATGGCCCTGATAATGCTCCTCATTTGATTTTCCTAAATAGACCATGAGGATCTACCAAGGCCCACTTCCTGGAATCTGATGATATGGAAACCTTGACCACTCCAGTGTACCCAAATCCTTGGACTTATATTGGATGCTGTCCTTGACTTACTGTGCTGGTACACCCTAACTGGCAACAAATCCAACTGGACTTGACTGAGGACTACTTTCCTTAGACTTCTGTGAGTTGCTATTTGGTTGAAGCTCATGCAGTGTGTTTGCCACATAAACTGTTTGCACGTGCTGTAGGTGTCTCATTGACCGATCATGGTACAATACAGCAAACATGACAAGCTGCCGGCTTTCTGTCTTTGCTAAAAGGCAAGGCAAGACTGAAGTATCGTGAGCCTTTAAGTTCTCAAAGAGACAGAAAAGTGCAAAAAGTTGAGGTAGAGATGCTGTGAGCACTTAACTAAGTGCAAAGTAAGGGAGAACTAAAAAAGCAAGTAAAGAGCTCTGAGGTGGGCCTTGGTTCAATCCATGAGGTTGGTACCTTTCCCTGTGCACAAAGCAGTCAAGCAACAGGCATTGCAATAAAAGATATCAGTGTGTTGCAAAATGCAGCACTGATGTGAATGACTGTAATTTAAGTCCGTTAGAGATGTGCCATAACAATGTGAGTCTGGTATGTGTCTAATGACAGGGCTGCAGGCTTCTATATCCTGAGATGTTGGAGACTGATAGCCAAGATGGAGGCCAGTAGGAGCTGGAACTACCAGGTGCCTGCTCTGATTTTTATGTTGGGTATTGTCATTATCTAGTTTCTCACCGCCACATGGGATTATAGTAAAATAGCAAAAGTTTATAAATGAGGCAACATTTGGTACAAATGAGATATAAATGATTGCAAATAACTCTGTCACCACTCACTAGTGAGATTCTCATCTCACTATTCAAACTTTAGTAGAAAGTCAGACTTTTTTCTATACATTAACAACCTCATTTTTCTAATCTTGCCATATTTTCCCAACTGACTCACTATTGGCTACGTCATTCAGGGACTGGGAAAATTCTGCTTTGTGTATTATATGAAGTGCAAGAAGTTTACTTTCTGATGCAGTCCCAAAATAGTATGATATCCATCCTCAAAGCATGGCATAACTCCAAAGCACAATGAATGAAGTCCAATTCTGCAAGAGTTAGTCCATGGAACAGTTGTCTTTGTCTTCCACGATTTGACAGTTTTGACACAAAAGGAAGCATCAGCATTTATGAAATGAATTAAAAGCTCAGTTCTCCTGTGTCAGACTGTCAGACTCAGTTTTATACAAGATAAGCTTCAAATTGTTAGTCTAGTGGCTTTGGTTTTAGCTGGAAAATTCATTCAGCTGCTATTTTTAGTAGTTTAAGTATTTGTTTGATTTGGCCAAAGAATGGAACAGACTCATTCCACATTTGCCCCTGAAATAATTTCTAAGATCCATTAGAATTAATATAGGGAGAGGCTGAATAGGCTGGGATCATTTTCCTTGCATCATCTGAGACTGAGGGGTGACCTTATAGAGGTTTATAAAATTATGAGGGGCATGGATAGGGTGAATAACCAAAATCTTTTCCCCAGGGTGGGAGAGTCCAAAACCAGAGGGCATATGTTTAAGGTGAGAGGGGAAAAATTTAAAAGGGACCTAAGGGGCAGCTTTTTCACACAGAGGATGTGTGTGTATGGAATAAGCTGCCAGAGGAAGTGGTGGAAGCTGGTAAAAAGGCATCTGGATGGGTATATGAATTGGAAAGGTTTAGAGGGATATGGGTCAAATGCTGGAAGATCGGACTAGATTAATTTAGGATATCTGGTCAGCATGAACGAGTTTGACCAAAGGGTCTGTTTCCATGGTGTACAGCTCTACGACTCCACAATACCCCATCTTTCTTTCTCCTCAAACAGATGGATCATCAACCTCATCATATTGCTCATGGAATTATGTGGATACATAAATATTTCAAAGTGGAATGGGAAATCTTTCCAAATGCTTGTCTCTTTTAGGGACAAAACTTTGGATCATCCATGATCAATTCAATGAATAATAATACCAAAGTTAGTGGAATCTTTCCAATATTGCTTGGCAAGGAAACAATCTTCTGATAAAATGAGTCAGTGTTAAATATGTACTTTTTCAAGAGTTCTTTAAAGCAGCCATGTGGACCAAGAACATAACTGTAGGCAGGAGCAAACCAGGCAGCTGTTCAAGCCTACTCTGCTATTTGATAAGATCAAAGCTGATCTGATGGTGGCCTCAGCCCCATTTTCCTGTCAACCCTCCAATTATCGTCTCCTCTGTTATTGATCAAAGACCTATCTAACTCAGCCTTGGATATTTTCAATGTAACAGTCTGAATGCCATCCAGGGAAGCATATTGCATGGGCTAATATTCCAATAAGTGAAAAGATTTCTCCTTATCTCCATCTTAAATGAATGATGACTAACCTTTAAACTGTGTACTCTAGTTCTAGACTCCCCACAAGGGGAAACTTCCTCTCAGCATCCAAGGATTCAGGATCAAGCTTTGTGACTCATGAATGTCCAAGCCTTTTGTTTTTGTTAGTCATTTAAGTGACCATGAACAAAAACAAAGTTGCTGGAAAAGCTCAGCAGGTCTGGCAGCATCTGCGAAGGAAAAAACAGAGTTAACGTTTGGGGTCCAGTGATCCTTCTTCAGAACTGATAGTGGCTGAGAAAACATCAGTTTATAAGCACAAAATAGGGAGGTGGGTGTGGTAGGGAGTAAACGATAGGATAGAGCCCAAAGACAGAGAAAGACAGTTGGACAGTCAAAGGAGTTGCTAACAATCAGGCTGGGAGGGTGAATAGTTGTTAATGGGGACTGTTAGTGACTAATAACAGGGGACGTGTAATGGCAGGCTATGTGGTAAGGTGTGTGGGGTAAGGGGCTGGGACATGGGAGAATTTAGGTCCTAAAATTATTGAACTCAATATTGAGTCCAGAAGGCTGTAGGGTCCCCAAGTGGAAAATGAGGTGTTGTTCTTCCAGCTTGCGTTGGGCTTCGCTGGAACACTGCAGCAAGCCAGAGACAGAGATGTTGGCCAGGGAGCAGAATGGTGTGTTAAAGTGGCAGGCAACAGATAGGTCAGAGTCTTTTTTGAGAGCAGAATGTAGATGTTCTGCGAAGCGGTCGCCAAGTCTATGCTTTGTTTCACCAATGTAGAGGAAACCACATTGTGAGCAGCGAATGCAGTAGACTAGATTCTGGGAAGTGCAGGTGAAGTGTTGCCTCACCTCGAAGGTATGCTTGGGCCCTTGGATACTGGGGAGGGAGGAGGTAAATGGGGAGGTGTTGGCGGTGAAGGAAGTGTGGACCACGGTGTCCCAGAGGGAACGGTCCCTGCGGAAGGCGGACAAGGGAGGGGAGGGGAATATGTGTCTGGTGGTGGCATCTCGCTGGAGGTGGTGGAAATGGGATCTGATGATCTGCTGGATGTGGATGCTCGTGGGATGGTAGGTGAGAATAAGAGGAACCCTATCGCTGTTGCGGGAGGGAAGAGAGGGGTGAGGGCAGAAGTGCGGGAGATGGGTCAGACCTGGTTGAGGGCCCTGTCGACAACAGAGGCCCTGTCAACAATGGACGTAGGGAATCCTCGTTTGAGGAGGAAGGTGGACATTTCGAATGCTCCCTTGTCGAAGTTGGCCTCATCTGAACATATGCGACAAAGATGGAGGAACTGAGAGAATGGGATGGAGTCTTTACAGGAAGCAGGGTGTGAGGATGTATAGTCCAGACAGCTGTAGGAGTCAGTGGGTTTGTATTGGATATTAGTGGCCAGTCTATCCCCAGAAATGGAAACTGAAATGTCAAGGAAGGGAAGGGAGGAGTCAGAGATAGACCAGGTGAAAGTGAGGCAAGTTGGAAATTGGAGGCAAAATTGATGAAGTTTTCCAATTCCAGACGAGAGAGGGAAGCAGCACTGATGATATCATAGATGTACTGGAGAAAGAGTAGTCGGTGGGGGCTGGAATAGGACTGGAACAAGGAATGTTCCACATAACCCATAAAGAGACAGACATAACTAGGGCCCATTCAGGTACCCATGGCAACCCCTCTTACCTGAAGAAAATGAGAGGAGTTGAAAGAAAAGTTGTTGAGGTTGAGGACAAGCTCAGCCAAACGGAGGAAGGTGGTGGTGGGTGGGGATGGTTCAGGTCTTTGCTCCAGGAAGAAGCAGAGAGCCGTCAGACCCTCCTGGTGGGGAATAGACGTGTAAAGGGATTACACGTCCATGGTAAAGAGGAGGTGGCTGGAACCGGTAAACTGGAAGTTTTGAAACCGACGTAAGGCGTCAGAGGAATCATGGATATATGTAGGCAGGGATTTGACGTTCAACGTCATGTCGTGCCCAAAATTCGTTAAGGTGGGGATGCAGAGGAATAAAGCTGAGGCCTTTGCTGAGCAGGGAGCATTCAGCATCAAACAGCGGAAGGTTAGGGGGGGTTGGTGAATACCCAACATGAGGTGGGGGGGTTGGGGGAGGGGATAGAGTCAGAGGGAAGGTGAGGAGAGGAAGGTTCCAGAGGGCCATGGGTATTTTTGAGTTGTTGCATCTTGTGGGCCTTAATGCCTGAAAGAAAAAGAAAAAGCTTCTTGTTAACACGACGAATGAGCCGGAGGGTGAAGTGGAACTGCCAAGTGATGCAGCCCTGAGCCAGTGTGTTGTGATGCTGTTAGACAGAAAGGTTGAGAGTGTGCATGTGGTGCCACATGGCACTGAGTGGATCTCAGGATATGGCGAGAGCAGCTGTCCGTGGAACGTTGAACATCACGGAGATATCTGTGATCCTGGGAGGATTCAAAACATGAGGGATGAAACTTCAGTTGGAATCCACATGGGGTGAGTCTGAGCCAGAGGCAGTCACTGAGGAATGTGATATGGCTGTAGAAACGAGTTTTAGCAAATACCTAGTCAAACACCAGAAGTGACAGTGAAATTAAAGTCAGTGGGCAAGAAGAAAGATTGGAATGGAAATCCCGTCAGAAAGAGGAGCAGAACTTCTTCAAGATGGGCATGCTTGGAAGAGATGTGGCAGTGAGTTAAATACTAAATAAAAACTGAAAGAACTGCAGATGCTGTAAATCAGAAACAAAAACAAAGTTGCTGGAAAAGCTCAGCAGGTCTGGCAGCATCTGTGAAGGAAAAAACAGAGTTAACGTTTCAGGTCTGGTGACCATTCTTCAGAACTGATAGTGGCTGAGAAAACGTCTCCTAGTTTTCTATCCCTCTATTAAGTGACAATGAAGCCTTGAAGAACAAGTATAAAATTTAAATCAATTTTCTGAACAAAATAATTAATCCCAAGCTATAAATACTATAATTTTAAATGGTCCCTTTTCTTGATGGTAATGCTAGGGGTGGAGGTGGGGCTCATCTTCTGATCCATGAAGATACAGATTGTGGTTGAATATGTTTCTGTCAATGGCCCACAGTAGCTTATGAGTGTCCAATCTTGATTTGCTGCGTTTGCTTGATCTGTTTCATCTACTCAATGATAATGTCACACAGCATGTATCCTCAATGTGAAGGCAGATTTTCTCCCTACAAGTATTATGTGGTGGTCATGTCCAACAATGCTATCATGAATGGATGGTTCTGTCCTTTTCCTCCGCTTGGATGGCAGCACCTCATTTCAGTGTTCTTTCCCAAATCTTTCTGTCTGACTGACTAGGAGAGTTTGTGAGTCTGTGTGCAGCAGGACCAGCTGCCTCCTAGTTTTCTATCCCACTATTAAAACTTGCATTTTCAATAAATTTTGACCTAAGTCTCTGTTCCTATGAAAAGCAGGATGGGCTTGTCTCCAGGTAGATTTCATAGGTGGCCACATCCAACTCTCCAAAGGATTCCCTTTTAGCATCTTACCTTGAATTAAAGGAGGCAATTTAAAAAGTAAATGTTTAAAGTCCAGCCATCATTACAATAGTTAAAAGGATAGTTGTAGAATATCAATCACATGCACAGGCATAAGAAGATATATAGCAGATGGGAAGTCAGTTGAAGGGTCCAGCATCTGCATCTGCAACTTCATGATCAATTTAGTCAACCCTGGACCACTAACTGCAGCACAGGCTCCCATAAAGGAGACACAGTGCATTGGCATTTTTCAGCATTAAACCTGTGATGTCTGCATCGTGACCTTTGTGGATTTCCCTTATTTCTGTCTGAAATTAATCTCCTGGAGTAGATAGAGGAAACTCGAATGATAAGGATTACATGCTAGGAAGTGGCTGCCAGATTTTGAGATGATTTAACTTAATTAATTTTAAAGAAGAATAGTCTCCATTTTTGAAATATGGAGGTGAATTTTAACCCACAATGAGGTCAAATGTGGTGGTGGGGTGGGGGGGCCAAATATTCATGTTGTCAACCATTATGCCATCCCATCTCCAGGCCTTTTTCCCAGAGGATTTGGGAAAGTATCGAATTGTCAATTAAACCCATTAAAGGTCTACTTTCTAGTGTCAGAGCAAATAGAAATTTCCAGTCAGTCTCCATATATAGCTGCCTGGACTTGCTGATGGCTGACCAGGTGACCAGTGTGCCAGACAGACTTTGAGACCCTCCCCACCTACCTAGTTTTTGCTCCACAGAGTCATAAGCATGGAAACAGACCCTTCGGTACAACCAATCCATGCTGAACATAATCCCCAACTAAACTAGTCCCACCTGCCTGATCCTGGACATATCCCTCCAAACCTTTCTTTTTCATATATACATCCAAATGTCTTTTAAACATTGTAATTGTACCCGCATCTACCACTTCATCAGGAAGTTCATTCCACATGCGAACCAACTTCTGTGTAAAAAAATTGCCTCTTATGTCTTTTTTAAACCCATCTCCTCTCACCTTAAAAATGTGTCCCCTTGTCTTGAAATTCCCCATCTTAGGGAAAAGACAACTACCATGAACTCTATCTAAACCTCTCATTATTTTATAAACTCTTTCAGGTCACGTCTCAACCTCCTACACTCCAGTGAAAAATGGTCCCAGCCTATCCAACCTTTCTTTATAACCGAAACCTTCCATACCCAGCAACATCCTGGTAAATCTCTTCTGAATCCTCTCCAGCTTGATAATATCCTTCCTATAACTAGACGACCAGAACTGGACTCAGTATTCCAGAAGAGGCCTCATCGATATCCTGTACAAGCTCAATGTATTGTCCCAACTCCAATACTCAAAGGACTGAGCAATGAAGGCAAGCATGCCAAACACCATTTTAACCATCCTGTCTATATGTGATGCATACTTTAAGCATTATGTACCTGCACCCCTAGGTCCGTCTGTTCCAGAACACTACCCAAGGCTCTACCATTAATTGTTTAAGCCCTACCCTTGTTTATTGTACCAAAATGCAATACCTCGCATTTATCCAGATTGAACTCCATCCGCCATTTTTCAGTCCATTGACCCATTTGAATAAGTTCCCTTTGTAATCTTAGAAAACCTTCTTCACTGTCTACGACGCCATCAATTTTGCTGTCATCCGCAAACTTACTAACCATACCTCTATATTCTCATCCAAATCCATGACGTACTTAGAAGGGATTCCTCTGCCACAGAGGTGACCAGGCAATTAAAGGCATTTTTAAGGTTTTAGAAATTGTGGGATTGAAGACTCCTCTTGTGGGATTGAAGACTCCTCCATCACTAAGCCGAAAAGTCAGCTTGCAGATTTTTTTCATTGCTGAAGGGAATCCTGTTACCCACCAGGCTCAATAGCTCACCTACTACCCTTAATGTCAAGTCAAGATGGCAGCAGCGTAGCAGCACTGTGTTCGAGCTCCTGAGTTTGTTTGCATCTGTCTGCTCATATGTCATTTTTTCTCTATTTTTACTTCTACGTTTTCTTTTTTTTTCTCCATTTATCTTTTAAGTCTTTTGCTTCAGCAAGGCATCAGTGGTGGGTCCTGTTTGAGCATGTTCTAGGTACTGGGCGATCGGAAGCTGCAAATTGGTCTGGCCTGAGCATGTTCCGGAGGCAGCAGGAGGAGGTCAGAAGTGACAGCAGCAACAGTGATGGCACCGTGGCTTCGTCGGGTCTGGTGCATGGACTTTGTCATTCATAGTCAAGCCAAATGCGGGAAGAGCGAGCAATGAGGGAGGTCCCCAATAACTGTGGTCGCGGTGGTGAGAACGGGTAGCCAAGGTCTCCCGAAGAGCGAGCTAATTGGAGGAAATTGGGGCCCCAGCATGGCTAAGCACCCAAGAAAAGTTATTGAGATTTTAACTTTATTTCTTTATTTTTCTAGTTAATATTAAGAAGGACTTTAATGTTAGCTGTTATTTTACTTCTTTATTTTTCTACTTGTGCTATGATGGTCTGTAATGTTTAAGTTTTAACTTTGTTTCTCTCTTATACTACTTTGTACCTAAGTTTTTGTACCTCGGTACCTTTGTACCTAAGATGGCACCGTGTGGGCCAACATTGTACACTTTTCACTGTACCCCTCTCTACTTTTGTACTTGAGTACATGTGACAATAAAAAGTCTAAATCTAAATATAAATCTAATTGTGTTGCAAGCCTTTATGCATTTATTGGCCAATTCAGAGGAAATCACATCCTGGTAAATGCTCTCCATTCAGTAGGGGTATCTGATTTTCATTTGACCCTAATGTCATGGTTCTGAAGCCTGGGGAGAAACACCTATAATATCTCCAATTAGTTCTTAACAAATGCAAAACCTGCACACTTGTGTGTTAAAAAACAGCATTACATGTTCTGGCTGCCATAGGATTTTTGGTAGAATGAAAAGAAACATCCCTCAGGACATCTGATTGCTATATTTTGCCAGCTTTACTGCCGTTCAAAACCAATTGAAACCAAAGACCAGACCCTTTGGCCTCCCAGGTGTGCAGTCCAATAGTGTTGCTATATCATAATATTACCATGTATGCAGTCTTCTGTAAGCAAACCCAAATTTCTGTCCATGTCACAAAGTAGCCTAGGTATGCCTGCTGTTATAGAGGGAGATGAAGTGCAACCTCCAGTTGAGTCATTAGGCCCTCAGATGCTAATCTGCAAAAGTCCCTGGAAGCAAGAAATAGATAAAACTTTCCCAACCTGCTACTCTAGAAGGAACACAAAGGAGAAATCGGTAGCTAATTTTGAAAATGCATATAACAGCTTCTGCCAAGAAGATGAGTAGTGATAAAGAATTCAGAATTGAAAAATGTCAATATCTTTTGTTTTGGATCATGTTGAGGCAATGCTTTTAACAATGAGTTGCACACATTTTCAAAGTGGAATCCATGATTGTTATGGATGAGTCCAAAATCAGTTAAATATTCATAAATTGGTGTTTGTGAACAATATAGAACTCAATGCCAGACTGATTTTTATGCAATGTTAACACATTGTGAGGTGCCTTGAGAGAAAGAGCATCAAATATATCATGGCTGTCAGAGAATTTTCTTATGCAACCTTTTCTTGACGCAGTCATAAGCTACCTTCTTATGCTGGTGGATGTATGCATCCGCTTTCTCCTTTGCAGTATTTGCCAGCAATTTACCCTGCTAGTTGCAAAGTCATGCAGCACACAAGTAATAATGATTTAGATCACCTTGGCTGTGACATATTGGAGAGATTTTTTAAGAATTATTGAGGCACATGCTGCATTCCATTAGCCTCATTACATCAGTACTTATCAAGGATCCTGAGGATCTGACTGCTGGAGAGGATAACTGTGATTGCCGAGCAGCCAAACAGGCACCTGCCTTTCAATTGAAAACAGTAGTGGCAGACTGCCTTAAAATTAATGAATTATAGAATTCTTATTCTACCTCTAGAGCATAAATGTACAGAGGAATTCCTAAAAGAAAAGTATTATGCCCTGTGATGAACACAAAAAATATTTATAAAGGCTGCTTTATTTCTTAAAGAGAAGCATGTGGTTCGATTATTACAGCATAACTTGGCTGGAGACTACCCAGATTTGCTCCTTCAGAGACAGTCCTAGAGTTTTTGTTTGGGAGAAACAGCCCCAGGAAAAACGTACATTTCTGGAAAAGACTGGCACCAGTGTACCACAAGCAAGCTGCCTCCTCATGAATGCTGGTGATGAAAACATTCTCAGACAAAAAAAAATGCCATGGTAAGAAAGATTGTCAACTGTCAGTGACTGATGCTAACATTTAGTATTGTCAATTTTGCCTGTGTATTGTTGCTGACTGGAAGTATGCCATCATTGGCTCAACCATAATTATTTTTTACACGTATTGTATGTCTAATATTGACTGAGTCTTCTTTTACAGTCATCCCAGAATACCTTACGCTCTTTCTATGTGCCTGCAATCATGTGGGTCTCACATTTCCTGTCAGCTAAAAAAGAAAACAGTAATTTAATAGTTGTGCACAAATTGTAGCCAAAATAAACTGTCAAAACACATGAAATCTTTCAAAACTTTTGAGACAAAAATACTGACTTTGGTGGATGCTCTGATCATGCATTCACCAGTGAACCGTCTGCAACCTGATGCAGGGAATATGGTGCCCTCTGGGTCCCAAATTGCCTTTACAGACCAAGCAACAAGACTGATCAAAGCACTGGAAACTGCTGGCAGGTATTGAACTTTTAGATAGCAAATTTAGTTGTTTCCAATAGCCAATTTAAGAAGCAATGCCCTTCATATCTTAAATACGCCAAAGTTCTTCCCTTACAGAAATTGTATATTCTTTGGAATTTGTCCACTTAGCGAAAAGGGAAAATATTTTTCCTTCTCTCCACTATAATGTAACTGCTTTTTTTCCAATTTTACAAACATGGACACATACCAAATTCCATAAAAGGAAGTGTGCACAGGGAAAAATAGTATTGTTGGCAAAAAGTGGAATTGCTGAGGCTTTAAACGTTATGGACTCATAGGATTATACAGCATGGAAACAGACCCTTCGGTCCAACTTGTCTGCGCAAACAAGATATCCGAAACTGATATAGTCCCTTTTAGCAGCATTTGGTCCATATCCCTCTAAACCCTTCCTATTCATGGACACATCCAGATATCTTTTCAATGTTGTAATTGTATCCTCCTCAACCACCTCCTGTGGCTGCTTGTTTCGTACATGCACAACCCTCTGTGTGAAAATGTTGCCCCTCAGGTCCCTTTTAAATCTTTCCCCTCTCACCTTAAACTTATGCCCTCTAGTTTTGGACAACCCTACCCTGGGAAAAAGGCCTTGGGTATTCACTGTATCCATGCCCCTCATTATTTTATAAATCTCTATAAGGTCACCCTTCAGCCTCCAATGCTCCACAGAAAAAAAGCCCCAGCCTATTCAGTCTCTCCCTATAGCTCAAACCATGTTGATTATCACTGTTTCACAAGGTTAACTAGTATTTCTAACATTGTATCCATAGATCTTTTTCAGACATTCCAATTAGTTGGTACTTTTAGGCCATCAGAGATCCTTATTGATTGCCCCTTGATTTAAGGATGATGTCTAATTATAAAAAAAGTATGCTAATGACAGGTGTTGGGCAGAAAATGTAATTAAGAACCAAAGAAAAACAGAAAATTCAGAGGGAGTCATATTGGAGAATCAAGGAGGAATGTTGAGAAAAAATGAACAGGCATATAAATTGTAAAAGAGTGGTAAATGGAGGAGAAGGGCCAATTAGGGATGCAAATAGGATTTACACATGGAGGCAGGAGTCATTGGTAAAGTGTTAAATTAATACTTTGTTTTTGTCATTACTAAGGATGGAGATGCTGTTCTTGCCACAGTGACAGAGGAATGATTTAAAATTGATAAGGAAGAAGAATTGGATAGTGGAAAATGGTGTGTTCTTCCTCCATCCTATGTTGAGCTTTATTGGAACAGCACAGGAGGCCCAGGATGGAAATGATAGCATGAAAGCAAGGTGGTTTATTGAAATGGCAAGCAATTAGAAGGTCAGTGTCATTCCAACACACAGAGTCACCAGTTTGTGTTTGGTCTTATCAATATAAAGGATACCTCATTGTGTGCACTGAATAGAGTCGAACAGATTGAAAGAAGTACAAGTAAAACACTTCTACACCTCAAAGGTCTGTTTAGGCCATGGATAGTCAGGAAAAGGGATGTGAATGGGCAAGTTTTACACCGCTGTGAGTGCATGAGAAGCCATGAGAAGTGTTAGGAGTGATCAAAGAATACACCAAGATGTCACAGAGGGAACAGCCCATGCAGAATGCTGAAAGTAGAAGGGAGAGGAAGATATGAGAAGGTTAAATCCAGTACCAATGTCCTGTGCTTAAACAAAGGAGACTATGATGGGATGAGGGAGGCGTTAGCCAAGGTAGAATGGGAGCAAAAACTTTATGGTAGGTCAATTGAGGAACAGTGGAGGACTTTAAAAACAATTTTTCACAGTGCTCAGCAGAAGTATCTTCCAGTGATGAGGAAGAACTGTAGGAAAAGAGACAGTCAGCCACGGATGTCTAAGGAAATAAAGGGAAGTATCAGATTGAAAAATAAAACACATACAAAAAGGCAAAGAGTAGTGGGAAACTAGTAGACTGGGAAATCTTTAAAGGTCAACAGAAAGCCACAAAAAAAGTTATAAAGAAAAATAAGATAGATTATGAGAGTAAACTAGCTCAGAATATAAAAACAGGCAGCAAAAGTTTCTACAGATATGTAAATCGTAAAAGAGTGGCGAAGGTAAACATTGGTCCTTTAGAGGATGAGAAGGCCAATTTAATAACTGGGAATGAGGAAATAGCCAAGGCATTAAACAGTTATTTTGTGTCGGTCTTCACAGTGGTAGACACAAATAACATGCCGAAAACTGATGGCAAGGAGGTTATAGCAGGTGAGGACGTAGAAACTATCATTATCACTAAGGAGGCAGAGCTGGGCAAGCTAATGGGGCTAAAGGTAGACAAGTCTCCTGGCCCTGAAGAAATGCATCCCAGGGTACTAAAAGAGGTGATGGGGGAAATAGCAAATGCACTATTAATTATTTACCAAAATTCACTGGACTCTGGGGTGGTTCCTGCAGATTGGAAAACAGCCAATGTGACGCCACTGTTTAAAAAAGGAAGTAGACAAAAAGCAGGTAACAAGAGGCCAGTTAGCTTAACTTTGGTAGTGGGGAAAATGCTTGAATCTATCATTAACGAAGAAATAGCAAGACATCTGGATATAAATTGTCCCATTGGGAACATCCAGCATGGGTTCATGAAGGGTAGGTCATGTTTAACTCATTTGGTGGAATTCTTTGAGGACATTACTTGCATGATGGACAATGGGGAACCTGTGGATGTGGTGTATCTGGATTTCCAGAAGGCATTTGACAAGGTGCCACACCAAAGGCTGCTACATAAGATAAAGTTGCACGGTATTACAAGTAATGTATTGGCATGGATAGAGGATTGGTTGACTAGTAGAAAACAAAGACTAGAGGTAAATGGGTGTTTTTCTGGTTGGCGGTCAGTGGCTAGTGGTGTGCCTCAGGGATCAGTGTTGGGACCGCAATTGTTTACAATTCATATAAACGATTTGGAGTTGGGGACGAAATGTGGTGTGTCAAAATTTGCAGATGACACTAAGATGAGTGGTAGAGCAAAGTGTGCAGAAGACACTGAAAGTCTGCAGAGGGATATAGATAGTCTAAGTGAGTGGGCAAAGGTCTGGCAGATGTAGTACAATGTTGATAAGTGTGAGGTCATCCATTTTGATAGGAATAACAGCAAAATGGACTATGTTTTAAATGGTAAAAAATTGCAGCACGCTGCTGTGCAAAGGGACTTGGGTGTCCTTGTGCATGAATTGCTAAAAGTAGGATTGCAGGTGCAGCAGGTAATTAAAAAGGCAAATGGAATTTTGTCTGTCATTGCTAGAGGGATGGAGTTTAAAAACAGGGAGGCTATGCTGCAGCTGTATAGGGTCCCGGTGAGGCCACATCTGGAGTACTGTGTGCAGTTTTGGTCTCCTTACTTGAGAAGGGATATACTAGCACTGGAAGGGGTGCAGAGGAGATTCACTCGGTTGATTCCAGAGTTGAGAGGGTTGGATTATGAGGAGAGACTGAGTAGGCTGGGATTATACTCATTGGAATTGAAAAGAATGAGGGGAGATCTTATAGAAACATACAAGATTATGAAGGGAATAGATAAGGTGGAGGCAAGGAGGTTGTTTCCACTAGCAGGTGAAACTAGGACTGGGGGCATAGCCTCAAAATAAAGGGAAGCAGATGTAGGACTGAGGTCAGGAGGAACTTCTTCACCCAAAGGGTTGTGAATCTGTGGAATTCCCTGCCCAGTGAAGCGGTTGAAGCTGCCTCGCTGATTGTTTTTAAGGCAAGGCTAGATAAATTTTTGAACAGTAAAGGAATTAAGGGTTATGGTGAGCGGGCGGGTAAGTGGAGCTGAGTCTCAAAAAGATCAGCCATGATCTTATTAAATGGCGGGACAGGCTCGAGGAGCCAAATGGCCTACTCCTGCTCCTAGTTCTTATGTTCTTATGTGTTTGGTAGTGATATCCTGCTGCAGGTAGTGGAAACAGTGGAGGACAAACTTTTGAATATGGAGACTGAGGTGGAAAGTACGGGCAAGGGAACGCTATCATTCTGTAACGGAGGGGAAGGAGTGTGAAAAAAAATGAGCGAGATGAGCCATACACAGTTGAGGGTACTGTCAACTCTTCCACGGTAGGTTGGAATCCTCAGTGGAAGAAAATGGAGGACAAGTCAGAGATGACCCAATGGAAGGTGACAGAGTGTTTCTCCCAGATTTGGCAGATCTCATCTAGAGTATTGTGTGCAGTTCTGGGTGTCACATAATAATATGAATGTGAATGCATTGGAGACAGTACAGAATAGTTTTACAAAGGTACATCTAAGGATGAGAAACTTCAGTTATGAGAATTGATAGGAGAGATTGGGACTGTTGTTTTTAGAAAGCTGAGGAGATCTGACAAAAGTTTTCAAAATCATGAAATAAATGGATAGAGAAGATAGGGACAAATGCTTCCTGCTTATAAAAGGATTGAGAATGAGAGAAATAGACTCAAAGCGATTTGCAGAAGAAGAAAATGTGATATGAGAAAAGAAATTTCACACAGCAAGTGGGTTGTATCTGGAAGGTACTACCTAGCAGTGTTGTGGAGGCAGGTTCAATTATGGCATTAATTTGGACACTGTTTCTATTTGAGTAAACATCCAACATACAAGCGTATTGTCATGAAGTGGTGGTCGACACCTCTCTGATAATTAAAACCGAAGCACCCAGAGAAGCTCGCCGCGCCTTGTGATCTGTTAAAGTAAGTGTGAAAAGTCATATAATCTGCCTCTCATCCCGAATCTGTTATAAAGGAATGGTTAAATAAAGAAATCTCTGATACTCACTTTATAAGCAACAAGTAACAATTTATCTACTTAACTCTAACAGTGAACAAATTAACAGAACTGCTAACAAACCAAACAATTCCCCTCTTAACTACTAACTGTTCCCAAATAAAACAAAATTCTAATGGTATGCTGTTCCAATAAATATAAGTCTCACTTATATAAACCAAAGTAATAATAAAAAAAAACTTAGTCTCTCAAAATTACAGCCAGGATAAGTCTTCTGGAATGTTCTTTGCCTTCTCCACTGTTTTTCATTCAGAAACGCCTTCCTCTGTCAAATTCTTATGTCAGGAATATTAGCTACGAGTGCTGTAGTACCTTTATTTAAATGGTGCATACTCTGACACCTTAGAAATTTTGGTGAGAACCAGTGAGTTTCTCTTCAGATGGCAGCTCTTTTCAATGTTATATCCGTGATGACCTATTAATTTCTAATGATTTGGTTGGTACTAGGTTGTCAAAGCCATCAGATTTAAATTTAACTGGATTTTGGTACCTGGGGCCTGATTTATATTAATTGGCTAAATTCAAAAATCAGTTGTCTTGGTAAAAATGCTTTGCCTGCTAACAGCATAGCCTTTTGATACAATGTTTCAATTTAAAGAACTCTTTGTGCATCTGCAGACATTTTTTAATCTCCAAACCTAGAAAAGCACATAATCTTTTAAAGGGACCACACACTCTTCCCCCTTATTATTTTACAAACAAATTGTAATGTCTTGCCTTCCAATCCACAAATATTCTACCCATCTTCACAACAGTATCAGGAAAAGGAGGGAGAATGGCATTAATTCATGATGCTCCTGAATCCCATGTATCCTGAATCTTAGATAGTAGGAACTGCAGATGCTGGAGAATCCGAGACAACAAGGTGCAGGGCTGGATGAACACAGCAGGCCAAGCAGCCTCATAGGAGCAGAGAGGCTGACGTTTCGGGCCTAGACCCTTCATCAGAAAAGGGTCTAGGC